>NC_086097.1:8393750-8752500 GCF_963921235.1 Mobula hypostoma | reverse complement strand
GCACACTTCAATTGTATGATGTAAAAGGTTTACTTGGGGAAATCAGAATGAGAACCAAGTTTAATCTCACCAGCATGGGTTGTGAAATATTTTAACTTAGTGACAGCAGCACAATGCAATACATGATAATAGAGAAGAGAACTGTAATTTACAGTAAGTACATATATATAAGTTAAATTAAATTAGTGCAAAAAATGATATAAAGTTGTGAAGTAGTGTTCATGGGTTCAATGTCCATTCAGAAATTGGATGGCAGAGGAAAGAGGCTGTTCCTGAATCACTGAGTATGTGCCTTCAGGCTTCTGTACCTCCTTCCGGATAGTAATAATGAGAACAAAGCGCAATCTGGGTGATGGGGGTCCTTAGTGATGAACGTAGCCTTCTTGAGGCTTCGCTCCCTGAAGGTGTCCTGGATACCACAGAGGATAGTGCCCATGATGGAGCTGACTAAACTTACAACTCTCTGCAGCTTAATCCGATCCTGTGTGGTGCCCCCAGCCCATACCTGATGGTGATACAGCCAGTTAGAATGCTCTTCATGGTACATCTGTAGAAATGTTTGTCTCTGCATGCTCTATGACTATTTTACTGCTGTGTTACAAACCAAGGGTGGACTTGCCTGAACTTTCGATTGCAACTACAGGTACAACATGTGACACTGAATGAACCTGAAACTCATTATTTTCTTTGAACCATCAGATATTCCCAAGTCTCACAAACAATTTTAAAAGCTTTCCGGAATATTGAGGCACAAGCGTGTACGTGGAAAGTGTTATGCTTTATAACTTCAAAACATTATAATAATAAAAAATGAGACTCAAGAGTCCATGCTTTCCTTTAAACAAGGCACACACGTATCATGTGGTAGTGTGATGACAAATGTAATTAATGTATTTGTACATATAACCCCCAATAAATTATTTAAGTGAACAAAAATACTTAATCAACTAACATATATTTGTACAAAATTACTCAGATATTACTAAAATATTAAATACATAACAGAGAGAATTTGAACAGACTTTGGGTTTACCTTCACAATAAACATGCTTCATTCTGAAGTGACATCAAAAACATAGAAACATAGAAAACAGGTGCAGGAGTAGGCCATTCGGCCCTTCGAGCCTGCACCGCCATTCAGTATGATCATGGCTGATCATCCAACTCAGAACCCTGCACTAGCCTTCCCTCCATACCCAGAGAATTCCACAGATTCACCACTCTCTGTGTGAAGAAGTTTTTCCTAATCTCGGTCCTAAAAGGCTTCCCCTTTATCCTCAAACTGTGACCCCTCGTTCTGGACTTCCCCAACATCGGGAACAATCTTCCTGCATCTAGCCTGTCCAATCCCTTTAGGATTTTATACGTTTTAATCAGATCCCCCCCTCAATCTTCTAAATTCCAACGAGTATAAGCCTAGATCATCCAGTCCTTCATCATATGAAAGTCCTGCCATCCCAGGAATCAATTTGGTGAACCTTCTTTGTACTCCCTCTATGGCAAGGATGTCTTTCCTCAGACATCCTAGGGGACCAAAACTGCACACAATACTCCAGGTGTGGTCTCACCAAGGCCTTGTACAACTGCAGTAGTACCTCCCTGCTCCTGTACTCGAATCCGCTCGCTATAAATGCCAGCATACCATTTGCCTTTTTCACTGCCTGCTGTACCTGCATGCCCACTTTCAATGACTGGTGTATAATGACACCCAGGTCTCGTTGCACCTCCCTTTTTCCTAATCAGCCACCATTCAGATAATAATCTGTTTTCCTGTTTTTGCCACCAAAGTGGATAACTTCATATTTATCCACATTAAATTGCATTTGCCATGACTTTGCACACTCACCTAACCTATCCAAGTCACCCTGCATCCTCTTAGCATCTTCCTCACAGCTAACACTGCCGCCCAGCTTCATGTCATCTGCAAACTTGGAGATGCTGCATTTAATTCCCTCATCCAAGTCATTAATATATATTGTAAACAACTGGGGTCCCAGCACTGAGCCTTGCGGTACCCCACTAGTCACTGCCTGCCATTCTGAAAAGGTCCCATTTATTCCCACTCTTTGTTTCCTGTCTGCCAACCAATTCTCTATCCACATCAATACCTTATCCCCCAATACCATGTGCTTTAAGTTTGCACACTAATCTCCTGTGTGGGACCTTGTCAAAAGCCTTTTGAAAATCCAAATATACCACATCCACTGGTCCTCCCCTATCCACTCTACTAGTTACATCCTCAAAAAATTCTATGAGATTCGTCAGACATGATTTTCCTTTCACAAAGCCATGCTGACTTTGTCCGATGATTTCACTGCTTTCCAAATGTGCTGTTATCACATCTTTGATAACTGACTCTAGCAGTTTCTCCACCACCGATGTTAGGCTAACCGGTCTATAATTCCCTGGTTTCTCTCTCCCTCCTTTTTTAAAAAGTGGGCTTACATTAGCCACCCTCCAATCCTCAGGAACTAGTCCAGAATCTAAAGAGTTTTAAAAAATTATCACTAATGCATCCACTATTTCTTGGGCTACTTCCTTAAGCACTCTGGGATGCAGACCATCTGGCCCTGGGGATTTATCTGCCTTTAATCCCTTCAATTTACCTAACACTACTTCCCTACTAACATGTATTTCCCTCAGTTCCTCCATCTCACTGGACCCTCTGTCCCCTACTATTTCCAGAAGATTATATATGTCCTCCTTAGTGAAGACAGAACCAAAGTAATTATTCAATTGGTCTGCCATGTCCTTGCTTCCCATAATCAATTCACCTGTTTCTGTCTGTAGGGGACCTACATTTGTCTTAAGCAAGCTTTTTCTTTTCACATATCTATAAAAGCTTTTACAGTCAGTTTTTATGTTCCCTGCCAGTCTTCTCTCATAATCTTTTTTCCCCTTCCTAATTAAGCCCTTTGTCCTCCTCTGCTGAACTCTGAATTTCTCCCAGTCCTCAGGTGAGCCACTTTTTCTGGCTAATTTGTATGCTTCTTCTTTGGAATTGATACTATTCCTAATTTCCCTTGTTAGCCACGGGTGCACTACCATCCTTGATTTATTATTTTGCCAAACTGGGATGAACAATTGTTGTAGTTCATCCATGCGATCTTTCAATGCTTGCCATTGCATATCAACCGTCAACCTTTTAAGTATCATTTGCCAGTCTATCTTAGCTAATTCACGTCTCATACCTTCAAAGTTATCCTTCTTTAAGTTCAGAACCTTTGCTTCTGAATTAACTATGTCACTCTCCATCTTAATGAAGAATTCCACCATATTATGGTCACTCTTACCCAAGGGGCCTCTCACGACAAGATCGCTAATTAACCCTTCCTCATTGCTCAATACCCAGTCTAGAATAGCCTGCTCTCTAGTTGGTTCCTCGACATGTTGGTTCAAAAAACCATCCTGCATACATTCCAAGAAATCCTCTTCCTCAGCACCCTTACCAATTTGGTTCACCCAATCTACATGTAGATTGAAGTCACCCATTATAACTGCTGTTCCTTTATTGCACACATTTCTAATTTTCTGTTTAATACCATCCCCAACCTCACTACTACTGTTAGGTGGCCTGTACACAACTCCCACCAGCGTTTTCTGCCCCTTAGTGTTATGCAGCTCTACCCATATCGATTCCACATCTTCCGGGCTTATGTCCTTCCTTTCTATTGCGTTAATCTCCTCTCTAACCAGCAACACCACCCCACCTCCTTTTCTTTCCTGTCTATCCCTCCTGAATATTGAATATCCCTGAATGTTGAGCTCCCATCCTTGGTCACCCTGGAGCCATGTCTCTGTGATCCCAACTATATCATATTCATTAATAACAATCTGCACTTTTAATTCATCCACCTTATTACGAATGCTCCTTGCATTGACACACAAGAGAGGAGTCAAATGCTCTTTGATCCAAACTTTTCAATTATTACTTAACTGTTCCTTATCTAGATTGTTTCCCCCTTTATCTCTCCTCTACATGTGCTCTGTACGTATAGAGGGAGGTTAGCCTTTTGCTGTGCCAGGCTTCAGAGTTTTATGAACAAGTTGAGCTGTGAACAGTCCGTCTATACCTTGTATGTATAATGGCAAACTTCTGTCCAAGAGATTAAGACGTAGTTGCTGTTGATCAGATTTGCAAGATGTCATTTTGGTCATCAAGAATTGGTTGCAGCTATCCCTGCCTGGTACTAAGCTTGCAGAGATCCCCTTATTAACTCTCAGCGACAAGATCCCCTGTACACTACTGTAGAGTTACAAAGCCATTTCACTATTAATTCCAAATCAAAGAAACTTTATTACCAAAGTAGTGTGAACACTTGACTAGGGTTTGACTTTCTTCTAAGGAGTTGTCTATTGCTGAGTCCTCAGGTGGCTGTAGAGACTGATCCAGGATCCACTCGTTCTTAATAAGACTATAAGGTGATTAGAATAGGAGCGGAATTAGGTTAGTCGGCCCATTGAGTCTACTCTGCCATTCCGTGGAGGCTGATTTATTATCCCTCTCAATCCCATTCTCCTGCCTTCTCCACATATATATCTTTTATACCCTTACTAATCAAGAACCTGTCAATCTCTGCTTTAAATATACTCAGTGACTTGGCCTCACAGCTGTCTATGGCAATGAATTCCACAAATTTATACCCTGTCATTGAAGAAAAATGTCCTCAGCTCTGTTCTAAATGGTTGTCCCTCACTTCTGAGGCTGTAAATCTGGTTCTAGACATCCCTACTGTAGGAAACATCATCTCCACATCCGTTCTATTGAAGCCTTTCAACGTACAAAGGTTTCTGTGAGATCTCTCTTCATTCTTCTAAGCTCCAGTAAGAAGAACCCCAAAGCCATCAAATAACCTGCATATGTTAACTCCTTCATTCCAGGGATCATTCTCATGAACCGTGTTGATCCCTCTCCAATGTCTGTACATCCTACTTATAAAAGAAGCCCAAAACTGCTCACAATACACCCTTATCCTCGTTATATGCGTCTCCAGACAATGCAGATTCACAGTTCTGCAAGGAACCTATTTCTACCAACATCTCCTTATACGCGTCCAAAACTCACAGTTATGCAAGGAGCACTGCTTTCCCACCAATACAAGTGACGTGCGCACGCCTTACAGTCTCACTGTTCAGATGAGAAGCACCGCTTTCCCGCCAATACAAGTGAGGTGCGCGCGCCTCATAATCTCAATCCCGCCAGTCTCACATTGGTTTTGGCAAGTTGTGGATGCGCGATCTTGCGCTTTTAAACTTTTGTTGGTTTTACCTATGGTGCAGTGATTTTGTGCTTGAAATATTTAACTATGCCTCTTAAGCGTCCGATGTCATGTCCTGGGCCATCAGCCGGGCAGCAGAGAACCGCTTTAACAATTACAAACAGCGCGGCATCAGCTGAAGGTAATACAGCTCTGGGACGCTACTGCAGGGAACAGAATCTTGCCTTCAAAGTTCTTTTGTTGCTTGACAATGCGCCAGCCCATCCTAAACATTTGAACAGCGTTCATCCTAACATAACAGTGCATTTCCTGCCATCTAACGCAACATCGCTGATTCAACCACTCGACCAAGGCGTGATCCACATTCAAGGTGTACATATTTTTTTATGGCGAACTATCTCTCAGATGCTGTAAGCAACAGATGATTTTGAAAATCTCGGGAGTTTACCAACGGTGAGGGAATAGTGGAAGTTGGAACACTTGGCGCAAATGGCGATGGACATGGACCCAAAATTAGAACAGAGTCAGCATTTCAGTCATTCCCTGCTGTCAACCCTTCTTCCCTACAAACAAATTTGTACTGAAAAACAAAATGCTGCCAAGCAAACAACCCTCACCACTTTCTTCCAATCGGTGTCATCTCCTGCTGCCGGCAGTTCTAAGAGTTCTGTGAGTCTTCCTTCACCCTTTGCTGTGCTTGATATTATCCTGACGACCACAACCATCCACCTTATCCGTGTAAAGCTGCCCAACACCATAACAACCACTTATCTCCCAGAGCGAACACACCTGCCACTGTTGGTGAGTACTGTACACTCTCGTATGTTAACTTTCTATAATTTATTACATTGAACATTAACTTAAATTGATGAAATATAATACAAATACTGTCTTGTGAGACTGCTTTTGTGTCATATTGGTATAAAAATGTGAATAAATTACAGATAAAACATATTTAGGAAGCACTCTGGAACGCATCCCTATTTTCTCTATTTAAATAATTATTCACATTATGCAATTTCACATTATGCGTCGACTTTGAAAAACGTATCCCCCGTATATAACGAGGATAGGGTGTACTCCAAGTGAGGCCTCACCAATGCTTCATAAAGTCTCAACATTACATCCTTGCTGTTATATTCTGGTGCTCTTGAAATGAATGCTGACATTGCACTTACTTTCTTTACCACTGACTCAACCTGCAAATTAACCTTTAGGAAATCCTGCTTAAGTCCCTTTGAACCTCAGATTTTGGGGTTTTCTCTACATTTATAAAACAGTCCATGCTTTTATTTCTTCTACCAATGTCTATGACATACACTTCCCGACACTGTATTCCATCTGTCACTTCTTTGACAATCCCCTAATCTGTCGAAGTCTTTCTGTAGCCTCTCTGCTTCCTCAAAACTACCTGCCCCTCCACCTATCTTTTCATCATCCACAAACTTGGCCACAAAGCCATCAATCCATCATCCAAATCATTGACATGTAATGTAAAAAGATGTGGTCCCAGCACAAAACCCTGTGGAACTTCACGAGTCACTGTCAGCCGATCAGAAAAGGCCCTGTTTATTCCCATTCTTAACTTCTTGCCAATCGGCCACTGCTTTATCCATGCTAGTATCTTTCCTGTAATGCCATGTGCTCCTACTTGTTAAGCAGCCTCATGTCTAGCACCTTGTCAAAGGCCTTCTGAAAATCCAAGTACACAACATCCACTAATTCTTCTTTGTCTTACATCTCCCTTGGTGGAGATGCTTCACTCTGCCACGCAGGAGTACACAATACATCAGCTATTGATAGCAATTAATCCTGGGACCATGTTTGATGTGATAAATGACATCAGCCTGGTCTGCTAGCTTGAACTCAGTCACAATGGTGCAAAGAACTTTGCCCATGGTGGCCTGGAGTGATACAAGCTAATTAACACGACCCCATTCTCTAATGCTTGGTTGCTGCGTATGCGAACCATTTTGCCAACCATATCTCTTAGTCTGTGGCCAGCCGGTGCTCCACAGTGCAAAGTGATGCTTTCACTGCTTGCAATCTGCATTAAGATCTGAAGACTGGTTCTCATTTGAATTAATATCTTCTATATTCACATAGCTGCAGTATACTCCCTCAGCCTATATTAAAAAAACATAACGAGGAATGATTTTGTAAAACATGCTCAGATTAGTTGTTACTTTGGAGCACCTGTGTGTCACGGTTGTGCCTCTATCAATCAGTGCAGGGCAGCATGTAGAATGTCATTTCTTTTCTTCAACATCCTTCTAGCCTCGGTTAATGGAAATCTGGACATAAAGAAAACAGCTTTTCACACATCTGCTTTCAATCAGGATACAAGCTCAGCTTCTCTTTAACTTGCTCTCCTTCTGCATTAAAGCCCTTCTCATATAATTCCCCCGTAAGTTCACAAACCTCTCAGGGAGAAGCTGAAAACAAAAGTAAACATCCCAATAAATTGTGGTAAAACATGCTTTGCATTATTCATGCCCTTTATTAAAATGGCAGACTCATCAAGGTCCATTCCGATCACCAGGAAGAATTT
Source organism: Mobula hypostoma (assembly GCF_963921235.1). Lineage (NCBI taxonomy): Eukaryota > Metazoa > Chordata > Chondrichthyes > Myliobatiformes > Myliobatidae > Mobula > Mobula hypostoma. Next base: position 8,744,730 of record NC_086097.1, on the reverse strand, counting down.
CTATATCTGCGAGACTCTCGGTTCCCTAGCCATGCTACTGAGCAAAACATGAGAAAAAGAGGTTATATCTTACCAGGATCAGAAGAAACAACTAAGCCATCAGTGAAGGAAGCTTGGTAACTCTCTTTATAGTAGAGTTACTGTCTTTCTTATTAGAGTTTAGAACCTGCTGCACATTAATCATAACATTTCTTATCCACAAAGTGAAATATCCATAAACCTCATATTCCATCTAGGTGGCTTCCAGCCTGATGACATGAATATCAATTTCAACTTCAAGTAAGTTATTTTTCCCCTCCCTCTTCCCTCTTCTTTTCTCCACTTATCGCTTCTCCTCACCTGTCTATCACCTTCCCCTGGTGTCCATCTGTAATGTGGAAGGTTAACTTGTTTGCTGATTGAATATGTTCCGAAAGTCACTTCCACTGCCCTCATCAATGATGGGCTCACTTGAGGTATGTAGCTGCCTTCCCATTGGTTAGCTTGTTGTGCTGGTTTCTGGTCCCAGAACATTTGCTGTAATATCTGTGACTGGTTTCCAGTCATCAGACGTATAAAGGTGAAAGCACATGTGCTGGGCATGTGGCCAAGTGGTTAAGGCATTGGGCTAGCGACCTGAAGGTCGTGAGTTCGAGCTCCAGCCGAGGGAACGTGTTGTATCCTTGAGCAAGGCACTTGATCACACATTGCTCTGCGACGACACTGGTGCCAAGCTGTATGGGTCCTAATGCCCTTCCCTTGGACAACATTGGTGTCGTGGAGAGGGGAGACTTGCAGCATGGACAACTGCTGGTCTTCCATACAACCTTGCCCAGGCCTGCGCCCTGGAGAGTGAAGACTTTCCAGGTGCAGATACATGCTCTCGCAAGACTAACGGATGCCTTAAACCCTGAACCACTCCAGGCTGTGAGCTGCAGGCAGCACTGGAGAAACGATTTGGAAGGTGTGTTACAGTTAACAGGGGAGGGCTCATGCTTCGAGTTCACACCTAGTTAAGTAGTTGTTTATTGTTTGCCTGATCTTGTTGTGTAACTTGGACAGATTTAACAAGTGTATTGAGTGTTCAGTGTTGTAGTTTCTATAGTCTGGGTACTTGGATGAATGCTTGTTGGACTTACATGTGAGTGAAATATTTTATCGCTTATTTGTGAATAAACAGTTGCTGTACTTATCCACAATCAGTGTCTGCTGTTTCACTAACTGAACCCACAAATATGCTTCTGTACAATTAAATTTAAAGGCATCTGTTAGTCTTGCGAGACCATGGATCTGCGCCTGGAAAGTCTTCACTCTCCAGGGCGCAGGCCTGGCCAAGGTTGTATGGAAGACCGGCATTTGCCCATGCTGCAAGTCTCCCCTCACCACGACACCGATGTTGTCCAAGGGAAGGGCATCAGGACCCATACAGCTTGGCACCAGTGTCGTCGCAGAGCAATGCGTGATTAAGTGCCTTGCTCAAGGATACAACATGTTGCCTCGGCTGGGGCTCGAACTCACGACCTTCAGGTCGCTAGTCCAATGCCTTAACCACTTGGCCACGTGCCCACAACACCATCCATATTCACATGTTTCGATGGTCCTCTCCTCTCCTATCAGATTCCTTCCTCTCCAGCTCTGTACTTTTCCCACCCACCTGGGATCACCCAACACCTTCTAACTATCCTCCTTCTCCTCCCACACCTTTATGTCCTAGTGCCTTTCCCCTTCCTTTCCAGTCCTGAAGAATGGTCTCAGCCTGAAACATCGACTGTTCATTCATTTCCATAGATGTAGCCTGACTTGCTGAGTTCCTCCAGCATTTTGCGTGTGTTGTTATCCATAAATCTGCATGAGGTAATTTCTGATTATAGAGTGTCATATCATGGCTTTTTATCTCCTTCCATTACCCCATTTCCTATCTTTCAGATGAGACATATGCTGAAGCTTACTTGCTCTGTTGGGAATACAAATAAGACCTCCAGCGTAATATTTCTATGAAGATCAGAGTGCATAGCAGTACAGACTCAGGCAGTACTTCCATGAATCATAGCCACGGCAGTGTTGCAGTTAGCGTGATACTATTAGAGCTAAGGTTGTTTTGGAGTTCAGGGTTCAATTCCAGGACCATCTGTCAGGAGTTTGTACATTTTTCCTGTGATCATGTGGGATTCCTCCTACAGTTCAAAGCTGTACTGGTAAGTAGATTAATTCATCATCGTAAATTGCTCTGTAATTAGGCCAATGTTAAATCAATGGCCTGCTGTGAGGTGTGGCTCGTTGGACCAGAAGTGCCAACTGTGATGTAACTCGAAATAAATAAGTAAATAAATAAATAAAATAATACCAACCATATGAACTGCATGTTGAATATCGTGCTAATGTGTTGAACAATACCCACCATCGGTGTATTTTTAAGTAGGGGGGTTCTCCGTTCTCCTACTTAAAATAGTTCATTCATTATATGCAGTGTTGTATGACATGAGCAATCATGGTCTTTTCATGATCATGATTGTTCTTGGCCAATTTTTCTACAGAAGTGGTTTACCATCCCCTTCTTCTGGGCAGTGTCTTTACAATAAGGGTGACTTCAGCCATTATCAATACTCTTCAAAGGTTGTCCGCCAGAGAAAGCAGGATCTCCCAGTGGCCACACATTTTACTTCCACATCCCATTCCCATTCTGACATGTCTATCCACGGCTTCCTCTATTGTAAAGATGAAGCCACAGTCAGGTTGGAGGAACAACATCTTATATTCCATATGGGTAGCCTCCAACCTGATGGCATGAACATTGACTTCTCTAACTTCCGCTATTGTCCAACCTCCCCCTCGTACCCCATCCGTTATTTATATACACACATTCTTTCTCTCACTCTCCTTTTCTCCCTCTGTTCCTCTGACTATACCCCTTGCCCATCCTCTGGGTCCCCCCCCCCTCTTGTCTTTCTCCCTGGGCCTCCTGTCCCATGATCCTCTCATATCCCCTTTGCCTATCAACTGTCCAGCTCTTGGCTCCATCCCTCCCCCTCCTGTTGTCCTGTCCTCCATTTTGGATCTCCCCCTCCCCCTCCCACTTTCAAATCTCTTACTAGCTCTTCCTTCCGTTAGTACTGACGAAGGGTCTCGGTCCGAAACGTCGACTGTACCTCTTCCTAGAGATGCTGCCTGGCCTGCTGCGTTCACCAGCAACTTTGATGTGTGTTGCTTGAATTTCCAGCATCTGCAGAATTCCTCGTGTTTGCGACTCTTCAAAGGTTGTTTGCCTGGTGTCAGTGGTCGCATCACCTGGACATGATTTGCACCAGTTACTCGTATGACTATCCCCAGCAGCTGCTTGTTGGCTTCACATGATGCTAATCAGGTGGGGGGGTCTAAGCAGGTGCTACACCTTGCCCAAGGGTAAGCAGGAGGTTAGCAGAGGGAAAGAGAGTCCTACACCTCCCTTGGTGGAGACGTATCTCCACACCTCTACTTTCTGCTTACAATGCTATGCCATCATCAGAAGGTAACCTTCCCAATTCTTTCCTTGTTGTTTGTGGGATACTATTGTGTGCAAATTAGATGCTGTGTTTATTCCTTTAAGTATATTCATTGTGCAAGACGGAGACACAAGAGAGACCACAGATATTGGAAATCTGGAGCAGCACACAAAATGCTTGAGGAAAGCAGTGGTTCAAGTGAGAAATGGACAGTTGTTATTTTTGCGTGGAGTCCCTTCATCAGGACCAATGACTGACTATCCAATTCCCTCCTGAGAAGCTGCCTGACCCATTAAATTCCTCCAGCGTTTGAGGTGTTGCTTCATTGTGCAAGTTCCAGGCATCACAATGATTCATTGACATTTCTTTGAATAGCACACGACAGTTAACATCTCCGTCCACATGTATCTTCAGTTCTTTTGTTCTGGACACCAGTGACTACCAGAAATAGTCTGGCTGGCAACCGGGAATAGTCTGGTGACAGCGTGGAGAGACAGCGGGCAGCCAGGAAAGACTGGACCGGGGCTGTCGGGATTGGCAGTCCGGGCACCAGCTCAGAAGAGCACCCACCTCTTGAAGCTTCTAGTTTACACAGAGAAACATACCCTCGGGGTCCTCCGAGAGAGAGGGAGAATGATGGACCCAATCGGACGGTTACAATTAATCACGGGGAACGACTACGGCCAAGAGCTAGGATAAGAGGCACTGAGTGTCCAATGTGTTGGCCTGGGAGAGGGTTAAAGGTTTACGACTCCACCAAGCAAAGTTGAGGTGCTATTCCGTCCCAGTGGATGAAGATGAGATTACTTCACCAAGCACAGATGATGTGGTCTTTTCAAACACTGATTCACAAACCACAGCGATTCGCTCTGGAGAGAGTCATCATACTCCAAATCAGCCGAGAGATAACCCAGGTCAGGTTTCAGACCACGGTACCCAGGTAGATCCTTCGCATGATGGCAGTGGTGAGGAGGTGGAGAAGAAGAGAAAGGTCAAGTGGTCAGCAATGGAAAATGAGAAGGCTTGGCGTGTGTTTGATGAGGATATCAGTATGATGTTGGAGAACACTCTCAGGGGAACATCAAAGAGAAAGTTGGAAGTGATGGGTGATATGATTTACAATGTTGGAAAGTACAGGTTTGGTTTGGTTGAGTTGAAGAAAGCAAAGCCAACACAGCAACCAAGCAGGTACCAGGAGGAGATTAGTAGATTGAGGAGAGAGCTTAGATCGTTGAGACAGAGGTGGAAGGTAGCAAGTGAGGGTGACAAGCCAAGGCTTGCTGATCTCCGAGAGCATTTTCAAATAAAGTTAGCGTCACTCCATCGTGCAGAGTCACAATGTAAAAAGAGAAAGAAGAGAGAGAAGGCAAGAAAGTCGTTCTTTCAGAACCCTCACGAGTTCACAGAGAAATTGTTTGAACAAAGTAAGAGCGGGCAACTTAACATCTCTCAACGAGAACTTGAGGATCACCTGGCAAGCACTTACTCTAACGAACAGCGGGAGGCTCCTTTGCTTGTCATTTCAGGGCTTGTGAAGCCTACCAAACCAGGAGTGAAATTCGATCTGTCAGAACCCAAACTGGCAGAAGTCGATCGGTTCATCAGAATGGCAAGGTCAGGCTCAGTGCCAGGACCTAATGGAGTGCCGTATAAGGTGTTCAAGAAGTGTGAAGAGCTGAGGAAATACTTGTGGAGATTGTTAAAGGTGGTGTGGAGACAAGGTGTTGTTCTTTTGTCATGGAGTGAGGCTGAAGGAGTATACATCCCGAAGGAAGAGAATTCTTCTACATTGAATCAGTTCCGACCAATTTCACTCCTGAATGTAGAGGGGAAGATTATGTTTGACATTCTAGCAGAAAGAATATCTTCATTTGTGATAGAGAATGGGTTGGTAAATACATCTGTGCAGAAGGCAGGAATACCAGGCTTCCCAGGATGCTTTGAACATACTAGTATGATATGGCATACCATCCAGGAGTTGAAAATGTTGAGAAGAAATCTGGCTGTAGTTTGGCTTGATCTTGCAAATGCATATGATTCTGTTTCCCATGTCCTGATTGAGTTTGCAATGGAATTCCTACGGATTCCTGCTAAGGTGAGGAACTTTATTATGCAGCAGTAGAATGATTTCTGAATGAGGTTTTGCACTCAGCTGTTTACAACTAGGTGGCAGAGCTTGGATGTTGGAATCCCAATGGGATGTGCAATTTCACCCATCCTTTTTGTGTTAGCCATGGAGGTTATTGTGAGGGCTGTAGAATCAGTGGGACCAGGTGTCGCATTTGATGGCGGAGGGGAGTTACCACCAATACGAGCATTCATGGATGATCTCACCCTTTTGGGTCCCAGCACGGAGGCAGTGGAAAATGTACTATCTAAGCTTGAGGAGCTAATGGATTGGGGAAGAATTAAGTTCAAGACCAAGAAGTCAAGGAGCCTTGTTCTTAGGAGAGGTAAGCTGGCTGACTTTCATTTCACCCTTTGTGGAAAGGAGAGTCCATTCATTCAGGACCAACCAGTTAAGAGCCTCACGCAATGGTACACAGAGGTCTGAGAGACACCAAGAGGGTTCAAGAGACAGGAGAACAGATCAGCAGAGGTCTGATGTCTGTCGACAAGTGTGGCCTGCCTGGCAAGTTGAAGTTGTGGTGCTTGCAGTACGGACTGATGCCATGGATAATGTGGCCACTAACTGTCTATAAAGTGGCAATGTCCCATGTTGAGGCAATGGAAACGAAGATCAACAAGTATGTGAAGAAGTGGCTTGCAATACCAAGCAGCCTGACCAATGTTGCAATCCACAGTAGCCAGACAAAGTTTACCATCCCAGTGCAATCCCTTGTTGAAGAGGTCAAGGTAGCCAAGGTAAGATCATTCTTGATGCTTTGAGACTCAGAAGACCCTGTCATCAAGAACACCCAGCCGGATGTGAGATCAGGCAGGAAGAGGTCAGCCCGTGTAGCAGTTGATGAGGCACAGTCTAGATTGAAGCACAAGGAGACGGTTGGGGCTATCTAGCTAGGCTGCCAGGTACTTGGATGTCCAACCCACAAGTGGTGGTCACCTTCTACAGGTACGGAGTGCCGTGAGCTTGTAACACAAGAAATACGAGAGGTAGAAGAGGAGAAGAGGTTATCTAAAACAGCTGGCCTGGCCAAACAAGGTGCTTGGACCTGGTGGGAAAGCGTTGAACAATGACATCTATCTTGGAATGTTCTGTAGCAGATGGAACCGCTCCGCATTTCTTTTCTATGCAGAGCAGCGTATGACCTGCTCCCAACACCTGCCAACCTCAGCACCTGGTATGAAGATAAGACAGACAGGTGTGCTGCCTGTGGCGAGAAGGGAACACTTCAACATATCTTGAGTGCATGCAGAGTCAATCTTTCCAGCGGCATGTACACTTGGAGACATAACCATGTTCTCAAAGTTGTAACAGAAGCGGTTGAGCAGAGAGTACTGCAGCACAACTTATCTCATGCCCCATGCTGCACAGAACATTGCAAATCATTTGTGAAAGAAGGCTCCAAGTCAAAGGTGTACAGCACAGGCTCACGATCAAGCATACTTCCTTCAGCCAATGATTGGTGTGTCAAGGACGACCTGGATGGGAAAGGCAGTTTCCCGGAGCAAATAGCTTTCTCCACATTGCGTCCAGATATAATCGTATGGTCTGACAGCAGTAGAGAGGTGGTTATTGGTGAACTCACAGTCCCCTGGGAAGACAACATCGATGAAGCCCACGAGCGCAGGTCAACCAAGTATGCAGATTTAAGATCAGAGTGCAGAGACAGATGGTGGAAGGTCTCATGCTACCATTAGAAGTAGGTTGCTGTGGCTTTATTGCGTTCACTTTCCAGAAGTGGCTGCATGACCTTGGCTTCACTAGAAGAGAGATCAAGTCAACCAGCAGGGCTGTAGCTGAGACAGCAGAGACAGGATCAGCATGAGTGTGGACCAAGTATGTCCTGAGGGGCAGATAGTCGGACAGTGTATACATATCTTGCAAACCCTTCAGTAGTTGCATAGACACCTGAAGAGTAGACTATCTGTTGGATGGAAGCAACCACCAACTCTGATGGAGGCAGATGCTAAGTTTTTAAGCTCACCAGTGGGAGGCGGTGCTTTAGCACTGCTGGCCCACCACCTCGAGGGAGTCTTGATCATAAGCGGGCCGAAACTCCTGAAGACAGGTGGCAGATCAACTGATGATCCCACTGGTGATAGCACAGGACAGTTAACATCTTAGTCCATGTGTATTTTCAAATCAAATTCTGATGCCTCTTGAGTTGCTTGTAATGGTCACCACAGTCGTGTAGCAGTTAGGGTGACATGATAGCAGATTGGGGCTTCGGAGTTCAGAGTTCAATTCCAGCACCATCAGTAAGGATTTTGTATGTTCTCCCCGTGACTGTTTCGATTTCCTTAGGGCGTTCCAGTTTCCTCCCACATTCCAAAGTAGGTTAAAGAGTCATTGTACATTATCCATGATGAGACTAGGGTTAAAATGGTAGGTTGCTCAGTGAGCTGGAAGGGCCTATTCAGCACGGTACCTCTAAAATAAACAAACAAACAAATCCATAAATCAATCAATCAATAATTAAATAGATAAATAAATCAATCATTTAAGAGTAACTAACATTAGAGTTCCATGCGCATAAAGATAGTCTATATAATCCCATCCATTTCTGACCACTGATGCTGCCTCCTCTAAAAGCTTGTTTTTGATTCAGATTCTAATATCTGGTATCTCTTGTGTCTCTCAGAATTTTTCAGATATTATTATTAAGACAATTGTAAAAATTCTAGATTATTAATTTAAATTAAATTTTCTGATTATCATGCTTGGTTATGATTCCTCAACATTGCTGTACAAGTTGATAGGGGGTTAAGAAGGTATATGTTGTGTTGGACTAGTTAGTCAGATGATTGAGTTCTGTTCCTGGGGAGATAATTTTGTAGTTCTGTAAAACTCTGGTTAGATCACACTTAGAATATTGCACTCAGCTCTGGTCATCTCTTTACAGGAAGCATGGAAAAGTTGGAGAGAGGATGTAGAGGAGATATGCAAGGATGCTGCCTGGATTAGAGAGGATGTCATAATAGGTCGAGTGAGCTAGGGCTCTTCTCTTTGAAGCGAAGGAGAATGGGGGCTGACTTCATAGAGGTGTACGAGATGATAAGAGGCATAGGTGAAGTGAGCAGCTAGGGACTTTTTCTCATGATGGAAATGGTTAATACAAGAGGGTGCCATTTCAAGACGACAGGGATGCTCTGCACCCTGCTCACTCAAGGAAGGTGAAGCGTCTCCCGTAGCCTAGCATAGCAACGCCTTTGCGTGGCGTCCCTGTTCTTACTGAGTTTGCAATGTCATGGCGACATTGAGTATTCAGCAGTGTAACTGGGCGGGCAGTCTGGGTTCATCAGCTCTGGTTGCAGCCAGCTTAGGAGAAGGACATCTCCCATTCCAAACCCGGGTAGATGGGACTTGTTAGCCTTGCCAGGCGGTCTGTCTGGCAGAAGGAAAACTCTGATACCCAGCCTACAGCCTTTTGGTCGCCGCAGTCGTCACAGCTCGCTGTGCTATTGTGGAACATCCCCCGGCCCAAAGAGTGGAATCGGTTTACGTGCACCGATCCTCACTATAAACCTATGTGGTCCAGGTGGGAAAATCTTGATCTTCACAATCAAAGAACCAGTCAGTATCATCTCAACATCAATTTTAAGGTGATTGGAGAAAAGTATAGAGGGATATCAGAGGTAAGTTTTTACACAGAGAGTGGTAAGCACACAGCCAGGTTTAGTAGTAGAGGCAGATACATTAGGGACAATTAAGAAACTCTTAGATAAACTTATGGATGAAAGAAAAATTGTGGACTATGTGGGAGGGAAGGGTTAGGTTTCTCTTAGAGCAGTTAAAAGTTTGGCACATCATCATGAACCAAAACTAATGAACTGTGCTGTGTTCCATGTTCTATGAATTCATACTCACATTATTAGTGTTGGTCTCTGGATTACTGGATTTTCCCTATTCCTCAAACAATCGATGCATTTTTGAAGGAATTTGAGGTTGTAGACGACATAAAAGCAGTGCAAATAGGCATTTTACTAAAACTTGGACATAGAGTAGAAAATTAGGCACAAGATTTGGCTTCTTGATGAACAGGTGGAACAGCTTTTTCTCCTTCACCATCAGACTTCTGAATAGACACCACCCAAGGGTGACCTGCAGGCTAGCAGAGGGAATATAGAACATAGAACATAGAAATCTACAGCACATTACAGGACCTCCAGCCCACAATGCTGTGCCAAACATGTAACTCACGCTGGAAACTGCCTAGAATTGCCCTAGCGCATAACCCTCTATTTTCTAAGCTCTTAAAAGAACCTATTGTATCCGCTTCCACCACCACTGCCAGCAGTGCATTCCATGTACCCACCACTCTCTGTGTGAAAAACTTAGCCCTGTCATCTCATCAGTCCCTATTTCCAAGCACATTAAAACTATGCCCCCTCATGTTAGCCATTTCAGCCCTGGGAAAAAGCCTATGGCTATCCAGAGGATCCATGCCCCTCATCGTCTTATAAGCTCTACCAGGTTATCTCTCATCGTCTGTCACTCCAAGGAGAAAAGGCAAAGTTCACTGAATCTATTCTCATAAAGTATGCCCTCCAATCCAGGCAACATCCTTATAAATCTCAGCAAAGGACCTGGACCCATTGCAATTTGCCTATCACCACAATAGGTCAATGGTAGATGCAATCTCAATGGCTCTCCACATGGCTTTAGACCACCTGGACAACACAAACACCTACTTCAAGATGCTGTTCATCAACTATAGCTCAGCATTTAATACAATTATTCCCACAATCCTGATTGAGAAGTTGCAGAACCTGGGCCTCTGTACCTCCCTCTGCAATTGGATCCTTGAATTCCTAACTGGAAGATCACAATCTGTGTGGATTGGTGATAACATATCCTCCTCACTGACGATCAACACTGGCGCACCTCAGGAGTGTGTGCTTAGCCCACTGCTCTACACTCTATATACAAATGACTGTGTGGCTAGGCATCGCTCAAATACCATCTATAAATTTGTTGATAGAATCTCAGGTGGTAATGAGAGGGCATACAGGAGTGAGATATGCCAACAAGTGGAGTGGTGTCACAGCAACAACCAGGCACTCAGTGTCAGTGAGATGAAGGAGCTGATTGTGGACTTCAAGAAGGGTAAGACGAAGGAACACATACCAATCCTCATAGAGGGATCAGAAGTAGAGAGAGTGAGCAGCTTCAAATTCCTGGGTGTCAAGATCTCTGAGGATCTAACCTGGCCCTAACATATCGATGTAGTTATAAAGAAGGCAAGACAGTGGCTATATTTTATTAGGAGTTTGATGAGATTTGGCACGTCAACAAATACACTCAAAAACTTATATAGTTGTACCATGGAGAGCATTCTGACAGGCTGCATCACTGCCTGCTATGGAGGGGCCACTGCACAGGACTGAAAGAAGCTGCAGAAGGTTGTAAATCTAGTCAGCTCCATCCTGGGTACTAGCCTACAAAGTACCCAGGACACCTTCAGGCAGTTGTATCTCAGAAAGGCAGCGTCCATTATTAAGGACCCCCAGCACCCAGGGCATGCCCTTTTCTTGCTGTTACCATCAGGTAGGAGGTACAGAAGCCTGAAAGCACACACTCAGTGATTCAGGAACAGCTTCTTACTCTCTGCTGTCTGAATCCTAAATGGACATTGAATCTTTGGACACTACCTCACGTTTTTTTAATATACAGTATTTCTGTTTACATTAGATTAGATTGTTGTAACTATATGTTATAATTATGTGTTTTTTGTTAGTTTTTAAGTCGGGTTGTCATGTGTTTTTGTGATATCATTCTGGAAAAACATTTTTATCATTTTTTAATGCATGCATTACTAAACGACAATAAAAGGGGGCTGCATGTCCTCATAATCATAATACTTTATTCCACATTATATCGGTGGAGCACCTCTTTATTTATATATAAATTAAATTAAACAAATAATGCAAAAAAAGAGAGCTAAAAAGAAAATAGCGAGGTATTGCACAGGGTTCATTGCCCATTCTGAATCTGATGATGGAGGGGAAGAAATTACATACGGAGAATCTGAAACCTCTGCTTTGTCCACTATGAGGAAGAGTATCATTTCAGTCAGAGTGGGAATACTGCCTGCTGTATCTGCTGTTTATTTGCCTAAAAAATGATACAGCACTTTGGGATTATTTGGCCATGGTACCTTAATTCAGAGTAGAGAGAAAAAAAACAATTGCAATCCATGCCATGCATTTTGAATTTTGGCTTTAATTCATCGCAAGAAGCAAATGAAAACTTGAACTTGGGTTGAAACAAAAAGTTAACTTAGAATAAATTAGGAATTTAGAAAGAAAATAGTGACATAGATTTGACCTTTCAAGCTCGGTAGGTGGTAGAGCATTTAGAAAGGTTTAGATTGGACTCTATTTTCAACTGTAAGTATAAGAACATTCAACTCTGAACTAAAGACAAGTACAAAAGCCTGAAATGTCTAATTGAAATTTAGGACTCTGATAAGAGAATATGGCTGGTATCACTAAAATAAATAGATCAGTGCCCGCAAGAAAACAGTGGAGAGAGGTCTCGAATCAATCTGCCAGACACTGTACAGCAAAGATTGGGGATTAAATGACTACCTTTGCAATCTTTTTCAATATTTTTCAACCATTTTTATCCCGAGGATCCATCATAAATCAACTTGCAATGAATGTTTTTAGTTGAAATCTGTTAGAATCAGAATCAGGTTAAATATCAATGGTAAACGTGAAATGTGTTGTTTTTGCAGCAGCATTGCATTGCAATACATAATAACAAAAAACTATAAACTACAATAAGAAGTGTGTATAAAGAAAGAAAGTTAGGTTAAATATGTAGTGCAAAAAGAGAGGGAAAAAACCGATCAGTGGTGGAGGGAAATAGGCTGTTCCTGAAATGTTGAGTGTGTGTCTTCAGACCCCTGTTGCTCCTCGTTGATGGTAGCAATGAGAAGAGGGTAAGCCCAGGGAGGTAGGGTGTCATTACTGATGAATGCCACCTTTTTGAGGCGTCACCTTTTGAAAGTGTCCTGGATGCTGTGGAGGCCAGTATCCATAATCCTTAGCCAGAGAGTGGTGAATCTGTGGAATTCTGCCACAGGCAGCTGTGGAGGTTAAGTCTTTATGCATATTTAAAGCAGAGGTTGATAGATTCTTGATTGGTTAGGGCATGTAGGGATATGGGAAGAAGGCAGGAGTTTGGGGCCGAGAGGATAATTGAATCAGCCGTGATGAAATGGCAAAGCAGACTCAATAGGCCAAATGGCCTAATTCTGCTCCTTTATCTTATGGTCTTATAACAAGTATTGTGATATGCAAATTTGAAGAGTCGTCTAGATAAAAAGGCAAAACATCCATCTCCAAACATCTTGTGTATTTCATTTTGTCTTATTTTCAGCCTTATTTTGCCTTGTATGCATATCACACACAACCTCTCCTGGTCCCAGAACACATCCAACACAGTCAAGAAAGATCACCAACATCTCTACATTCTGAGGAGTCTGAAGAGAGCTGGACTTTGCACACCTATACTTATGTAGCCCCCCCGGCCAGCCTCAGGGTCGCTCAGCTCGCTGTCGTCTAGGGAAACAGCCCTCGGCCCCGCCAAACTGGGTAATAAGTTTGTGTGGATGCTGTGTGATGTACCCCACCCCGCCCAAATAACAGATAATATACCAGATACGATTAAATGATTTGCAGTTTATAGATATTACTGGATCTATATAATTAATAGAGAATAAAATATAAAAGGGAAATAAAAGGTGCCACACTTATCAAAGTTCAATCTCTTCGTGCACAAACAGTTGGAGCTCAGGACCCTTCTTCCTCACCCTGTGACCCCTCGGACCACCTCGACAGGCCGCTTGGGACCAACAACGGTGGTTGACCAGACTCTTCAAACGAGTCTGTCTCCGTCTCCTCTCCTCGCCGAACGCCCCGCTTGGGGTCCCACCCAGTTAGCGGACTCACAGCACCTGGTCTATCCTCTGTCTCTCTCCTACCTTCTGCCCCAAAACCCTGCACATACAATATCTTCAGATACACTAAAAACATAAGAACTATCCCAATTGGTTTGTAACATCTACTTATCACAGTCTAACCCAAAACAAGCTGCTAGCGCGAGAACTTTCTCAGCGGTTAACATAACAAAGAAGCATTCCCAAGTATAACATAACAAAGAAGCCATTTTAATTAGCCTACGCAGTAACATAAAAGACGAAACCCCCTTACACTTATGTCATTCTACAGTTGCACAGTAGAGAGTAACTTAACAAGGTGTGTCACTGCTTGGTACGGAAACTGTACTGTGGCAGAAAAGGAGGCTCTATTAGGAGCACCAGCACCAGCCTAAATGTCTTCAAGGAGAAATATACAGAAAGATGCAGGGAAAAGTCCAGTAGTATCATGAATGATCCCACAAACCCTGCTCCTATAGTGCTTGCCCATCTCCCTTCAAGAAGGAGCCTATGAAGCATCCATACCAGGACAATCTAACCTTCCCAAACAGTAAGGCTAATTTACACCTCCACCAACTAACTCCACCACTACTTTATTATTTCCTATCTGTCAACTTATGGTCAGCTTTGCATCACTTTATGGACATACAATTAATCTACTGTATATATAAGCTATCTTACCTATTTATATCTAATGTGTTTTTTTTTAATTTTTATTGTGTCCTTTATCTTATTGTATTTTATTTTTGTTGCTGCATCGGATCCAGAGTAACAATTATTTCATTCTCCGTTACACTTGAGTACTGGAAATGACATTGAACAATCTTGAATCTACACTGTATTAAGCTTGTCTCTTTGATCTTGTTGGGATTAGTTGTTGAGAAGATTTCATAATGGTCGGCTGGTGGTGCAGTGAAATCAGCGCCGGGCTCGAGAAGGGAGGTTCCCGAGTTCGATCCAGTGACAGACCGCCCCCGTGCGCGCTCTCCATCCGCGCCGAGTCGAACTCGCAACTCGGCCTTGTAAAATAATGCTGTGGAATGTCTGTGCGAGGAGTTGCGCCCCACACAGCCTTTCAAACTGTGCCTTGTGGGGCATAAAAATGCCCGATGCTGGCCTCTCAGGTCTGAGTCGACGTCATCAGCATCACCATCATCATCATCATGCATGCACTTTTATAACTGGTAAGTTATAGCACATAACTGAGAAATTTGGGTGAAGGTTCTAATTCTAAATCGACCATTCTACTTTCAGGCTATGAAGACTTAAACTTGTTGAGATTTAGTACAGTTCTGAAGTAGAGTGTTGGTGCTGCATTATTGAAGGAGCTGTCACTCAGATGAGTTCTTTGAAATTGGATCACACCTTTTTTGGTATTGTTACCTGTGGAGATGGTGCAAGATTCGCTGAAAATACTTTCTACCTCAAAAGATGCATGACTATATTCTGTCCTGACTCCTATAGGGAGCAGTATAGTTGAATGCAGCTTCTAACAATTCAGTGCACAGAATGCAGCACTGGTCATCAGTCCTTAAAGACTCAATCACTATGGCAGCTGGAAATCAGAAACACACGAATGCTAATTGAAGTCAAAGTGCTATAGGAAAGAGAGTCCCTGAAGCTGTGGATTTCTGTACACACCTGCATTAGCCGCCAACTCCCTGTTTAGCAATGGGTAGTGTGATCACTCGAGTATGATTTTCTCCAAAGAGGTTGTCTATTGGTGGGTTCTCAGGTGGCTGTGAAGTCCAGTCCTGGATTCACATATTCTAGTACAGTGTGAGCAAGAATAAGTGCTGGCTTTGGTTAGTGGTCAGGTCTTTTGGTTGTATATCACCCTTGAAAGTGTAGACCACTTTCCCTGCCTTGGCAGCATTCTGTCCTCAAAAGCAGACAACAACTTGGAGATCAGCCACCACCTGACTAGTGCTAGTGGAGCCCATGCAAGATTAAGGAAAATGAGATTTTGAAGACCATGACCTTTAGGTTCAAACAAAACTTTTTGTTTATAGAGAAATCATCTTTCTTACATTACTGTATGGAGCTGAATCATGGACACCTTTTATAGGTACCTGAACACCCTTGAACAATATGGCCACACCACCCCATTACAGGGAACAAAATAAAATTGGTACACGTATCTCTTCATATCCATTATTCTATTAAATTAACATTTTTTATTCCCAATGTGTCAAGGATTCTCGTAGTTTAAACAATATACCCATGAAGTGTTTGTTCATATCCAACAATTGGACAGGTTATAGGCCCAAGGCCCAAAGTAAAACCAAGGAACTTCACTAAGGTAGTACAATGTAACAATTATAATAGAAATCACATTTACCAGTTTGCCGAGCAAAAACATATTATGTTTATTATTTTAACATGAGAACTAACCACTCAGATTGTGAACATAATTACATTCTTTAGTTTGTCCTTGATTTATGAGGAAATAAAAAAAATGGCTTTGCTTACAAAAACAGAGTCGCTGTTTTAATTATCATAGGTCTTGATCATTTTGTCTGTATCTAGGTCTGTTTCTAAGAGTTTGATAAATCCGTTTAAAACCAATCTAAGCATCTGGAGGGACTGTACTTTCTAAACAAATATGTTTCTGAGAAGTACCTTGAGTTGCTACAGAAACAGCAGGTTTGCTACCGTTGGCTAGAGTTCGTTTGCTTGGCAACTTTTTAAAAAATTCTGCAGCCTCTTGTTGAATATGCTTGTCTGATCTGTACACAGCACAGAGACTCGATGACAAATTTCTCCAGACCTCTATGGCGCCACTGATCTAACTTTGGCAAAAGGCCCAGTTATGTTTGTAACTGAGATTTTTTTGCAGAACCTCTGCTGAAGTTATGATAGAAATACAAGTTTTTTCTTGGTGGTTTTGCGAAAGTTTCAAACATAGTCGTAGCAAGTGAAAGAAATGAAGATATAACTATGTACACACATTTACACTTAGTTTGTTCGTTTGTTATATGCCATGTCGTATGATGTGGGTGATCATGGTCATTCCATTCCATGACTGTGATTGTTCTTGGAACAATTTTCTAAAGAAGTGGTTTGCCATTGCCTTTCTTCTGGGCAATGTCTTTACAAGACAGGTGACCCCAGCATTTATCAATACTTTTCAGAGTTTGTATGTCTGGCATCAGTGAAATCATAACTAGAAATTGTGATATGCATCAGCTGCTCATGCAACCATCTACCACCAGCTCCCGTAGCTTCACATGACCCTAATCGGGGTGGGGGGCCTAGGCAGGTGCTCCAGCTTGCCCAAGGGAGACCCACAGGCTAGTGGAGGGAAAGGGCACCTAACAGCTCCTTTTGTAGAGATGTACCTCCACGTCGCCACCCATTACAGTCAGTGGCCACTTTATTAAGACAGGAATGGAAATCAGTGTGGTGCTCTGGTCAAAGTTCGATATGTTGTGCATTTAGAGATGCTTTTCTGCACACTATGGTTGAAACGTGTGGTTATTTAGGTTACTGTCATCTTCCTGTCAGCTTGAAGTAGTTTAGCCATTCTCCTCTGACCTCTATCATTAACAAGGCATTTTCACCGGCAGAACTGCCATTCACAGGATGTTTCTCCTGTTTTTCACCTCTTTCTCTGTAAACTGTAAAAAAAGACTGTTGTGCATGAAAATCCCAGGAGATCAGCTGTTTCCGAGATACTCAAACCATCTCGTGTCAACAACTATCATTGCACAGTTAATGTCACTTAGATCACATTTCTTCCCCATTCTGATGTTTGGTCTGAACAACAATTGAACCTCTTGACCATGTCTGCATGCTTTTATGCACAGAGTTGCTGGCACGTGATTGGATGATTAGATATTTGATTTAATAAGCAGGTGTGAAGGAGCATGTAACTAATAGTAACTTACAGGGAAATAACGGAGGGGGGGGGAACTAATTTTCTAAAGGCTTGATTGCCTAAATTGTTGTCTATATCAGAAGGAAATGTAAGGATATCTATGGAGGAATGCTGCTAACTGGCACATTCTAGACTGAAGGAGTACAGATTGATGGATGCTCCAAAGCCTGCAAAACTAAAGGCTGCACCCACCATGGATGTTCTCTCTTCCCCTAGTCTCCCATTTGGGAACAAGATACAGAAACTTGAAAATGCGCACCACCAGCATAGACTACAAATTTAAAGAATGAATAGACATGGAATGGTTTATTATTGTAACTGATTTTAAAATTATGAATAAAGTTAATTTTGTTATAAAAAGAAATATGTGTTGCTGTAACTATGCTCATTTTAACTTTTCACCTTGTTTGGTTAGTTGTTAACTCCTATTAAAGGCATCCTTCATCTGAACGAACTCCATCCCAGTGACCACAAAACTTTCCACTGAATACCGTGTTTCCTGACTGGGGACTACTTCACAGAATTGTCAGTGAGATCCTCATTGTGTTGCTAGGCTCTGTTACATCAATATGATGATCACAACAATAACATCAGTTTGCTTAGGCATTATCCTGAGGTCCTGGTGGGCCATACGCACTTTGAAACTAACAATGCCATTATCACAGAACAAAGTGATTGTGTCATCAGTGGATTGTGTACATTGAGGAGTGCATTAGTTGTAACTAAATTATCACATTGCAAGAGACAGATTGACACCAGTCACAATTGGCAGAGTGTAAAGGTCATGTCAGTGTTTAACTATTTGTTTAATTTACAAAGTTAAAAGTTCAAAGTAAATTTATTACCAAAGCGTATACATACACTATATGTCACCATATACAACTCTGAGATTCATTCTCTTGCGGGTATTCATAGTAAATCCAAGAAACACAATAGCATCAACGAAAGACTGCACCCAACAGGACAAGCAAAAAAAATAAATGTGCAAAAAACAACAAACTGTGCAAACATAAAAAGAAAAAAAATCATAATAATATATAAATAAACAATAAACCTTGAGAACATGAGATTAAGAGTCCTTGAAAGTGAGTCAGTTCAGTGATGGGGTGAGCGAAGTTGAGTGAAATCATCCCCTAATGGTTGAGGGATAATAATTGTTCGTGAACCTGGTGTTGTGGGTCCTGAGGCTCCTGTACCTCCTTCCTGATGACAAAAGGAAAATGAGAGCATGGCCTGGATATTGGGGGTCCTTGACGATGGATTTTGCTTTCCTGCAACAGTGTTCAATGTAGATGTACTCAATGGTGAGGAGGATCTTACTTGTGATAGACTGGGCTGTATTGATTACTTTTAGTGTGTTTTTTTGATCAAGGGCATTTTTGTTTCCACACCAGGTGGTGATTCAACCATCTGTGTTTTAACAAATAAAAGCTTGGGAGACAGGAAATAGGAGAATAGAGATCAAGGGGAAAGAGAGAGAGAGAGAGTGAACTCAAAAAACTACAGCTTTATAATATCAAAAACATTTTTCTTGTCATACCAATGATGAAGGATGGCCAAAATCATTCTTATCCTGTTTTCCCAGCCAGCTTGCCAATGAAGTACAGCCTGGCTGAAGTAAGGACTAATCCTACTTGTGTCTCCTCCATTTTGGTGCAGAATGCAAAGCATTTTGTGCATCCAGGTTATTGAGCTTAGCACTTGGAACAGTCATGATACAACTGCTACATTGTCAGTCACGGTACAAATTGGCAACAGCCTGATTTTGGATTCAGAAGTATGTGGGCTAGCGCAGTGCTACAGAGCCTGAGTTTCAAAACCCCAGTGTGGTATGAAGGGAGTGATGCGCTATTGCAGGTTGTAATTGGGTCTCATAAAACCAGTATCAGCCAGCCAGCATTACAGAAAGCACAACAGTTGACTCATATTTGCTGGGGCCTGAATGACACAGACTGCCAGCACATTTCTTCTCTGGATTTGAAATTAAAATTAGATTGAAATTCACAGTTAGATATATAATGTCCAATGTAGGTTATTTATGTATTTTTATTTTATCCAGTACGGAACAGGCCCTTCTGGCCCACTGAGCTGTGCTGTCCAGCAACCCACTGATTTAACCCCAGCCTAATCACAAGACCAATTAACCAACTAACTGGCACGTCTTTGGACTGTGGGAGCAAACTGGAGTACTTGGAGGAAACCTACGCACTCATGGGAAGAACGTAAAGAATTCCTACGGCGGATGCTGGAATTGAACTCCAAACTCCGATGTCCTGAGCTATAATATCGTCGCACGTACCACTCCACTACTGTGGTGCTCCATTTATATTGGGGTTTAATCCAAGTTTACAGCCCTGTTATCACTGTTATTCAATCTGTGTTCAGCATTGTTTTTGAAAGATTACTTAGCTATTATTGAATTGGTACGTCGGGTACAATTTGAGTGAAACTCAGTTCACGTTTTAACAGTGACTATAACTTAAAGCCACTTCATTGGCTGCAAAGAATTTTGAGATCACAATATGAGTCCTTTTTTTCCCCTCTGTCATGTATTTTCATCACCTTCGATGGCCTGAACTTCCCCTTTGAATTCACAGACTTTGATGAACGATGCTAGTTTTGAACCTGTGAACATTTCCAATTCTATTTTTCTTCTGCAATCCTTTCACTGTTTCCTGCATCGAGTCACAGAGTCCAGAGGTGGCCATTTATAGATCATGATTGTTTAAGTTCTGAAATATTGGACCAGTTGTAACATTTCCCTCTAGGTCCCGGCCTGTTCCCAGCACATCTCATTAACTTTACCATTGTAAAGATCTATTTGACAGATAGGGTGATCCAAATAATTGCAGCATTTGACTCACACCTGAAGGACTACTTCATTTTCATGTTCGGCTTCAATAATGAGAATCAGTGGACCTGGTATGAGAGAGCAGCTGAGCATCCAAGCGTTGAAAGTGAAAACTACCCTGAACAACCTCAGCATTTCATCTTATCCTGAATGAAGTTTCAGACCCCATTTTTTATCCGTCATAAAGATGCACACATCAATCATTACCATTCCTGCTGCTACCTCAAACAGGCTTTTAATATGCCTACATTCATCTGTCCTGATGAAGGGTCTCAGCCTGAAATGTCAACAGTTTATTCACTTCCATAAATGCTGCCTGACCTGCTGAGTTCCTGAGTTTTTGTGTGTTGCACTGGATTCAGAATCAGAATCACGTTAAGTACCAACGGCCTATCTCGTGAAATTTATTGTCTTTGTGGCAGCAATGCAATGTGATACATAATAATAGAGAAAAAATCTGAAATACAGCAAGTATATATATATAAAATAATTAAATAAGTAGTGTGAAAACAGAAATTCAGAAGCTGTATGACAGAGGGGAAGAAGCTGTTCCTGAATTGTTGAGAGAGTGTCTTCAGGCTTCTGGACCTCTTGATGGTAGAGATGAGAATAAGGCATGACTTGGGTGATGGGAGTCCTTAATGATGGATGACACCTTTTTGTGACATCATTTCTTGAAGATGTGCTGGATACTACAGAGTCAAGTACCCGAGAAGGAGCTGACTATCCATCATTCCAGCAAACGTAAGCAGATTTCCAGCATCTGCAGAATCTCTTGTGTTTACACTCATCCAAAGCATTTCAAACTATTTTTTTCTGATCTAAATTAACACAGACTTTTCCAAAATTCAGTGTCTAGGTTCTATCCAGCACAAAGATCTACTGGGGCCCATTGACCACCCTTTACACTGAATTCAAGGTTTGCAATTCTCTACCTCCTTCCCCATCAGTACAAATTCCTCTACACTAATCCCCAATTCATGCTCTTAAAAAAAAATCAGATGGTGGAAAACCAAAATGAAAACCAGAAGTCCTGGAAATACTTCAAGGTCAAGTATTTTTCTGGAATGGCTGAGGCTGCCAGGAGATCTGATCGAGATTTATGAGGTTATGAAAGGCATATATAGTGTAGCCAGACATTATCTCTTTCTCAGGGTTCAAATGTCTAATACCAGAGGGCATGCATTTAAGGTGAGATTGATTAATTTCAAAGGAGAAATGAGGGGCAAGTATTTTTTGCACAGAGAGTGGTGGGTGTCTGGAATGTGCTGCCTGGGGTGGTGGTCGAGGCAGATACATTAGGAGTTTTTAAACGATGTTTAGATTGGCACAGGATTGTGAGGGAAATGGAAGAATATGGACATTGTGTAGGCAGAAGGGATTAATTAAAGTCCAAGTACATTTATTATTAAAGTATGTATACTTTATACAACCTTGAGATTTGTCTTCTTATAGGCAGCTACAAAACAAAAAAATCCAATAGAACCCATTAAAGTAAAAGAACACCATCAAACACCCAACACGCTGAAAAAAAAATTCAAATGATAAAAGTTAGGAAATGACATTCAAGACTGAAGTTTACAAAAGTGAGTTCACTCTGTGATCGTTGCAGGCCACAGCCACAGTTCAGTGCAGAGATGCGTAAACCTCACAGAGTAACAAGTTGAAGTTCAGTGTGGAGACCAGTAAACTTCGTGGAGCAGCAATTTGAACCAGCTCATGCCTCAACTCTCACCCCAACACACAGTCCTTTTCAATCTGGCCCAGCGCTTAAATCGTTCAGATCTTGCTCTTGGACCCCATGCCTGCCGTGTCGTTAAGCTCTCAGGCCAGTGCTCCGTCACCACAATTTGGCCCGTACCAAACTTTTCCAATTCAGCTTGGCACTTAAATCGATCAAACCTCGATATTTCCTTGTTGTTGGACCCGGGTCCAGGCCTCTGCTCCCCTCGCCTCTGTTCTGCCAAATCAACTTGCCTCCAAGTTCGCTCCAGGAATGGCCAAACATTGGCTCATTCCCCACTCTCCAGCCCAAATCCACCATCTTGCTTCAGCCCATGCACAGCATGCTGCAGCTGTCCTGCACCTTCGAGACTTCAATTCTCACTGCAAATAATGCCGGGTTGTACAGGTAGTTCAAAGCTTAACTCCAGCAGGGAAGTTAGTCTATTGATTGCAGTGATTGTTTAGCGGAAAAAGTGTAATTAATGAAGTATTGACTTGTTGTCTTTGTTTTATTTGCCACCAGCAAGCAGTCACTGAGCTTCACCAATGCTATCTTAAACCAGAAGGAATTAGCCATTTGGTAACACATTTATTTGGTTCGACCAACATTGTGGGATTGTGGGCCAAAATAGACTGATCCTGTGCTGCACTATTTTATGTTGTATGTCAAGAGATATCTGTGAAGAAAGACCTGGATTTAATGCTTCTGGTCATTGTCCATTCACTCTACCCCTTGTGACCTCTTGTACAAAATGCCCATCAGTATGGTTAATCTTCCAGCTGCTTTTTCCCTTCACTTCTCCCAGCCCCGACAATTTGCCCATGCTTTCCCTATTCTCAAATAATACTTTGATTCTATTTTAACTCCTCTGTTAAGCGTGTCTGATAATTATCACACCCAAAAGTTGTGGTTATGTTGTCTTTTGCATTTGCTTTAAAGTACTGTACATTGTAAAGGTTCCTTCAGGACCCAAGTGAATCAGGTTCAGAATCCGAATAAGGTTGAATATGATTGGCGTATGTTGTGAAATTTGTTATTTTTGTGACAGCAGTACAGTGAAATGGTACATTGACTTATGAGATCAAGAGAGTGGAAAAATCCAGTACAACTGCTTTTCCACCTTAAAACCTTCCTCGCACAGGTTTTTGTCAATGTCACATACAATCAACTACATTGTAATACATAATAATAAAAAAAACTACAAATTACACAAAAGGAAAGCAAAAAAAAACATAGTGAGGTGGTCCATTTAAAAATCTGATGGTAGAGGGGAAACAGCTGTTCCTGAAATATTGAATATAAAGGTTCCTTCAGGACCCAGGTGGTAAGACATTCAAACAGTTTCTACAGGATTGCCTGAGTCATCAGGAGTAACTGTGCGCTATTTTAACCTCTGCCCCTAATCTCAAAGAATTGTGCCTGAATTGGTGTGTGATCCAGATGGCACCATGCACACTTGCATCACAAGATCACTGATAGGTTCAAAGTTCAATGTTTAAAGTAACTCTATTATCGAAGTACATATATGTTACCATTTACAGCCTGAGATTCGTTTTCTGTGGGAATTCACAGTAAATACAAAGAAACACAATAGAATGAATGGCAGAAAGAGACCTAATCTTAGAACGAGGATTGGCCATTGCAATATCTTTAGAGACTGCAGCGTAAGATGCAGCAGAACTAAAGAAATTAGTTAGAATGTGAAATGCACAAAATGTTTCTGAATGGTGCAAAAAGCCAAAAATGGTATCAATGTGTCAAATTCTTCCATGATGTAAAAAACTGTGGGTTCAAAGAACAAGCTTGCAGGAAGTGTCACAAGCAAGGTCACATAGAGAGAGTGTGCAAGGCTGAAAAAAAGCACAACCGAGTGAAAAGTCATAAACACAAAACTAAGCAAGTGTGTAAAGTTACCAAATGTAAAACAGAATCAGACAACATAGAGTCTGACAAGACGAGAAAAGGATGAACGGCCATGCTTAGAACTGCAAAATATTATTGAAGCAGATAGTAATCTAACTTGGATCACAATAGATGTGTCTGGTGTAAGCTGGATACAGGGCCAGCTTTGTCTATAATTCCAGAGGCTGACTACAACAGACTGTTTCCTAAGATACCATTAGAGAGACCAGTGATGCTACAGACCTACAAAGTGTCTCCCAAAGGTAAACTGAAAGTAAATGTGACGTATGGAGGCCAATCACAAAAGGTAGAAGTTTATGCATTGAAAGTGGAGGGCCAGCACTTTTCAGACATGAATCGCTGAGAAAGATCCAACTGGACTGGCAGTCATTCAAAGCTCTTAGTGTGACATCAACAGGAAATGGCAGCCCAAATGGTAGCACTAACCAGAGACTGGTATATTTGCTCAATGCTATAGAGAAGGCATTTGAGAAGAGGATTAGTAAACGCTAAGGCATGAAGCCAGAATTGAACTGGATGGAACAGAATGAGCTAGCTGAAAGGTAAATCCAAACTTTCAAGAAGTCAATTAAAGCAATGGACAAGGAGGAAAATTCTCTACAGGACAAGGTGGACAACTTCCCCTTTGTGTGTCAGAACTCTGTTCATGCAACAACAAATCAAACACCTGCAATGCTGTTCATGAGCAGGAATCTGAGATCTTGCATAGACCTCCTGAAACCAAACCTCTGGAGGGAAGTATGGAATAAACAATTCATAGAAACATAGAAACATAGAAAATAGGTGTAGGAGTAGGCCATTCGGCCCTTTGAGCCTGCACTGCCATTCAGTATGATCATGGCTGATCATCCAACTCAGAACCCTGTACCTGCCTTCTCTCCATACCCCCTGATCCCTTTAGTCACAAGGGCCATATCTAACTCCCTCTTAAATATAGCCAGTGAACTGGCCTCAACAGTTTGCTGTGGCAGAAAATTCCACAGATTCACTACTCTCTGTGTGAAGAAGTTTTTCCTCATCTCAGCCCTAAAAGGCTTCCCCTTTATCCTTAAACTGTGACCCCTCACTTTGGACTTCGCCAACATCGGGAACAATCTTCCTGAATCTAGCCTGCCCAATCTCTTTAGAATTTTATATGTTTCAATAAGATCCCCCCTCAATCTTCTAAATTCCAGCGAGTATAAGCCTAGTCGATCCAGTCTTTCTTCATATGAAAGACCTGCCATCCCAGGAATCAATCTGGTGAACCTTCTTTGTACTCCCTCTATGGCAAGGATGTCTTTCCTCAGATTAGGGGACCAAAACTGCACACAATACTCCAGGAGTGGTCTCACCAAGGCCTTGTACAACTGCAGTAGAACCTCCCTGCTCCTGTACTCGAATCCTCTTGTTATAAATGCCAACATACCATTCGCCTTTTTCACCGCCTGCTGTACCTGCATGCCCACTTTCATGACTGTTGTACAATGACACCCAGGTCTCGTTGCACCTCCCCTTTTCTTAATCGGCCACCATTCAGATAATAATCTGTTTTCCTGTTCTTGCCACCAAAGTGGATAACCTCACATTTATCCACATTAAATTGCATTTGCCATGACTTTGCACACTCACCTAACCTATCCAAGTCACCCTGCATCCTCTTAGCATCCTCCTCACAGCTAACACTGCCACCCAGCTTCGTATCATCCGCAAACTTGGAGATGCTGCATTTAATTCCCTCTTCTAAGCCATTAATATATATTGTAAACAACTGGGGTCCCAGCACTGAGCCTTGCAGGACCCCACTAGTCACTGCCTGCCATTCTGAAAAGGTCCCGTTTATTCCCACTCTTTGCTTCCTGTCTGCCAACCAATTCTCTATCCACATCAATACCTTACCCCCAATACCGTGTGCTTTAAGTTTGCACACTAATCTCCTGTGTGGGAACTTGTCAAAAGCCTTTTGAAAATCCAAATATACCACATCCACTGGTTCTCCCCTATCCACTCTACTAGTTACATCCTCAAAAAATTCTATAAGATTCATCAGACATGATTTTCCTTTCATAGATCCATGCTGACTTTGTCCGATGATTTCACCGCTTTCCAAATCTTTGATAACTGACTCTAGCTTTTTCCCCATCACCGATGTCAGGCTAACCGGTCTATAATTCCCCTGTTTCTCTCTCCCTCCTTTTTTGAAAAGCGGGGTTACATTAGCCACTCTCCAATCCTCAGGAACTAATCCTGAGGATTAGTTCAACTGCTTAAACTAATTCAACCAGTTGTCAAGTGAAACAACAAGGAGCTTTGAGTTTGGACAAGAAGTCCTAGTGTGTGATTACCAAGATGACAAGTGGACACCTGGTAGGATAGCTGCAAGAACTGGACCATTGATGTTCACAGTGGATGTCGGAGATCAGGCATGGAGACACCATGTGCACCAGATACAAAAGAACACACCTGTGTCAATTGCATCCAACAAGACAGACATATTACAGTCACCAGACTTACCTCTCAGTGATAATTATGTCACTGACGGCCATGTGATAATAGAAACTGAGAACGTCATCTGAGACAAGACATCTACCAATCCTGACGCCACTCCACAGGTCTGGGGGGATATTCTGAAAGAAACAATATGCCATCCGAAAGACTGAATCTTTAGAACTCTGAAATTAGTTATATATGTCGTCATGCACAGACATGACAGTATGCATGCAGTATAAAACCCTGAGATTCATCTTCCCACAAGCAGCCATGAAACAATAAAAACTAAGGTACCCATTCAAAGAAAAAATATTAAACCCTCAATGCACAAAAAAAGAGAACAAATCATTTAAACGGGAGAGAAATAGCGACAAGCTCAGAATACAAAGCACCAAACCAAAAAGTTTGCCTCAACTTAAATGTGGCTTTCTTCAATCAATCTTCATGAAAATTATTGGGACTTCAGATGCCAGAAATAGTAAAAGGTTGTCAAGCTAAAAGATTATTCAATGCCTTTTTTAAAAACTTTTGCGTATAACAAAACTTATCAACAATCAATGAAATGGTTTTAATCTTCCAGTTTTTGCAGCAGAGTGAGTCAATATGGCTCTACCACAGAGACGCAGCAGTGCCTGAGTTACTTTATTGCAACTCAACATGCATCTGCAAGCTATTACATATTGTGTACTCCTAAAGGCACCAACACCACCCAGAAAAACAAGTTATTTTCTCTCACTACATAATTATTCTTCCATTGGATGGATTTAATTCCTCTTACCAGGAGCACATTCTTGCTCTGCAATAGCAATAATCACATATGCCTTTACTATTGAGTTTGAATTGACTGATCTGGAAACTGGATTGCAGGATGCCATATTGTTTCAATGATCAGAGTTACATGCGATTGTTGATAGTGGAATCTAGTGCCAAGTATAAAGTGTTGGAAGGATTCAGCAGGTTGAAAAGCATGGACGGTCAACAGCTGTAGAAAGGGAGGAGTTTTTGAGAGATTGTCTACCGAGTCAGTATGATTGGAAGTCAGAAACAGGCAGGCAATAATCACTGCTTTGGGAGTATTCTATAGAAGGCCTCCCCCATTCCCACAGCAACAGGGACACTGAGGAGCAGAACTACAGGCAGATTTGGGAAATGTGCAAAAATAACAGGGTTGTTTATTTTATTTTATTTGGAGATACAGTGAGGAATAGATCCTTCCTGCCCAATGAGCCAGTTATCAAACCATCTATTTAATCCAAGCCTATTCACAGGACAATTTACAATGACCAATTAACCTACTAACCGATACACTTTCGGACTGTGGGAGGAAATCAGAGTACCTGGAGCAATCACACATGTTCAAAGGGAGAATGTACAAACTCCGTACACGCAACACCAGAATTGAACTCTGAACTCCGGGTCGCCTTGAGCTCTAATAGCATCACGCTAACTGCTACGCTAACATGACGCCCCACTGTAGTTATTGTCATAGGTGACTTCAACTTCTCCGATGTTGATTGGCACCTCTTTAGTGCAAGAGGATAATATGGGGCAGAGTTTGTCTGGTGTAGTTACGCTTACTGGATTCCTAGCAGTGTGGACAAACAGAGGGATCTTGAGGGCAAAGTGCATAGATCCCTCAAAGTTACCGCGAAAGTTGGTATGGTGTGTTTGCCTTCATTAGTCGCTGGATTACCAAGTTTTTGCATCTAGATTTTGGACTATAGACCTTTTTTCAGACTTCTAGTTTTTATGTTCTGCATTTTCTTACTGTTCTTTGTGGGGGTGGGGGATTTGGGGTTCGATGTTCTTTTTGTGTTTTCATGTAGGGGAAGGAGGTTTTAAGGTCAATGTTCTTGTTGCATTTTTGTTAGCCTTTTGTGCAAGGAGAGGGTGGGGTGTTGGGGGGTGATCGTATTACTTTTTATGGAGGGGGAGGAGGGATTTACAGGGCAGATGGTTGTGTTGGTGAGCTGGTTGTTTTTCTCTGAACTGGCTTCCACGGTTTTTCTTTGTTTCATGGCAATCTGGAGAAGAAGAATCTCAGAGTTGTATATGGATACATAATTTGATAATAAATGAACATTTGAACCTTTGATGAGTTTAGGAGCTGCACCTCTATAAAACTCTGGTTAGACCACACTTGGAGTATCACGTTCAATTCTAATCACCTCATTATAGGAAGGCAGTCAAAGCTTTAGATAGCATGCAGAGGAGATTTATGAGGATGCTGACTCGATTACAGAACATGTCTTATGAGGATAGGTTGAGGGAGATAGGGTTTTTTCCCTTGGATCAAAAGAGTATGAGAGGTGACTTGATAGAGGTATATACAATGATAAGAACCATATTCAGAGTGGAAAGCCAGCACATTTTTCCCAGAGTGGAAATGGTTTATATGAGGGGGCATAATTCTAAAGTGATTGAAGGAAAATACAGTGGGAATGTCAGAGATAGGATTTTTACACAGAGACTGGTGTGTGCATAGACTGCACTACGAGGAGTGGTGGTATATTAATGAGAGTGTTAGATAGGCGGATGGATAAAAGAATATGGGCGACAAGGGTTAGATTGAGCTTGCAGAAGGTTAAAAGTTTTGCAGGACATTGTGTTGCAACGGGCCTGTACTGTGTGGTACTGTTCTACGTCCTAAAATTCTGGGTGAAGACTCTGCATCAGGTCTGATAGCGCAGCTGAAAGGTAGTCAATATATAGATCGTGGAGGGATTGGTGAGACCAGATGAGGAGGGAGCAGGAAAGATGGGCAGATAGAGCCAGGTAGGGGAGGAGCAGCTGATATGTGATAAGCAGAAAAATAATGAAAGAAAAACCTCAGATGGGTGGGTCCAGAATTTAGTGAGTGTGTCGAGGAAAGTTTCCTCAAGAATTACGTTGTTAGTTCTTATAGAGAGAGATTAAAACCTCTTAGAATCAGAATCAGATTTAATATCATCGGCGTATGTTGTGAAATTTGTTAATTTTTGTTGCGGTACCATGCAATAAATGATATTTCAGAACAATAAAGAGTAAGTGTATTACACAGACAGACAGAGTACAGGGCTGGCATGTTCCTCTTAAAGTGACAGGCAAGACAACAGATTAGGGAGCTGAGGCACATGTGAAGCTCTGAACCTCAAAATTACACGGTAATGGATGCAATCCATTTACCAACCTCAGATCCTATCAAAACTCAATGATTGCTCATCAGATAATCATAGAACTGCAGAACAATACTCACCTCGATCAAACTAAAACTTGCCATGCCTTTCATGTTGATTAAAAGCTAATTTTAACTTAAAATGCGCATTGATAGAATATATAAAATGATCACATAAAGAAATAGGACAACTAGCAATGTTATATTATGTTCATTCAATACAGCAATATCATTAGACTGAAAAATATAGCCCAAAGTTACAGCTACAAAGTTAAAGTTTGTATTTCTGCTGGTAAAATAATAGGATTTTGAATGATATTCTTGCCAAATTACATTTAAAATTTCAATCAGTCAGCTCCCAGTGAGGACTCAGTGAATGAGAACATAAGATACTGGAGGAAGCATAAGTCACAGATGCTCTTCCAATCATTTTTATTTATTTAAAGATACAGTGGGGGCAGGCCCTTACAGTTGCACCACCCAGTGCTCCGTCTATTTAAGCCTTCAGAGATTGTCTGCCTGGTGTCAGCCGTCACATAACCAGGACATGTTATACACCAGCTACTCATCCAATCATCCACCACCTGCTCACATGGCTTCACGTGGCCCTGATCAAGGGGGCTAAGCAGGTGCTACACCTTGCCCAACAGTGACCTTCAGGCTGGCGGAGGAAAGGAACTCCCTACACCTCCTTTGGTAGAAAAGTATCTTCACCCCTCCATCCTCTGAGATAGTAAATCCAAAAGGTCTACTAAAGTCTACTAAGAGAGAATTCTTTTATTACCCCAATTCTCCTCTTGGAAGTCCGTCAGGAATGACGATGACATCAATGACACCTCTGATGAGACCAAAGCCCAAACTGGGAAGTGCAGGTGCGCCTGCAGGTCGTGCACATTACTGCCATTGGAGGATCAGGTCGTCTCTCCTTGCGGTCCTGGTGCTTTTGATAGAGGTCCTTCAGCAGCTGCTCTTCGAATGAACTGGTGCCTTTGTAGGCGGCCAGGCGCTGGACATTGAGGTCTTTGGCCAAGGCCTCCAAACCAGTCACAAGAATTTTGCATGCCTTCAAGGATGCTTTCATGCAGTGTTTATAGAGTTTCATATGGTTTCCCTACTTTCTAGTGCCATGTCCCAGCTCAGAAAATAATCTCATCTTTGGAAGGCGGTTGTCTTCCATCTAGACCACGTGTCCAACCCATCGAAGTTGGGCCTTCATGTTCAGTGTCACTGAGTCAGAGCTCTCAGCCCTTCGTGGCACTTCTGTGGTGGGGACTCTGTCTTGCTATGAGATGCTCATGATCTTACGAAGGCATCGCAGGTAGAACTGGTCAAACATCTTGATGTGCCTGCAGTACAGGGTCTATGCTTCACAGCCATACAGCAGAGAAGTCAGGACAACTGCTCTGTAGATTCCATCTTGGTCTTCACCCAGATGCCATATTCGCCCCACATATGTGTCCATAGCCTGCCAAAGGATGCCCCAGCCTTCGCAAGTCTGTTAGAGACCTCTCGATTTAGACTGCAAGAGAAGGTGAGGCACCTTCCCAGGTAGGTGGAGGCATCAACATTGTTGCCAACCCCTATTCTGAGGTTATGTCCTACTGGAAGTAGGATAGTGTGGAGTAGTGGTATGTTATTGATAGGCACTTGAAGCCCTGGTCCATTTATCCAATAAAAGGGATCTGACTTCCGAAGTCTGAAGAAGCAGTGACCTTAAATTTGATTTTTATCTTATCGTGCCCCGGAAGAATCAAATGTATCCTCATTGCTACAAATCATTGGATATTTATACAGGGACTGGAATGGGAGACGTTTAGGTCTCAAGTCAAGTCACACTGAATTTATTATCATGCGCACAAGTACGGTGAGGCACAGGTACAATAGAAAACATGCCAACTGCACCTACACAGGTACAGAGCACCTGCACAGGCAGAACAGTGAAAAAAAAAACACAGATTTGAAAACAAGATATTATATATAGGCATCCGTTAGTCCCGTGAGACCATGGATTTGCATCTTGGAAGGTATCCAGGGCACAGGCCTGGGCAAGGTTGTATGGAAGACCAGCAGTTGCCCATGCTGCAAGTCTCCCCTCTCCACCACACTGATGTTGTCCAAGGGAAGGGCACTAGGGCAGATACAGCTTGGCACCGGTGTCGTCGCAGAGCATTGTGAAAACAAGGTATTAGTTGATTAAAAAAACACAATTAGAGAGAAGTCCAGTGAAATGTAAGGGATGTCCATAACATGCATTGCTGAGGGAGAATCTTATTATTTATTTATTTATTTAGAGATACAGTGTGGAACAGGCTCTTCTGGCCTAATGAGCTGCATCACCTAGCAACCCACTTACTTAACCCTAGCCTAATAACTAGAGAAATTACAAAGACAATTTAACTCAATAACCGGTATGTCTTTGGACTGTGGGAGGAAACTGGAACACCCAGAGGAAACTCAGCCACTCATCAGAAGGACACACAAACTTCATAGAGATGATGACAGAATTGAACTCTGAACTCTGATACCCTGAACTGTAATAGCATCACATGAGCCGCTACACTATCGTGACACCTTAATGAGGGTTATGTGGGTCAGTCAGAAACCTGATAGTTGTAGAAAGGTGTTGACAAGTACAAAGTTCGAAGTGAATTTTATTATCAAGTATATATATGTCACCATATACAATTCTGAGATTCATTTTCCAGCGGACATATACAACAAATTCATAGAATAGTAGCTGTAATGGAATCAGTGAATGACTGCCAAACTGGGCTGTCACCCAAAGCGCAAGGAGAGCAAACTGTGGAAATAAATATCAAAAACATGACATGAAGAGTCCTTTGGTTGAGGAACATTTTAATAATGAGGCAAATGAAGTTGAGTGAAGTTCAAGAGCCTGATATTTGAGGGGTAGTAACTGTTCCAAAACCTGGTGCTGTGAGTCCCAAAGCCCTGGTACCTTCTTTCTCAAATCAGGCTAGCTTAGACAAATAACTGCAGTATATTTCGTAGATGGTACATCTTGTAGTCACTGTGTATCGAGGTAGATGTAACTGATATTTAGTAGAATGGATCAAATACCAATTAACTGTTGACTTTGCCGCTCAGTCCTAAATGATGTAATTTAAACATAAGAATATACAAATTGTAATCTAGTTAACCTTTTCTGTCAGATTATGACTAATTTTACACTTTAAATTGTTCAAAGATTCTATTTCCATCATGAAGCTGAGGGGAAATTAATACTTAGCATTAAATGAATGAAGAGATCGGGTTTGTAGAACATTTCTGTTCAGTTTGAAATGGCAACCCTGGAAGTCCTATCATTTTAATTCACTATTCCACTCTCTCTCTGTTATCAACTGCTGCTTTTGCTTTTTTTTCCAGTAAAGAGATTAAAATTCACTCCTTCCAGTAACTGTTTTAACTCTGCCCTGGCTATGAAAGGAGAAGGTTTGGGTATGACAATGGCAACCTCTTCCCGTAAAAACCCAGAGTTGTAGAAACAGCAAAAGGAGCTCCAAAGACCTCGTCCCTGAGAGAGAAAAGATCTCCTGCACCTGGAGACAATTTGCAAGACTGGCCCAGGACAGAAAACCTTCATGAGCTACTGTCAGTGGCTTATCCCCAAGTAGTGATGATGGTTTAAGAAGAAGAAGAAGAAGAAGAATCTGTTATCTCTTTGTACTTTGATTCATTTGCTCTAATGCTGAAATGTTCAAAAAGAAATTTAAAAATACAGATGCTGGATATCTGATATAAAAATAGAAAAGTTCGGAATCAGTGTCTCTGACTTGATAACCCTGCTTCTCCTTCCATAGATGCTGTATGATCTGCTGAGTGTTTCCAGGATTTTCTCTTCTATTGAGAAATGATTTAAAGGAAATATGTCTCAAAATAAGTTTGCCTCTGTTATTTCTTAGAAATTAATCTGTAGCTAGTACTTCACTATAGTCAACTTGAGTTAATCATGGATTGTAATGTATTACGAGCTCTTATAAATGCAAGTATTAGGTAGAAGTCCAATATTTCTAGACGGCATTGATAAACTGAATAAGAGGCATTTCAATAAAACAGCAGAGTTCATCAACAGTGTGGGACAAAATGCAGTCATGAATCAGGGTGTGGAAAAGATTCACTGCTTAATAAACCAGTGTGCATTATTGAAGTGGATGATAAGTACATGCAGAATCTATTTCCCATTAGTCATGGTTCAGCTTGTAATAGCCTTCCTTCTGAAGCAGAAAGTGAAGCTCCATATAAGTGCCAGGCTGACAATCTGAATGTGTAATGAGGGAGTACTGCCCTGTCAGAGGTGAATACCCAGAAAATGAATGGTACCTTTTACTTTGCACTTTAAACTGCTGGCACGTAGAAGACTGAAGACAGCTCTTTTCAAGGGATCTTTGGTGAAAAATATGGTACTGCATGATGGGGGTGGGGGGAAGAGCCACCAGTGTAGAATAGTGGTTATTGTTCATCCTCTTTGCACCTTGCGGCGCTTCAGGTGGCAAACTTGCTGTTCCTTTAGCATTTTTCTGTTTTTAAGAGGCCAAGTTGCTAGCTTGATGCAGAACCCAGCACGGATGGACAGCATGCGAGGAGCCAGTCGGATTCGAATCTGGGACCTCTCTGCTTGGAGTGTGGTGTGGATGCCACTACACTACCGGCCGGCAAAGTATAGAGTGACGCTATTTCAGCTCGGGGCTTGGTGTTCAGAGTTCAATTCCAGCATCCTCTGTGAGTAAGTTTGTAAGTTGTTTCTTGTAAACTTCAGTATCCTCTCACAGTCCAAAGACATACAGGTTAAGTAGGTGTATTTGTCATTATAAATGGACCTATGATTAGGTTAGGGTTAAATCAGTGACTTGCTGGAAGGCGTGACTCGGTGGGCCTGAAGGGCCTGTTCAGCTCTGTATCTCTAAATAAGTAAATAAATAATCGGAAGCAACGTACACAAACATGTCAGAGGAACTCAGCAGATCAAGCAGCATCTATCAATGTCTCGGGCCGTGACCTTTCTTGAGAACTGATAAGGAAGGGGAAGACGCCAGTAAAAGAAAAGGTTGGAGGGAGAGGAAAGCGGATAGTTAGAAGCCGATAGGTAAAACCAGGTGGGAAAGAAAGGGCTGGAGAGGAAGGAATCTGATAGGAGAGGAGAGTGGACCATAGAGAAAGGGAAGGAGGAAGGCACCCAATGGGATATGATAGACAGATGAGAAGAAGCAAAAGGCCAGAGTGAGGAAAAGAAGAAGGAGGAATAGGAAGAGAATTTTTTTTTACCAGAAGGAGTAATTGATATTCATGCCATTAGGTTGGAGGCTAACCAGATGGAATATCAGGCTTTTCTCCCCTATGCTGAGGATCGCCTCATCTTGGCACAAGAGGAGCCCAAGGACCGACATGTTGGAATGGGAATGGGAATTGGAATTAAAATGTGTTTGGCCACTGGGAAGTTGCTCTTTTGTTAGATAGAGTGGACAAATGAAGTTGTCCCCCAATTTACGACGGATCTCACCAATGTAGAGCTGATCGCAGCGGGAGCACTGGAATCCTCCTATGGTTTCTTTCGAATGACAAGCAGTAACAGAATTCCATCCATGGTTGATGTTAAAGATCCTGCAACTCCTGGCAATCTGATCAGGATTGATTGCTCAATTAATCCATTAGCTTGTTATTATTACATTGTTGTTTGTGGAACTTCATTATTTGCAAATTAGCTGCCAAGTTATCTGCATTCTGACAGTGAATACAATTCAAAAATATCTAATCTCCTCTGAGATGTGTTCAGGCTAAGAAATACTCAATATAAATGCAAATCTTTTTCTATTAATGAAGTTGTTAGGCACAACCAAGCAGGTGGATTAAACTCAGGGACACTTTGGCAGCAAACATGGAAATCTTTAGATAAGACACTTATTGCTTGCTATAACTAGGGCATCACGGTAGCGTAGAAGTTAGCGTGACACTATTACAGCTCAAGGCACTCTGGAATTTGGAGTTCGATTCAGGTGCCATCTGTAAGGAGCTTGTATGTTCTGCTCATGACTGGGTGCTCTGGTTTACCCCCACACTTCAAGGATATTACGGTTAGTGGGTTAATTGGCCATTGTAAGTTGTCCTGTGATTAGGCTAGAGTTAAATAGGTCAGTTGCTGAGCAGTGTGGCTCATTGAGCAAAAAGGGCCTGTTCTGTGCTCTCTCTAAATAAAATAAAAAGAAATAAATAAACTGTATCTGGAGGTTACCAGGATTAAACTATGAATGACCTGTTTCAACCAAAACCAATGTCAAATTTCTGGAGGGTTTAAACTAATCTGCGAGGGGGATGGGACCCAGAGCGATAGAGCAGTGAAAGAAGTGCATGGAGTAAAGCCAGATCTAACATACAGAGAGGTTTTGAGGAAAGAGAAGCAGAATAAACGGTGTAAAGACAGTAAGGTAGGAGGGCTGAAATGTGTGTACCTCAATGCAAGAAGCATCAGGAACAGAGGTGATGAACTCAGGGCTTGGATACATACATGGAATTATGATGTAGTGGCCATTACAGAGACTTGGCTGACACCAGGGCAGGAATGGATTCTCAATATTCCTGGATTTCAGTGCTTTAAAAGGGATAGAGAGGGCGGAAAAAGGGGAGGAGGGGTGGGATTACTGGTCAGGGATACTATTATAGCTACAGAAAGGGTGGGTAATGTAGCAGGATCCTCTTTTGAGTCAATGTGGGTGGAAGTCAGGAACAGGAAGGGAGCGGTTACTCTATTGGGGGTATTCTATAGGCCCCCTGGTAGCAGCAGGGATACAGGGGAGCAGATTGAGAGGCAGATTTTGGAAAGGTGCAAAATAACAGGGTTGTTATCATGGGTGACTTTAACTTCCCTAATATTGATTGGCACCTGATTAGTTCCAAGGGTTTAGATGGGGCAGAGTTTGTTAAGTGTGTCCAGGACGGATTCCTGTCACAGTATGTGGACAGGCCGACCAGGGGGAATGCCACACTAGATCTAGTACTAGGTAATGAACCGGGTCAGGTCACAGATCTCTCAGTGGGTGAGCATCTGGGGGACAGTGACCACCGCTCCCTGGCCTTTAGCATTATCGTGGAAAAGGACAGAAACAGAGGACAGGAAAATTTTTAATTGGGGAAAGGCAAATTATGAGGCTATAAGGCTAGAACTTGCGGGTGTGAACTGGGATGATGTTTTTGCAGGGAAATGTACTATGGACATGTGGTCGATGTTAGAGATGTCTTGCGGGATGTTAGGGATAAATTTGTCCCAGTGAGGAAGATAAAGAATGGTGGGGTGAAGGAACAATGGGTGACAAGTGAGGTGGAAAATCTAGTCAGGTGGAAGAAGGCAGCATACATGAGCTTTAGGAAGCAAGGATCAGATGGGTCCATTGAGGAATATAGGGAAGCAAGAAAGGAGCTTAATAAGGGGCTGAGAAGAGCAAGAAGGGGGCATGAGAAGGCCTTGGTGAGTAGGGTAAAGGAAAACCCCAAGGCATTCTTCAATTATGTGAAGAAATAAAGGATGACAGGAGTGAAGGTAGGACCGATTAGCGATAAAGGTGGGAAGATGTGCCTGGAGGCTGTGGAAGTGAGCGAGGTCCTCAATGAATACTTCTCTTCGGTATTCACCAATGAGAGGGAACTTGATGATGGTGAGGACAATATAAGTGAGGTTGATGGTCTGGAGCATGTTGATATTAAGGGAGAGGAGGTGTTGGAGTTGTTAAAATACATTGGGACAGATAAGTCCCCGGAGCCTGACGGAATATTCCCCAGGCTGCTCCACGAGGCGAGAGAAGAGATTGCTGAGCCTCTGGCTAGGATCTTTGTGTCCTCGTTGTCCACGGGAATGGTAGCAGAGGATTGGCGGGAGGCAAATGTTGTCCCCTTGTTCAAAAAAGGTAGTAGGGATAGTCCGGATAATTATAGACCAGTGAGCCTTACGTCTATGGTGGGAAAGCTGTTGGAAAAGATTCTTAGAGATAGGATCTATAGGCATTTAGAGAATCATGGTCTGATCAGGGACAATCAGCATGGCTTTGTGAAGGGCAGATTGTGTCTAACAAGCCTGATAGAGTTCTTTGAGGAGGTGACCAGGCATATAGATGAGGGTAGTGCAGTGGATGTGATCTATATGGATTTTAGTAAGGCATTTGACAAGGTTCCACGCGGTAGGCGTATTCAGAAAGTTAGAAGGCATGGGATCCAGGGAAGTTTGGCCAGGTGGATTCAGAATTTCCTTGCCTGCAGAAGGCAGAGGGTGGTGGTGGAGGGAGTACATTCAGATTGGAGGATTGTGACAAGTGGTGTCCCACAAAAATCTGTTCTGGGACCTCTACTTTTCGTGATTTTTATTAACGACCTGGATGTGGGGGTAGAAGGGTGGGTTGGCAAGTTTGCAGATGACACAAAGGTTGGTGGTGTTGTAGATAGTGTAGAGGATTGTCAAAGATTGCAGAGAGACATTGATAGGATGCAGGAGTTCATCTCATCCTGGGATGAGAAGTGGCAGATGGAGTTCAACCCGGAGAAGTGTGAGGTGGTACACTTTGGAAGGACAAACTTCAAGGCAGAGTACAAAGTACATGGCAGGATACTTGGTAGTGAGGAGGAGCAGAGGGATCTCGGGGTACATGTCCACAGATCCCTGAAAGTTGCCTCACAGGTGGATAGGGTAGTTAAGAAAGCTTATGGGGTGTTAGCTTTCATAAGTCAAGGAATAGAGTTTAAGAGTCGCGATGTAATGATGCAGCTCTATAAAACTCTGGTTAAGCCACACTTGGAGTACTGTGTCCAGTTCTGGTCACCTCACTATAGGAAGGATGTGGAAGCATTGGAAAAGGTACAGAGGAGATTTACCAGGATGCTGCCTGGTTTAGAAAGTATGCATTATGATCAGAGATTAAGAGAGCTAGGGCTTTACTCTTTGGAGAGAAGGAGGATGAGAGGAGACATGATAGAGGTGTACAAGATAATAAGAGGAATAGATAGAGTGGATAGCCAGCGCCTCTTCCCCAGGACACCACTGCTCAATACAAGAGGACATGGCTTTAAGGTAAGGGGTGGGAAGTTCAAGGGGGATATTAGAGGAAGGTTTTTTACTCAGAGAGTGGCTGGTGTGTGGAATGCGCTGCCTGAGTCAGTGGTGGAGGCAGATACACTAGTGAAGTTTAAGAGACTACTAGACATGTATATGGAGGACTTTAAGGTGGGGGCTTATATGGAAGGCAGGGTTTGAGGGTCGGCACAACATTGTGGGCAGAAGGGCTTGTACTGTGCTGTACTATTCTATGTTCTATGTTCTAAATACAGTGCAAAGAAAATAAAAGGATTTGTCTTTGTTCCTTCGTCTGATGTTACCGAGCTCACTTGGAACTCTGAACTTCTGGTCCCTGCTTTCTCTTCATTTTACCTTGTTAGTCTCATCCCCGAAGACAACACTCTTATCCTCCAAACCTGACAATGCTCCAGAACTTTCAGCAGTATTCCAATGTTGCCTCTGATTCTCCTACCCACTCTTCAGCTCACTCTTCTATTTTTGATTCATCTTGCACCTGTAATTTCACCCAGTAATTTCCAAATCAGGAAATGCTAGTGCTAAGCTGTACAGTCCATGGGTGCAGCCCTGTCTTAGTTACAAAGCCTCCATGATCCATAATCAGAATCAAAAGTAGGTTTATTATCAGTGACTAGTGGTTTTATGTACTGCTCTGTACTTCTGCTGCAAAAAACACAAATTTCATGATATATGTGAGTGATTTATATAAGCTTGATTTTGATATGGGTATCTATTGTGAGAAGGGGGCAGGGATAGAGAAAAGAAGAAGGGAGGGAGCGGAAAGCACCTGAGAGGAATTCTGTAATAATCAATAAATGAATTGTTTGGAATCAAATGATCTTGCTGGGTGTCTCAGGGCTGGGTGTGGCTGCACCCACACAATCTTCTGCCCCTGGCATTCCTTCTCTACCATCTGTCCCACACCCCTCCCATGATACTCCACCCTCACCAGTCCCCGCCTCCTTTGCTCCCACTACATTTACAAACTCACGTTCTGCTCCACATTGGCGAATGCAGTACTGTGCAAAAGTCTTAGGCGCCCTAGCTATGTATATGTGCCTCAGACTTTTGTACAGTACTGTATGTTGTAAAATTTGTTGTTCTGTGGCAGCAGTACAGCGCAAGACGTAAAAAGATTATTATAAATTACACTAAAGATAAAATAAATCGTGCAGAAGATGAATGGTGAGGTAGTGTTCATGATTTCATGGAT
This sequence comes from Mobula hypostoma, assembly GCF_963921235.1. Taxonomy (NCBI): domain Eukaryota; kingdom Metazoa; phylum Chordata; class Chondrichthyes; order Myliobatiformes; family Myliobatidae; genus Mobula; species Mobula hypostoma. The sequence goes on along the minus strand of NC_086097.1, from coordinate 8,704,916 downwards.
CACTGTGAAATGCAATGGCACTGGGGACCAAACTGTTCCTAATACATTAGATTTACATCTTTAGGCTCCTGCACCACCTCCCTGATGGCAGTAATGAGAAGAGACCCCAGCTGGTAAGGATCATTAACGATGGATGCCAACTTAGCGAGGCACTGTCTTTTGAAGACGTCCTTGATGGTGAAGAGGTTTGCAACCTTAATGGATCTGGCTAAGTTTACAACCCTCCGCAGCTTTCTCTTTGTGTATATGCATTAAAGTCCCCATACCAGGCAGAGATGCGACCAATTAAAATGCTCTCCACGGTACATTGGTAGAAATTTTCTAGGGTCTTTAGTGACATACTAAATCTCCTCAAACTCCAAATGCAGAAGAACTGCTGAATGACAGAATTTATTCAGCAAGGGAACACTGATGATAGTTGAGTTCATCTGGGGTATTACAGTTGGTGTGTGTGTGTTCTCAGATTCTTCTGCATCTTAAGGAGTCCCCTGCGATTCATGATCCTTTGTACGTTGCTTGCTCATGCAGAGCTATTAAGTGTATCCCTGCCGAGGTACCAGCAGCAGGGGTTGATTGTAAAGTTAATTCTTCAGCTGTCTCTGTCTCAAGTGACCCTTTATTGCCTGTGCAGAAAACTGATGTGTTTGCTACAGCTTGATGAGTGAGCTACGCTTGGGTCAGCACTCTTTCAGCGTGGTGGTGGATGCTTTAGTAATTTACTGAAGCCTGCGTCACTCTCCCTGTTTTGCTGAGTTCAGTAAATTGGTAGAATATTATAAACACCCAATGCAAGTTCCATTCAGCTGAGCTATTTTCTCTCTGCAGACGTGCCCACAAGCAACAGAAAATGTCATTATAACATGACATTGGGCGCCACGGTAGCGTGGCGGTTAGCATGACGCTATTACAGCCCGGGAAATTGGAGCTCACAGTTCGATTCTGGTGAGGTCTGTAAGGAATCTGTATGTTTCTCCCTGTGGAATGTGTGTGCTTCTTCCAGGTCCTCTGGTTTCTTCCCATATTCCAAAGGTGGTTGGTAGGTTCACTAGTCATTGTAAATTGCCCCATGATTAGGCTAGGGTTGAATTGGTGGGTAGCTGGGCAGTGTGACTTATTGGAATGGAAGGGCCTGTTCTGTGCTGTATCTCTGAATAAATAAATAAATTGTATCTGGAGTTTGTCAGGATTAACCCATGAACAACCTATTTCAATCAAAATTAATGTTAAATACAATGTAAAGATTTTAAAAAGTAATTGCCTTTGGTCCTTCCTCTGAGGTTACCAAACTTACTTGGATCTCTGAACTTCTGGTCCATGTTTTCTCTCCATTGTGTCTTACCAAACTCATCCCAGAGGCCAGTGCTTCGGAGCTTCCAACAGTATCCAGTGTTGCCAGGGATTCTCCTACCTACTCTTCAGCTACAGTTTGGCTTGTTGGAACGGGCTGGCATGTTCCATGCTGTATCTCTAAAAAAAATGGCATGGCACATGATCTCAATTTAATGCTGACTTGAGTTTCACTCGTTTGTGTTGAGTGCAAGCTGTACTTTGTTGGTCTGTGGCTTTCATTTACATAGAAAGCTAATGAGGTTTAGGATCTTTCATGCAAAGCACACATTGCATGACAAGCTGGGGAATACCATAAATGTTATTGTTGCATTAGAATGATTTGGCAGTGTGGGAGCTTGATGGTGTCCCTTTATATCTTGCCTTGTAACAGCTACGTTTCACCATTTTATACAGACCTTCCTTAAGGATTTCACAGACTGAAGGTAGTTCACTAGAGTATCAGGGCAGCAAAGTATGTGGTGTTCCTGAAAGGGCTAAGAAATTGGTTATGTGTGAGATAAACACTAACACTGTTGCCCTTAATTCCCTGTCGCCCACTGTCAATGAAGTTGATTGTTTCACACACCCAACATTTAAGGAACAGTTTCTTCTCCTCCACTATCAGGTTTCTGAATGAGCACTGAACCCATCAATGCGACCTTAGTATTTGTTTTGCTCAGTTTTTTCCTCTTTTTTGCACTACTTATTTAACTTATATATGCTCATATTTCTTACTGTAATTTATAGTTTTTTTATTACTATGTATTGCAATTTACTGCTGATGAAAAAAAAACAAATTTCACAACATATGTCAGTGATACTAAACCTGATTCTAATTTTGATTCTGGTTCTGTTTAAAGCCTGAGACTTGAGTTATAAGGAAAGATTGAATAGGTTAGGAATTTATTCCTTGGAACATAGAAGACTGAGAGAAGATTTGATAGAAGTATAGAAAATTATGAGGAGTATCGATAGGGTACTTAAATGCAAGCTGAGGTTGGGTGGAACTACAAATAGGGTTCATGGTTAATAGTGAAAGGTGAAAAGTTTAAGGGGAGCATGAAGGGATACTTCTTCACTCAGAGGTTTGTGAGAGTGTGGAATGAACTGCTGCGTGAATGGTATATGCCAGATCGATTTCAACATTTAACGGAAGTTTGGATAAGTACATGCGTGGTAGGGGTGAGGAGGGCTGTGATCCTGGTACAGGTCAGTAGGAGTAGGCAGTTTAAATGTTTTGGCACAGCCTAGATGTTTCTGTGCTGTACTTTTCTATTACTCTATGATTCAATCCAAAGCTTCTGAACTTATGTCTGTCTCCTTTCAGGGCTAACTATTTCTTTAACATCCCATCCAGATGTGGCAATATATCACTATTCCTGCGTTTAAGTCCTGCATGATGACCAATAGCACAGTAACTGCACCTCAACTCCGAGAACTGCTCATCACCACCTCCTCAAGGACAGGTATGGGTTGGCATTCAATTCTAGACTTACCAAGAACGCTTTCAGTTCTGAAAAATCAATGACACGCAATGACAGCCTGAGCTTGTCCCACATGAAATACTCAAATGTGCTTTGTCATGTGTTTTCACCCTATTCCCTGTTCCCACCATAATCTGGCTGTCACTATTTTCCTTCCTGCCCTACCATTCTTAATTTTCTTCTAGCTTAACCTATTCCGTAAATACAAGAGGTTCTGCAGATGCTGGAAATCTAGAGGAACACACAGAAAATGCTGGAGGAACTCAGCGGGTCACACAGCATCTAAGGAAATGACTAAACAGTCACCGTTTCAGGCCGGGACCCTTCTTCGGAACTGGAAGTGAAAGCTCCAGAACAAAAAGGCAAGGGGAGGAGAAGGAGGATAGCAAGAAGATGATAGGTGAAACCAGGTGGGTAGGAAAAGTAAAGGGCTGGAGCTCTTGGCCTTCACGTGTTGCTTAACCACCAAGCCCAGCAGAAATGTTTCTACTGACAGGAGAAAGGACAAAAGCAGGTTACCGGCACCTTAAAATCAGACATTTCAGGTATCTGTGGCTAATCAGCCATGGTTAGCAGCTCATCTAGGAGAAGGAAAAACTCTGATCTCAAACCTCCCTTGCCTTGTGGCTATTTCCAGGCATGATGAAGGATTCCAGAGGAAAAAATCTGGGGCTGGGGTCCCTAAGGCAGTCCCATGTTGTGTTCAATGCTGACGGGCAATTCCTTTGATGCCATGGATGCCAAACTGTATTGGTCTCTGCTGTTAATTTAGATCCATCAGCTGCGTGGAGAGAGGGAGCCTGCCGCAACAGCTTGCTCTATATATCATATTGTGCTGGCTTGCGTATCACATATACCACTAGGACACAGTATTCATGGTTGACCCCAAACAATGGAGGGCCTACTGGTGTACAGACGTTTAAATTTTCTCATTGAAAATTCCATCTGACAAAATTCCTTTAATGCTATTACCAATGTTTTACAAAGCCTTACATTACCTTTGCCGTATCATGGATATTATTGTATGTCTCCTTTGTAATCTATTATTGCCACAATAGGTTGGAATTCAGGGCATGCTGAGTCTTTCAAATTTACCTTGTAGCAGAAAACAGTTTCATTTAGAACAAAGAGAAATACATCTGAGCTAATACCATGATGTCTGTTTGAAAACCTTCACCTATTAGCACGCCATCTGAGCTGGCTCTTGTCTCCTTTATAAGCTCAGACCACATCTAATAATTCTCCAGGAGGACCACAACCTTGTCATGGGGTTTGGAGGTCTGCATGCCTCAATGATCCAGAGAGCTATGTTGGCTAGGGTCAGGGCCTTGTGCTTTGGCTCTTGGTGGGGCACTCATGTCAAACAGGTCAAGGGGTAGAGGCCAGACTAAGAGTGGTCCACCGGTCCACCAGGTTCAGGGTTCAGCTCAAGGCTAATAGCCCTGATTGGTCAAAAACTTATTATGGAAACAGTAATGAAGAGTCCTTCTACATCTCTGTGTAATGGTATGGACAGACAGAGACGGCAGACCTTCATTGCTGCCCTAAACTCCAGCAGTGTAGTGGGCCAATGAAGTTTAACATTATCCAATACTAAAAACCTCAAACTGGGATTTAAAATGAGTTTTTGAAACCTTAATACTAATGTGACAGGCCACGTCAGCTGGCTAACAAATTCATTCTGATGTTCCTGTACATTATACGAATCTGGAATCAGAAGTGGTTTATTGCTGTCACATGTACTGCGGTACAGTTATATGTTCTTTTCTTTGGCAAGCATTCTTCTAAACTGCCAGGTAAGCCAAAGATGGATTTGTATTTATGGCATATATACAGTATATGCTGGTCAGCTTTTCTGAACCATGCTTCTAAGCTGTGGAATTCAATGCCTAAAACTATAAGGGATGCAGACTCAGTTGTCAATTTTAAACACCAACTCAAAACCTATTTGTTTAACCTTATTTAACTAACACCTTTTTGTCTTTTATTTTCATATTTGTATGTATCCCCCTGTAAAGCACTTTGAACTACATCTTCTGTATGAAAAGTGCTCTATAAATAAGTTATTATTATTGTATTACACTGAGCAGAAGCCTTCAGAAATTTATCTTTATTCACAAGCATTCAAAGATGCTATCTTATTCACCATTTCTGAAAATTGAAATGGAATTGAATATTGAGTGAGAAATACAATGCATGGTTGATACGAAAAACATATCTAAGCTTAGAAAATAAAGCTCTGTACAATCCTTACCAGAAAATTCAGTTAGCTTTTGCAGAACTTCTGTTCCTTAAATGTTTCAAATTCAAGTTCAGTTTATTGTCCATCAGCCGTACACATGTATACCACCAAATCAAACAACATTTCCTCCAGTCCAAGCTGCATAACACAGTACAGATAACTCACGTAACTCAGTATATAAAGTAGTATATGGAGATGAACGGAGATGATGAGGAATTTCTTTAGCCAGAGAGTGGTGAATCTGTGGAATTCTTTGCCACAGGAAGCTGTGGAAGCAAAATCTTTATGTATATTCTAGGCAGAGGTTAATAGATTCTTGATTAGTCAGGGCATGAAGGGGTGAAGGCAGAAGATTGGGGCTGAGAAAGAAAATGAATCAGCCATGATGAAATGGTAGAGCATTCTTAATGGGCCAAATGACCTAATTCTCTTCTGATATCTTATGGTCTTATATTCTACCCCGAGCAGTGAGTATAGGGAACTAGGGAAGAGACTGAAGAACATCTCCAAGGTAGTAATCTTTGGATTACTCCCAGTGTCACATGAGAATCATGGCAGGAAGAGGATGATAGTACAAATGAACGATTGGCTGAGGAACTGGTGAAGGGAGACAGGGTTTCACATTTCTGGATCATTGAGATCTCTTCTGGGGAAGCTAGGACTTTTATAAAAAGGATGGGTTACACCTGAACCCAAGAGGGACAATATCTTTGTGGGCGGGTTTGCTCGAGCTTTTCAGTAGCTTTCAACAGGTACATTTAATGTCAGGGAAATGTATACAATATACATCCTGTTGGAGAGAGTTTACATTAATTTGGCAGGAGGATGGGAAACTGAGTAGGAAGTGTGTAGTGAGATTGTCAGGAAGGACATTAGGCTACTTTACAAATACAAGCCCATGGTATTATGAGAAAAATACTATCATGGATAGAAGATTGGTTGACTGGCATGAGGCATAGAGTCTGAGTAAAAGGGGGCCTATCTGGTTGGCTGCTGGTAACTAGTAGTGTTCCACAGGGACCAGTATAGGGTCCACCTCTTTTCACATTATAGGTGGAGGGTTAGGTAGTTTTGATGAAGTAGGGAGTCTGCAGAAGGAACAAATTGGCAGAATAGGCAAAAAAATGAGTTGTGGAATATAGTGTAGGGAACTGCATGGTCAGGCACTTTGGTAGAAGGAATAAAGGTGTGGACTATTTTTTAAATAAGGGGAAACTTCAAAAATCAGAGGTGCAAATGGACTTGGAAGTCTTTGTACAGCATTCCCTAAAAGGTTAACATGTAGGCTGAGTAGGTAGTAAGGAAGGCAAATGTAATGCTGTGAGAGCATTGGAATATAAAAACAATGATGTGATGCTGAGGTTTTATAATGCAGTATTGTGAGCAGTTTTGGACCCCTATTAAAGAAAGCATGTGCTGGCATTGGAGAGGATGCAGAGGAGGTCCACAAGAATGACTCTGGGAATGAAAGTGCTAATGTATGAGGAGTGTTTGAAGGCTCTGGCCCTAAACTTTACTGGAGTTTAGAAAAATGAGGTGGGATCTCATTGAAACCTGTGGAATATTGAATTGAATGCCTAGATAGAGTGGATGTGGAGAGGGTATTTCTTATAGTGAAGGAGTCTAGAACCAGAAGGCACAGCCTCAGAATAGAGGGAAATCCATTTAGAACCGAGATGAGAAGGAATTTCTTTAGCTAGATTGTGGTGAATCTGAGGAGTATCTTGCCAAGGATGGTTGTGGCAACTAAGTCATTGAGTATATTTAAAGCAGAGGTTGATGGGTTCTCGGTTAGTCAGGGTGTCAAAAGACACAGACAGAAGGCAGGAGAATGAGGCTGAAAAAGTAGTAAATCAGCCATGATGGAAGGGTGCAGCCGACTCGATGGGCCAAATGGCCTAATTCTGCTCCTATATCATATGGTCTTATTGCTTTATTACCACAAATAAAGCAAAATATAATAAAGTGCACTTCTGACACAAGTTAAAAAGCAAATAGTATAATGATACTGGTGCTTCATACATGATGAGATTCAGATGGTGGCAGGGAGCTCAGTAACACAAGAGATTCTGTAGCTGAAGTTTAATGTCCTGGTATAGAAGCTGTTTCCCATCCTAACAGTTCTTGTCCTAATGCTGCAGTACCTTTGACCTGCTGGATTGTTGGATGTATGGGAGGGACAGGCTTGCTTCAATGTAAGAGTCCTCTACTCTACCCTTATGATAACTCTAGTGCTCAGTAAGAGTGCAAATACTTCACTACAAAATGTATGGACGTGAAGTGGCGCACTTTTAGGAAAGTGCTGTATTGATTACCGAAGCAAAATGTCACAAGGCCACACTGCTTAAGTTATTCTGTTCAAAATCACAAGAATGCCAGTCAAAATCCTTTGATGTCGAAAGAGGAGAAATTATTACTGAATTCATTCTATCACACTGTTTAACATTACATTTTATGCATTAAAGTCAACATGGGATATATTATAGTAGTTGAGCTCCATGGAGAAATGCTTAAAATGTTGAAAATGAAAAGGACACTATTTCTGCATGAATTGTGGCTCGGTACTGCAAACACTATGTTATTTATTTCAAAGTTGCTGGTGCTTGAATTTCCAGCATCTGCAGAATTCCTGTTGTTTATGTTATTTATTTATTTATTTATTGAGATGTAGTGCAGAATAGGCCATCTGACTCTTTGAGCTACCCTGTTACCCTGCCAGCAAATCCGGGTTTAACTCTAGCCTAATCACGGGACAATGTACAATGTCTAATTAACCTATCAACCAGTACATCTTTGGACTGTGGTGGGAAACTGGAGCACCCAAAGGAAACCCACGCGCTCACGGAGAGACCATTCAAACTCCTTGCAGGCAGCAGCGGGAATTGAACCTGGGTCACTGGCACTGTAAAGCATTGAGCTAACCACTACGCTATCGTGCCTCCCCTGTGAATGTATCATTCTCTATCCTGCCTGAGTTTTTACATTCTAGGAAATTAATTTGCATCAAATAAACAAGTCAATAAATTCTAACCTTGGCAGAGAAAAGAAAGAATAAGTATTTCTTATGATTCCCCTCTGGTGTGCTCTTTTTTTCTTGATCTTCTATTAGCTTAATAGGTACAGTAGCTCAAATCTTTAAAAAATATAATCTTCAGCTCAGCTTAATATGTATCCATCCTTGACCTAGCCTGCAATCAGTGTGCCATTATAAACAAAGCTGTTTTCTACTGCAGGTTAAATTCACATGACTCTTGCATGCCAGAATTTGAAGCTGCAGTGGCAATAATTGGAGACTGTCATTTTAATTAATGCTTCAACTAAAATAATGTTGCTGTGCATTTTAAAAGAAAATACATTAATAAAGAATCAAATATCAATTTATACATTATTAATATGAGACAATTTAGGATAGGTTTACATCAATGTACCTTATTGCTAAACTAATTCTGGTATGAATAATTTATGCATTTTTATTGTATAACATCAATTGAGAGTCACTGCTTCTGAGAACACTCCAATAGACTTTTTTTTTGCATTTAGGTTTTTCTTCTTTATTTCTACCATAATAATGAAATTCTAATTTCAGCTGCACAAAATCCCTCGTAGCTAAGTAAATACGTAAGCTAAGAAAGGCTACCAGCTTATTATTAGCACCCTGCATTTATTTAGTAACATGCAGATTTCCGTAATGTTTCAAAGCTTTTTTTTTTAGCCAATATACGTTTGTAACCCAAATCATGTCTTTCATCATCTGGGAGGACAAGGAACTCACATTGACAAGTTCACAGATACCTTCAAGTTCTCCTTCTGGTCACACATGATATCAACTTGGAAAATAAAGGATGGCCATTTCTGATGAAGTGTTGCAGTCCGAAATATAGACTGTTTATTTCTCTCCAAAGATGCCGCCTGACCTGTTGAGACCCTCCAGCATTTCGTGTGTATGTTGCTTTTGAAGAATAGTCACTTCCCTGAAATATTGAGCTTGTTTTCCCATTAATGCTCTCTTTGTACTGAAATTAGTAAGGGAGGAAGTGTAAGGGCATGTGTAGCACTTGTATTCTCCGTAACTTCCGCCACCTCCAACAGGATCCCACCACTAAGCACATCTTTCCCTCCCCCACTCTCTCTGCATTCCGCAGGGATCGCTCCCTACGTGACTCCCTTGTCCATTCGTCCCCCCCATCCCTCCCCACTGATCTCCCTCCTGGCACTTACCCTTGTAAGCGGAACAAGTGCTACACATGCCTTTACACTTCCTCCCTTACCACCATTCAGGGCCCCAAACAGTCCTTCCAGGCGAGGCAACACTTCACCTGTGAGTCGGCTGAGGTGATATATTGCGTCCGGTGCTCCCGATGTGGCCTTTTATATATTGGCGAGACCCGACGCAGACTGGGAGACCGCTTTGCTGAACACCTACGCTCTGTCCGCCAGAGTAAGCAGGATCTCCCAGTGGCCACACATTTTAATTCCACATCCCATTCCCATTCTGACATGTCTATCCACGGCCTCCTCTACTGTAAAGATGAAGCCACACTCAGGTTGGAGGAACAACACCTTATATTCTGTCTGGGTAGCCTCCAACCTGATGGCATGAACATTGACTTCTCTAACTTCCGCTAATGCCCCACCTCCGCCTCGTATCCCGTTACTTATTTTTATACACACATTCTTTCTCTCACTCTCCTTTTTCTCCCTCTGTCCCTCTGAATATACCCCTTGCCCATCCTCTGGGTCCCCCCCCCCCACCTTGTCTTTCTTCCCGGACCTCCTGTCCCATGATCCTCTCATATCCCTTTTGCAAATCACCTGTCCAGCTCTTGGCTCCATCCCTCCCCCTCCTGTCTTCTCCTATCATTTTGGATCTCCCCCTCCCCCTCCAACTTTCAAATCCCTTGCTCACTGTTCCTTCAGTTAGTCCTGACGAAGGGTCTCAGTCTGAAACGTCGACTGCACCTCTTCCTAGAGATGCTGCCTGGCCTGCTGCACCAGCAACTTTGATGTGTGTTCCAGGACCAGTCTATTGGCTCAGGGTGTCTGACCCTCCAAGGGAGGAGTTGTAAAGTTTGATGGCCACAGGCAGGAATGACTTCCTGTGACGTTCTGTGTTGCATCTCGGTAGCATGCAAATGGATAGTATGAATATTGATTTTTCCTTTTGGTAAAAAGATTTTTCCCTTCCCCTTCCCTCCTTCTTCTGTTCCCCACTCTGGCCTCTTAACTCTTCTCACCTGCCTATCACTTCCCCCGGTACCCCTCCTCCTTCCCTTTCTCCTATGATCCACTTTGCTCTCCTATTACGTTCGTAGATTCTTTCTTCTCCGGCCCTTTATTTTTCCTACCCACTTGGCTTCACCTATAACCTTCTGGCTTGTATTACTTCCCCTCCCTCCTACCTTCATATTCTGCCGTTTCCCCTTCCCTTTCCAGTCATGAAGAAGAGTCTTGGCCTGAAACGTACACTGTTTATTCATTTCCATCGATAGAGGCTGCCTGACCTGCTGAGGTTCTCCAGCATTTTGTGTGTGTTACTCTGGATTTCCAACATCTGCAGAATCTCTTGTGTTTCAGTTGTGACTATTTCTTTATCACCTTTGGGTCAATTCCTAACTCCCTCTTTGAAGGGAGAACTTTCAGTGCAGTGACTGCAGCAGTTCAAGTAGTATACAGGACATCTACTGTAATGAGGGATGGACAATAAATTTTGGCTGTACCAGCAATGCCTAAATCCTTTGATTGATTACCTTTTAATGTGGCAGTTAATCTTTACACGGTTGTATCCCACATGCGGTAGAAGGCTGAATGATCGATAATCTTATTTTAATGGTGTTGATCAGAATGCTGAGAACGTCCCTGCTCTTCTTAGAAGTGTTTCAAATTATTTGCATTCACCCGCAAGGCTAAGCTTCTAATATTTCAACTGAATGATGGAATACTGACTGCTGATATAAAATCATCAATTTAACATTATTAACCTGGGTCTTGAAAATGCTAGTGTTTTTCCCCTCAAAACCAAAGTTCACACCTGTAGTTTATACACAGTGTCACAGCTCTGAGCATAAGAATTCAGAGTTCAATTCCTGCCGCTATTGATAATGGAGTTTGTAATTCCTTCCCATGAGTGCGTGGGTTTCCTTCCACAGTCCAAAGATGTACCAGTAATAGGTTAATTGGTTATTGTGCTGCGATTAGGTTAGGGTTAAATCAGTGGGTAGCTTGACGGCACAGCTCAAAGGGCTGAAAAGGCCCATTCCTCGCTGTATCTCTAAATAAGTAATCAATAACATGATGCTATACTGAGCAGACACTTCTGTTAATAATGGCACAAAAAGTTGATCAGGCCTCCACCACTCTACAGGTCAAAAAAGTCCAGAAATTCAATTCCACCTGTGTGAATATTGCTGCACACTTCAGCACTAAATGTCTCTTATCATGTATTTACACCACTGTGGAAAAGCTTTAGGTACTTATATATAGCTATGGTGCATAAGACTTTTGCACAGTACTACAGTAATGTTATGTATTGCATTTTACTGCTGCCACAAAAAAAATTGCATGACGTATATGAGTGATGATAAACCTGATTCTGATATAGGTCTCCATTGTTGACTGAGAGAGGAAGGGGGCAGGGAGAGAGGAATTATGGTTGGGAAAAGGGGAAGGCAGAGGGGAGGGAGTGGGAAGCACCAGAGAGACATTCTGTACTGATCAATAACCCAACAGTTCGGAATGAAATTACCTTGTCTAGTGTCCCAGGGCTGGGCGTGCCTTCATCCATGCCACCCCTCTTCCCCGGCACTCCTTCTTTGCCACCTGTCCCACACCCCTCCCACCCTCGCCATTCCAATCATTTCCTCCTGTTATATTTACAAACTCGCTCTCCACTCCATATTGACAGATACAGTCCTGTGCAAAATTCTTAGGTACACCAGCACACCCTGACACCTAGCTTGTCAAATCGCCTTAGGATCATTTATGCTTGATTAAGGTCCCCCTCATTCTAAACTCCAAGGAATACAGACCAAGCCTCTGATGATACATCAACTTTCTGGACTGTCTTCAGTGCTGCTATATCCCTTTTTAGGTGAGGGGACTAAAACTAAACATTATTTCAAGTCTGGCCTCACCAATACCCTACAGAACTGTTATATAGCTTCCTTATTCTTAAACACAACACCCTCTACAATAAAGACCAACATGCCATTTTTTAAACTATTGGTTGGATCTGTCTGCTAACTTGGTGTGGTTCATGCACTGGAACATCTTGATCCCTCTGAACTTCACTCATTTGCAGCCTCTCTCCACCTTAATAATAGTAGTCTTCCTTTTGACTCTTGGCGAGGTGCATGACCTCACACTTCAGACTCCACTTGCCGGGTTTTCCCCCATTCATAGAGTCGAGAGCTTTACCTTCGTCAGTTTTTAAAAACTACTGACTGGGATCTATCAGATTTCCTTGGCTACTTATCTGCAATACTTTGATGACAACCCAACTGGTTATACATAAAAAAATCTCTTTGGAACATTTCAGGGTGAAACCTTTTAGGATGACTGGCTGGTGGTGTAGTGGCATCAGCACGGGACTTCACGGCAAATGGCCCTGAGTTCGAGCCCAGCCGTGTCCCAACCTGGGCAGCGGCAGTATCTATGCAGAAGAAAGGCCTGGCAACCTATTTCTGTATCTTGCTATAAAAACACTATGTGAAACCATTTCTGGTTTAAGATGGCGCTACTGAAATGTGTAACAGCTTACTGAAGGCAAGATATCTGACTAAAAACATAACTAACAATACCTTTTCTGAAGTAAATTATGGCCAACTATTGTGACAAAGAATGAAGAAGCAAGCAGAGAAGAAGATGATTCAAGGGATGAGCCATGCTGGTGTATCGCAAAGCCGAAGCACAGGGTGATTTGGAGAGGAGTCGATGTGGAACAGTTTCGATACCTGTCCGCCTAACCCGGGTCAAGTTTGATCGCTTCAAGTGCTGAGCCAAGTTGATGAGGTTGAGAATGGTTTTAGGTAGTGCGGCCTAGTGTGTCTTGCTGTGACTGGGTCCGGTTCCTAGAATGAAGCACTAACTACCCGGTGACTGGACAATTTAAATGCTGGTCCAGGTAACTGGAAAGCCCGAGCGTCAGGACTGGAGTTGGGGGGGGGGTGCGTGGTGCTTGTCGTCCCACGATGTTCATCCCCCTATCTGCACGTCCAAGGCTGTAAACTGTTCCAGCAGTTGTCATCTCTGCGAGTTTCACGGTGTTTTTGCCACACTAATATGATGAACTGAGATCAGGGCTTGGGCCTTCTGCAGCTGCCCTAGGGAGCAGATCTAAGGACACAGTCTGGTTCAGAATGCTGTCATTAGCTCCTATTGTTTGCATGACGTGTGTGTGTGCTTTCCCCTCTTTCTCAGCACACTGGTTATTGTCTTTTTTTTTAAATTTGGGTTGTTCATGATTCTTTTTTTTGTGGCTGCCTGTAAGAAAACAAATCTCAAGGTGTATAGCTGATGTATTCTTTGAGAATAAATATACTGTGAACTTAAACTTTGACTGCAGATGGGGCTCATCAGATGTGGTCGGCAGCCCGTCTAGAAGAAGAAAAACTCTGATCTCAAATTCTGCTGCCTTGTGGCTATATCCATTCACGGGGGTGGCTTCAGGAGTAAACCCTGAGGAAAATCCATAGTTGGAGTCCCAAAGGCATTCCTAACAGTGTGTCCAGCAGTGACTGGCAACTCCTGCAATGCCACTGCTGCCAAACTGTATCTGCTTCTGCCGTTCATTTGGATTCATCAGCAGCATGGAGAAGGGGAGTCTGTGGCATGGATAACACCTTGTTCTCCTTATTGTACTGTCCTGACTTACGCAGACAGCTTGGACACAAAATCCATGGTAAACCCAGATGAACAGAGGGCCTACCTCTTAGCGGGACCACATCAGCCAATTAACATGTCAAGATCACTACAGACAGTCTCAATAACATGCTGTTGATTGTAAGAAGACATTTTGCAATTTAATTGGTTCATTTAAGGTCAGCATAGTTATTCTCAACATGTGCTGATGCCGTACTGTACAAACCTAAGAGAAATATAATTATGCTAACGTGCCAATGCCCATTGTTTAAACCTCCTCTGCAGCTATGCTGTCAACTAACTCTGGTGTCTTTAATAAAACAACAAATTTGTCTTTAATCTTGATTACACTAATATTACTTAAAAGGTTTTCCTCATTAGTCTGAGCTAGGCAAAACCTAACTTTTCCAATATCAGAATGATCTTCTGAATTATGAATTGCCAACAGGATTAGTTTGTCCACCCATAAGGTGACCAGCATGGGCCCTTACATTTTCCTTGCACATTCTTGGGATTGGCATAATCTCCCATTTGAGTTTATCAGGCCTTCCTGGCACCCAGATTTAAACCCTCTCCTCCCTATCATCTTGGATTTTAGACATGCGTCTCACAAGGACACTGTCATCAGTAGTGGCCAAAGCAAGTCGAATAAAATATGTCCATCCCCAGTGAAAACTTCATCCATCCCAAACAAGAGTAGGTGGTAAAATATCAGAATCCAAATCTCTGAGGATCTAACCTGGGCCCATCCTATTGATGTAATTACAAAGAAGGCATGACAGAGGCTATATATCATCAGGAGTCTGAGGCGACTGGTATGGTGGAATCAGAATCAGGTTAAATATCTTTGGCTTATGTCATGAAAATTGTTATGTGGCAGCAGTACATTGCAACACATAATAATAAAACTGTAAATTAACATAAGAAGTGTATGTATGTGTGTGTATATATATATATACACATACACACACACACACACACATATACATACATATGCAGACACATACATATACACAGATATACACACACACACAAACATTGTTTACTCTTTTCCATAGATACTGCCTGGCCTGCTGAGTTCCTCTAACTTACTGGAAGTAAGTTTTTTTCATAAAAAAAACAATATATATACAATATATTTACATGAATAAGAACAATTCAAAATTCTAACATTCCTGTCTTAGGTTCCAAATCTCAGATATCAACAAAAGCCAAATTTCTTTTTAGTTAGAATCAGTGAGATTCATTAGAATAACCTTTAGTACTCCATTTTCTCTAACTAATTAGATCTAGTGTCATTCTCTATTTAAAGGTTTACAGACTGACCTTTCCTTTTTATTTATCCCCAGTTAATTGCAAAACTAATTGAATTCCTATTGTTAAGTATTATGGTTAATTTCAATTTCAGTTCAGGTCAGTATGTTGACAAATTCAAAATTCAACCCCTCCCCAGAAGAAAATATATACAGCTTAACTCCTTTCCTGACTCATTCTCCAACATCACAACTTTTAAACAAAGCAAATCTCATTCAGTCTCTTATCAAAGTTCTTGTAAAATAAGTAGTCTTTCCAAAAAAATCAAGATTCTTTGAATGAGAAATTAACTTAAACCCTCTATATCTTGAAACATTTCATTTGTGCACTCGTTCTTCGATCTTGGGTGGCTCACCGTCTTGTTTCTGGGTTTGTTGGATGAAGTAGTGGGTCCTCCACGGAAAGCTGATTCATAATACATGCTCAGAAACAACCCTGACCTCTATACAACAGGATAACAGTCTGTAAGTTCTCATACATATTCTATTTTCTATTTCAAAATAACTCAATATCACATTGACATATCCAAACATTTCTCAGTAACAACACTACTGAGCTTATTTCAACACAAATTATACACTCAGAACAGTTAAAGTGCTTAAACTCACCAAATCCCCTTGGTATGATTTAACAGAATTATCTCCCAGTTACATGGTAGAGATCTTGGATACAGTTCTCTGCCAATATTGTCTCGCTACCATTGATACTCGTTATAGCCGTAGCTTCAATAAATCTTTTATCAATATCGTCTCTCCTCCAAGGGTTTCACCCTGAGGATTTCCGACAAGTAGGGTAGAGGTACTAACTTCTAGATCCACTTTTAACAGTTTATATCTTTAGTTAGTTTCTATAGTTTGCTGCATTTCTGTCGCTTGTCCACGCCCGGTCAGTTACGCCTCGTTCTCGCATAGCTCTTAATTCTCAAGTTCTCTTTTTTTTTAAATTGGTAAATCTAGTTTTCATCCCTCCACAGGTGAAAGTTTCAAATGTTACTTCTTTGAGTTTAATTAACCTGAGTTACACTACATTGCAGGATGAATCTCAAAGTTAGAAATTCAAAGTAAAATTTATTGTCAGAGTACATACATGTCACCACATAGAACCCCAAGATTGCTTTTCCTGTGGGCATATTTAGCAAAAATATAGAACAGTAACTAAACAGAATCAATGGACAACAAAATGCACAAATGCACACATAAATAAATAGCAATGAATAATGAAATGAAAAAAACGTGTTCTTAAGGTGAAACCATTGGTTGTTGGAACACTAAAATAGATTAAGTGTAGTTATCCCCTTTTATTGAAGAGCCTGATTGTTGAGGGGTAGTAACTGTTCTTAAACCTGGTGGTGTGAGTCCTGAGGCCACTGGTATCTTCTACCTGATGGCAGCAGCGAGAAAAGAACATGGCCTGGGTGGTGAGGATCTTTGATGATGGATGCTGTTTTTTCTACGGCAATGTTTCACGTTGATGTGCTCAATGGTTAGGAGGGCTTTACCCGTGACGTACTGGGCCGACTCCACTACTTTTTGTAGGATTTTCCATTCAAAGGCATTGGTGTTCCCATACCAGGCCGTAATGTAGACAGTCAGCACACATTCCACCACACATCTGTAGAAGCTTGCCAAATTTTTGATGACATGCTGAACCTCCGGAGACTCCTAAAGAAGTTGAGTAGTTATATTTATATGATTGGTCCAGGACACGTCCTTTGAGATAGTGACACCCAGGAATTTAAAGCTACTGACCCTCTCCACCTCTGATCTTCTAATGATTACTAACTCATAGATCTCCAGTTTCCCCCTCCTGAAGTCTACAATCAGTTCCTTGGTCTTATTGACATTGAGTGAGAGGTTGTTGTTATGACACCACTCAGCCAAATTTTCAATCTCCCTCCTGTATGCTGGATCATCACCCCCTTTGATACAGCCCACAACAGTGGTGCCATCAGCAAACTTGTAAATGGTGTCGGAGGCGTAGTTATCCACATGGTCATAGGTGTAAAGCAAGTAGAGCAGGGGGCTAAGTACACATCCCCATGGTGCTCCTGTGCTGATGGAGATTGTGGAGGAGATGTTTTTGCCTAACTGGGGTCTGCAAGTTAGATAGATAGATAGATACTTTATTGATCCCAGAGAAAATTACAATGTCACAGAAGCATTACCATTGCACAGATATAAATATTAGAAAAGAAGCAGAAAGAATAAAAAAAATAGGTTACCATAAACAGTCCAACAGGAGAGGGGTCATCACTTCCCCGACGATAGGTTGACTCATTGTAGAGTCTAATGGCCGAGGGTAAGAATGGTTTCACATAGTGCTCTTTGGAGCAGCGCAGTTTTAGTCCCTCAATCTTGAGTCCTCTACCAGAGACCTTGGCGCAGTATCCATGTTGTTCCTAGTAGTGCGCTCTTCTGTACTGAAATCTCAGATGTTGTTCCCAGGATTTGTTGTTGTCACTCTCCCAGTCCAGGCGTCACAGCTCCAAGTACTCCTATCACCACCAAGATTACTCTGGCTTTAACCTTCCACATCCTTTCTATCTGTTCTTTCAAGCCCTGGTATTTCTCCTACTTCTCACATTCTTTCTTCCTGATGATACTGTCGTTCAGGATTGCCATATTAATTAACATTGCTTCCTTGTCCAGTATTACTATGTCTGGTTGGTTGGCCAGTACCTGCTTATCAGTCTTCATTTGGAAGTCCCACAGGATCTTGTCTCTGTCATTCCCCACAATCTTGCACCCTGCTACAGTGTGCTGGATGGTTTCAGCAGATTCCTTGCGCAGTCTGCATCTTGGGTTTGTCTGGAGTGGATCTTGGGTTTGCCTGCTTCTATTGTCCTTATGTTTAGATCCTGGTCTTGAGCAGCCAAGAGCAGCGCCTCAGTGCTGTCCCTCAGCCCTGCCATTTACAGTCAGTAGGACTTTCTTATGTCAGCCACCTCTGATATCTGGTGATGATGGTACATCCCGCGCAGTGGCTTGTCCTACCATGGCCTCTGATCCTCTGACTCTGCTTCACCCACTTCCATTTCCATATGCCCTGCCTGCTTCCTGAGGTATTCTCCTAGCAGGTCCTCCTTAGGGGCCACCTTCCTGATATACTCATGGATGCTTTGCATTTCTTCCAGGACTGTGGCCTTGACACTTCCACGCCCCAGTCTTCCTTTATTCTGGTGAATGTACAGTCGCTCGAATTGGACTTTGGGTGGAATCCTCCATATATTGTTAATAGTTTCCACGTCTTGATATCAGCGGCTTCCGGTTCATTCGTTGGCCAGCACACTATTGTGTTTGGGTATCTGATGACTGGCAGGGCGAATGTGTTGATGGCTCTGCTCTTGTTCTTCCAATTCAGCTGGCTGTTTAGGACCTGTCACTCTTTGGAGGTACTTGAATGTTACAGCCTTCCTTGCATCTTCATTGTGGTTTCTATGCACCTGCAGGGTTCCACAGGTATTTGTAGCTGTCCTGTACATCTGGTATGTGGCCCTTGGGTAATTCTATTCCTCCAGTCTTGATGAGTTTGCCTCTTTTCACTACCATCCGGCTTCACTTTTCTAGTCCAGATGACATCCCGATATCCTGTGCACACTTGACTGGTGGATTAGAGTTTCTTTCATTTCTGGCATATGGCGTGACGTCATCCATGTGCAGGAGGTGGCTGATGGCCACTCCACTCTTGAATCTGTACCATATCCACTCTTGAGATGATCCAGCTGAAGGGGTTCAAGCCAATGCCAAACAGCAAAAATATATAGTTAATTTTAATAATATATATTAAATAGTTAAATTAAATTAGTAGTGCAAACATGGAAATAAAGAAGTAGAGAGGAAGTGTTCATGGGTTCAATATCCATTCAGAAATTGGATGACAGTCAGGAAGAAGCCGTTCCTGAATCGTTGAATGTATGCCTTTAAGCTTTTGTACCTCCTTCCTGATGATAGCAATGAGATCAAGGCATAACCTGGGTGATGGGGGTTCTTAATAATCAACACAGCCTTGTTAAGACATCGCTCCGTGAAGATGTTTTGTACACTATGGAGGCTGGTGCCCATGATGGAGCTGACTAAGTTTACAACTCTCTGCAGCTTACTTCAATCTCCACCCCCACAAACCATACCAGATGGTGATGCAGCCAGTTTGAACGCTTTGCGGTGTACACCTGTAGAAATCTGCGAGTTTCTTTGGTGACATACCAAATCTCCACAAATTCCTAATGAAATATAGCAGCTCTCTTGCCTTTTTTGTAGCTGCATCAAAATGTTGGGTCCAGGTTAGTTCCCCAAAGGTATTGGCACCCAGGAACTTGTTCCACTTCTGATCCCTCTTTGGATACTGATGTGTGCTTCTTCAGCTTACCCTTTCTGAAGTGTACAGTCAGATCTTTTGTCTTGCTGGCGTGGAATGCAAGGTTGTTGCTGTGACATCACTCAACAAACTGATATATCTTGTTTCTGTATGCTCTTTCTTCTCAACCTGAGATTCTGACAACAATGGTTGTATCATCAGCAAATTTATAGATGGTATTTGAGCTATGACCCAGTCATGGGTGTAGAGAGAGTAGAGCAGTGGGCTAAGCACACATCTCTGTGGAGCGCCAATGTTAATTATCGGCAAGGTGGAGATATTATTTCCAATCTGCAGAGATTGTGGTCTTCCAGTTAGGAAGTCAAGGATCCAGTTGCAGATGGAGGTGCAGAGGCCTAGGTTTTGTAGCTTTTTGATCAGGACTGTAGGAATGATGGTGAAATGCTGAGCTACAGTTAATAAACAGCATCCTGAACATAGGAACTTGCATTGTCCAGGTGATCCAAGGCTGCGTGGAGAGCCATTGAGATCGTCTCTGCTGTTGACCTATTGTGGCGATAGGACAATTGCAGTGGGTCAAGGTCTTTCCTCAAAGAGGTGCTGATTCTAGCCGTGAGCAACCTCTCGAAGCATTTTATCACCGTAGATCTGAGCACGACTGGATGATGGTTGTTGAGACAGCACACACTGCTCTTCTTAGGCAAGTTATCGCGCTCTTCTTGGGCATCAGTATGACTTAGGCCTGCTCGAAGCAGGTGGCTACCACACACTACTAGAGCAAAAGGTTGAAGATATCCATAAATATGCCAGCCAGTTGGACAGCACAGATCTTGAGTACTCAGCTAAATACTCTGTCCTTGGATTCACTCTCCTGAAGGCAACCTGCCCGTCATCTTCTGATACGGATAGCAAAGGATCATCGGGAGGCATGGGTATGCAATAGTTCCTCCCTGTTTTGGTGATCAAAGTAAGGATAGAAGGCATTGAACTCATCTGGAAGTGAAGATCTGCTGTTCCCTATGTCGCAAGATTTAACTTTGCAGGAGGTTATGATATTCAAACCCTGTCACAGCTGTCAAGCATCACTTGTTGATTTCAGTCTAGTCCGGAATCTTCATTTCACCTGCGAGATGACTTTCCGGTGGTTATACCTGCACCTCTTGCAGCACTCTTGATCTCCAGACTTGAATGTCTCTCATCTGGCTCTCAGGATTTGATGGTTCATCCAAGGCTTCTGATTGGGGAAGACCCTGAATGATTTTGTGGGGACACACTCATCCACAGCTGTTTTAATGAAGTCTGTTACAACTCTGGTGTAGTCATTCAGGTTCTCAGATGAGTTATTGAACATGACCCAGTCCACTAACTTAAGGCATCCTGCAACCGTTCCTCTGCCTCCTGCGGCCATATCTTAATTGTTTTGATCTCTGGATCCTTGCTTTTAAACTGAGGGATTGCTAACTTTTAAAACAAACTCCCTTTTCAAATAAGTATTCTTAAAATAGATTCTAAACCCTGTGGGTGCTTAAAAAATTGGACTCTTTAAAAAAAAACCTTAATTAATCCATGAATCAAATGCTGTTCCTGTAATAACTTATCACAATATGTATCTGGGTGAGGTATCAAATCTCCTGCTTCTCCAGTTGTTGAACTACCTGTCAGAGCCTTCATGGGTTGAAACAATATCTGAATCTACATTATCTACCACACCTCCGGTGAAACATTTGAAGTTCTCATCTCTCATAGTTACTGTATAACCTTAAAAACTAATGCATGTATGAGAGGGGCACTAAGCCAGCACTGGCCTGTAAAATTACTTTCAGTTTGCTTATCATTGCTAAAGGGATCTGTATCTGCAGTAACAGAAGTCTCAGACGAAGCACTGCACAACTCCGACTCGTCCATCAAGCACCACTTGTCAGAGATTGCTTATTTGTCTGAGGTAAGGGTGGTGTAGTGATTAGTGTGACACCATTACAGCTTCGGGCGTCAAAGACCGGAGCTCAATTCTGGCATCATCTGTAGGGAGCTTGTATATCCCACTGGTCGTAGGTTTCCTCTGGGTGCTCCAATTTCCTCCTACAGTCCAAAGACATTCCTGTCAGTGGGTGAATTGGTCATTGTAAATTGTCCTGTGATAAGGCTGGGGTTAAAAATAGGTGGTTAGTTGGGCAGCAGGGCTTGTTGAGCCCAATAGGCCTGTACCACACTGTGTCTCTAAGTGAATAATGTTAAGTTTGCTGGCTATTAAATCATTAATATTCTTCCAGCACCTAGACTTTTCCTCTGAGTTCAATAACTTGATGACTTCAGCTTCATGCAAATTGACAAGGACTTCCACTTAATACTAATCACAATAACTTCATCACAATAATATTAACCTAATTCTCTTTCAGAGTTTCAAACAAGCAGGTACCTGTGCTTTTTATTCTGGCCCATGCCAGCTTCGATGAACACTCCATCCTAGACCCAGTACACTGAGAAAGACAGGCTCTCTCCAACTTGAAGGCACTGCTATTCTTTGTAACAGTGCCCAACTTCTTCTTGGAACAGTGGCAAATTGCCTGATACTTATTGACTTTCTTCATCATAGATCAAAGTTCAAATTACATTTATTATATAAGTACACATAGGTCACAATATACAACCGAAGTTTAGTTTTCTTGCAGGCGTACTCGTAAATCCAAAAACA
The DNA here is from genome assembly GCF_963921235.1 of Mobula hypostoma. Classification (NCBI taxonomy): domain Eukaryota; kingdom Metazoa; phylum Chordata; class Chondrichthyes; order Myliobatiformes; family Myliobatidae; genus Mobula; species Mobula hypostoma. Next base: position 8,682,685 of record NC_086097.1, on the reverse strand, counting down.
TAATGAAAGACCATACCCATTAGGACAGGCAACCAAGGTGAAAAAGACAACAAACTGCAAATACAAAAGAAAAAAATATATAATAATAATAATAATAATAATAATAACCAAATAAGCAATGATTATCAAAAAGATGAGATGAAGAGTCCTTGAAAGCGAGTCCATAGGCTATGGGAACAATTCAGTGATCGGGATGAGTGAAGTCATCCCCTCTGATTCAAGAGTCTGATGTTTGAGGGGTAGTAACTGTTCCTGAAACTGGTTGATTGGGGCCTGAGGCTCCAGTACCTTCTTCCTGATGGCAGCAGTGAAAAGAACGCATGGTCGGGGTGGAGGAGCTTCTTGTTGTTGGATGTTGTTTTCTTGCGACAATACTCCATGTAGAGATTGAGCATCAAAACCAAAGCACAGTAATAACAATATTGGAATAGCTCTTCTCAGAGTGCCCTGAAAATCACTATAAGCTATAAACTCTCATTACATAACTAGCAATTCAAATTCCTCACAAGGGTATCCAAATCTGATTTCAGCTGATTTAACACTATTTCAACAATAAATCTCTACAAATTTCTACAGACATACTGGAAATCTAAGCAACACACACACAACATGCTGGAGGAACTCAGCAGGCCAGGCAGCATCTATGGAAAAGAGAACAGTCGACGTTTCGGGCCGAGACCCCTCAGCAGGACTGGAAAGAAAAAAGATGAGGAGTAGATTTAAAAGGTGAGGGAGAAAAGAGAGAAACACAAGGTGAAAGGTGAAACCAGGAGGCGGAGGGGTGAAGTAAAGAGCTGGGAAGTTGATTGCTGAAAGAAGTACAGGACTGAGAAGGGGAATCTAATAGGAGAGGACAGAAGATCGTGGAAGAGAGAAAAGAGGGGAGAAAAGAGGAAGGTGATAAGGTGACAGAGGGAAAAGGGGATGGGGAATGGTGAAGGAGGGTGGGGACCGTAATAGGAAATTTGAGAAATTGATGTCCATGCCATCAGGTTGGAGACTACCCAGACGGAATATAAGGTGTTGTTTCTCCAACCTGAGTATGGCCTCATCACGTCAGTAAAGGCGCCATAGATAGACGTATCGGAATAGGAATGGGAAGTGGAATTAAAATGGGTGGCCGCTGGGAAATCTCACTTTTTCTGGCATTGGAGCGTAGGTGCCCAGCAAAGTGGTCTCCCAACCTACATTGGGTTTCAATAATATACAGGAGCATTGTAAATGGTTGCAATACTGCCTGGTATGAAGGGACCATTGCAGAGGATCCGAAAAAGTTGTAGTGGGTTGCAAACACAGCCAGTTCCATCATGAACTTTTGCCTCCCCAGCATTTGGAACATCCTCAGAAGGTCGTGTCTCAAGAGAGACAACATCGTTAAGAACCCCCATCTCCCAGGATATGCCTTATTTTTATTGTAACCATCAGTGAAGAGGTACCTGAATACAATGAATACTAACTCACTATTTTTCCTCTCTATTGGCAGTTCTTATTTATTTTCTTTTTGATATGTACTTTATATGGTAATTTAAGGTTTTTTTTACGTAATGTACTGTAATGCAACAACAATAAACTTCATAACATATCACAGTCACAGTACTCTCATTATCAAAGTGTGTACACAGTATGCAGTATATAGCCCTGAGGGCCATCTTTTCACAGACAGGCATGAAACAAAGAAACATTATGGAACCCTTCCAAAGAGAACATCAAACACTCAAAATGTAAAAAAAACAGAACAAGTCACACAAATGGCAATAAATGAGCAAATAATGTCATATGTCAGGGATGTTAAACCTGATTCTGATCATTTTTTACTCAAAATAAAATCCCTATAAATCCTGGGAATCTAAAATATATAAATCATTAAACAGAATATTAAAACTATCCCACAATACTATACAAACTTGTCAAAATTGTTATTAAAAATTATCTGTAACCTCCCAGATCTATCCTCATCATCTAACTCCTCAAAACCTCAATTGCCTTATAGAAAGGTGGATGTGACCGCATAGCTCTGGGAGCTAAAAATCTTTTGGTTATAATCATTTCATCCTTGGTATTTTTAGTGGGTCAAGAAAGGTAGTATGCTCTCTTCATTTGAGGCCCCTGTGGATTCCACAGAGGGGATATTATTTCTCCAGCAAAAACCACATCTGGATGGGAGTGTTCACTAGAGAGACCACCCAAAAGCATTTTCTTTATTGTTAGACTAACAAATGCACACACCCAGCAGGACTTGTCAGTCCAGTTATTTATTTTTTTTAAGTGATAGAGCGTGGAGTAGGCAATTCCAGCCCTTCCAGGCTACCCAGCAACCACACAACCCTGGTTAACCCTAACCTCGTCACAGGACAATTTATAATGACCATTTAACCTATCCGATACATCTTCAGACTGAGAGAGAAAATGAGAGGACCCATGGAAAATCCATACGTTACACAGGGAGGACAGACAAAGTCTCCTTACAGACAGTGCTGAAACTGAACTCTGAACTCCAGAACTCCCCAAGCTGTAGTAGTGTCACAATAAACACTACGCTACTGTGCTACACTAGTCAACAAAGTGATTGCCAGGGAGATGAAAATAGATGGTTCTGAAGTTTAGTTCATAGTGACCCAGTAACAACAATCAGTATGCTCCACAGTTAATATGATTAGTGCTCTTATACTCACATCAGCTCATTGACTCCCTTGGTGTCAAGGCTGTTGTCTTATACAGCCAATCATCCATTCATTAATTTATCAATCAATCTATCTATGTATTTATTTATTCAATTATTGATTGATTGAGATACAGCACTGAATAGGTCCTTCTCGTCCTTGGAGCCATGCTGCCCAGCAATCCCCAAATTTAATCCTACCTTAATCACAGGACAATTTACAATGACCAATTAAGCTACCAACTGGTATGTCTTTGGTCTGTAGGTGGAAACCAGAGCATGTAGAGGAAATCCCTGTAGTCACAGAGAGAAAGTACAAACTCCTGACAAGCAGTGGCGGAAATTGAACCTGGGTTACCTGTACTGTAAAGCATTGTGCTAACCATTACGCCACTGCACTTCCCAATCTACTCCAATGCTTAACTACTTAACTTCCATAGATTCTGTGGCCTCGGTCCAATTCCAAGGATCAATCATTACGCCCAAAGTATAAATGCATTTTCATCTAGACAGTCAGCAGTTAGCACAAATATCAAATGGAAAGCTCTAATCATTCCCACAATCCTGACTGATAAGTACCAGAACCTGAACATCTGTACCTCCCCCTACAATTGGACCTCCTAACCTGAAGACCACGATCTGTGCGGATTGGTGATAATATCTTCTCCTCACTGACAATCAACACTGGTGCACCTCAGGGGTGTGTGCTTATCCCACTGCTCTACTCTCTCTGTATACACATGACTGTGTGGCTAGGAATAGCTCAAGTACCATCTACAAATTTGCTGACGATACAACCATTGTTGGTGGAATCTCAGATGGAGATGAGAGGGCATACAGGAGTGAGATATGCCAACTAGTGGAGTGGTGTTGCAGCAACAACCTGGCACTCAACAAAAGAGCTGACTGTGGACTTCAGGAAGGGTAAGATGAAGGATCTCATACCAATCCTCATAGAGGGATCAGAAGTGGAGAGAGTGAGCAGTTTCAAGTTCCTGGGTGTCAAGATCTTTGAGGATCTAACCTGGTCCCAGCATATCGATGCAGTTACAAAGAAGGCAAGACATAGAAACATAGAAACATAGAAAATAGGTGCAGGAGTAGGCCATTCGGCCCTTCGAGCCTGCACCGCCATTTATTATGATCATGGCTGATCATCCAACTCAGAACCCAGCCTTCCCTCCATACCCCCTGACCCCTGTAGCCACAAGGGCCATATCTAACTTCCTTTTAAACATAGCTAATGAACTGGCCTCAACAGTTTGCTGTGGCAGAGAATTCCACAGATTCACCACTCTCTGTGTGAAGAAGTTTTTCCTAACCTCGGTCCTAAAAGGCTTCCCCTCTATCCTCAAACTGTGACCCCTCGTTCTAGACCTCCCCAACATCGGGAACAATCTTCCTGCATCTAGCCTGTCCAATCCCTTTAGGATCTTATACGTTTCAATCAGATCCCCCCTCAATCTTCTAAATTCCAACGAGTACAAGCCCAGTTCATCCAGTCTTTCTTCATATGAAAGACCTGCCATCCCAGGAATCAATCTGGTGAACCTTCTTTGTACTCCCTCTATGGCAAAGATGTCTTTCCTCAGATTAGGGGACCAAAACTGCACACAATACTCCAGGTGTGGTCTCACCAAGGCCTTGTACAACTGCAGTAGTACCTCCCTGCTCCTGTACTCGAATCCTCTCGCTATAAATGCCAGCATACCGTTCGCCTTTTTCACCGCCTGCTGTACCTGCATGCCCACTTTCAATGACTGGTGTATAATGACACCCAGGTCTCGTTGCACCTCCCCTTTTCCTAATCGGCCACCATTCAGATAATAATCTGTTTTCCTATTTTTGCCACCAAAGACAGCGGCTATAATTCATTAGAGGCTTGAAGAGATTTGGTATGTCAACAAATACACTCAAAAACTTCTATAGATGTACCATGGAGAGCATTCTGACAGGCTGCATCACTGTCTGCTATGGCGGTGAGGGGGGGGGGGGTGCGGGGGTGTCACAGCGCAGGACCGAAAGAAGCTGCAGAGGGCCGTAAATTTAGTCAGCTCCATCTTTTGCATACTAGCCTGCAAAGTACCCAGGACATCCTCAAGGAGCGGTGTCTCAGAAAGGCAGTGTCCATTATTAAGGAACTCCAGCACCCAGATCATGCCCTTTTCTCACTGTTACCATCAAGTAGGAGGTACAGAAGCCTGAAGGCACACACTCAGTGATTCAGGAACAGCTTCTTCCCCCCTGCCATCCGATTCCTAAATGGACATTGAACCCATGAACACTACCTCATTTTTTAGAATATATTATTTCTGTTTTTGTACGTTTTTTAATCTATTCAATATACATATACCGTAATTGATTTACTTATTTATTTATTCTTATTATTTTATTTTTATTTCCTTCTTCTTCTATACTATGTATTTATTGAACTGCTGCTGCTAAGTTAACAAATTTCACGACACATGCTGATGATAATAAAGCTGATTCTGATTCGTGTGTTTCAGATCCTCAGGGATCTTTCTTCACTTTAAGGAAACATTTCATTAGACCATTTGGTAGGCTATAAGCCAGTAATTCCCAATGGAGGCAACTACATGCCCTTAGGGGGCATTAGGGGAAATAGCAGTGGTCGGGGGTGGGGGGGGGTTGCATTCAAGATTCTTCAGGGGGCAGCCTAACTTGCAGTATGAGACCTGACGGACTGTTAGTAGAGCAGGCACTTCCAAAAATAAGAATGAGGCACTGGAACACAGGAAGAACAAAAGCTCTGTGGGCGGTGAACACTCATTATCACAACACGGCAACCTCATCTGATTTTACCAATCAAACAAACATTATTGAGGATGCATACATTCACAACCAGTTTCCCTTGGCTCACGGCACAGAATGATTTCATGCAATTTAACTGTTGGTAAGTCAAGTACACACTCTCAACTTTCTCTACAGATCTACGAAAATCAGGTTCTAAACCATACAGTGCTGGCCAGAAACAAACGGTGAAATAGAGCCAATCAGTGAAGCTGCCAACACCGAATGGCATATGTACGGTTTATCAAAAACAGAGACGTTTATGAAGAGATTCTCTTTTGTAAAAAGTTAAAAACAAATATCAATGGAGAATCAAACTACGATGAGCTCAAAATGTATATTGAGGATAAATGTATTCTAATTAGGAACATGATTTGGACCAAAAGACCATAAGGCGTAGGAGCAGAATTAGGCCACCTGGCCCATTCAACCATGCTGATGCTTTTCTCTTTCTCCTCTCCAACTCCAGTTCCCGGCCTTCTCCCCGTAACCTTTGATACCATGTCCAATCAAGAACCTATCAATCTCTGCCTTAACCCAGGCAACCTGTTCATATTCTATACCTTCACAGTGTGGTCTGGGTCAATTTTGACCCGGCCCAAGAATCCCCTCACAACATGTGTCTATACCAAATTTTGAACCACAGATCTATTTACAATGTATAAATAGCCTATCTGACATTAATAAATGAGTGAATTATCCTTATTAATGCTTCAAAGATCTAAAATCCATTTCAATAGATATGGGTCAAATCTGACTCGGAATAGCTTTAATGTACAAAAATTTGTAGCACCTGTACAAAAGCATAAAATTTTTAAATATTTTCATTTTTGCACATTTTGGGTCACTTTAGAAAAGACATCAAATTTCGGCTACAAAAATGGCATTTAGGGTGTTTTTACTGCTGTCAAATGTCAAAATGGGTCAAATTTGACCCAAACAGTATGTAAGGGTTAAATTCAGCCAACGACCTAGCCTCCACAGCAACATGTGGCAATAAATTACACAAATTCACCACTATTCTGCTAAAGAAATATTCCCGCATCTCTGTTTTGAAAGGGCACCCCTCTATCCTGAGGCTGTGCCCTCTTGTCCTAGACTCTCCCACCATGGGAAACATCCTTTCCACATATACTCTGTCTAGGCCTTTCAACTTTTGTAGGTTTCAATGAGATTCCCCTCATTCTTCTGAATTCTAGTGAGTACAGACCTAGAGCCATCAAATATTCCTCGTATGATAACCCTTTCATTCCTGAAATCATCCTTGTGAACCTCTTCTGGACCCTCTCCAATGCCAGCACATCTTTTTTAAGATGAGGGGCCCAAAACTGTTCACAATACTCAAGGTGAGGCCTCACCAGTGTGTTATAAAGCCTTAGCTTTACATCCTTGCTCTTTTATTCTAGACCACTTGAAATAAATGTTAAGATGGCATTTGCCTTCCTCACCTGCAAGTTAACCTTCGTGGTGTTCTGCACAAGAACTCCCAAGTCTCTCTGCATCTCAAATTTTTGGATTTTCTCCACATTTAGGAAATAGTCTGCACATTTATTTCTACTACCAAAGTGTATGACCATGCATTTTCCAACATTGTATTTCATTTGTCACTTTCTTACTCATTCTCCTTATCTGTGTAAGTCCTTCAGCATCCTACCTGTTTCCTCAACACTACCTGCCCCTCCATCAATCTTCATATCATCTGCAAACTTGGCAACAAAGCCATCTATTCCATCATCTAAATCATTTATGTACAGCATAAAAAGAAATGGTCCCAACACCGACTCCAGCTTCTCAGCTTTCTACGTAGCTCTCTAAATTCTCTTTTCAGGACCTCAGTGCTTTTTCTTTCTATGTCATTGGTGCTAATATGTACCAAGACATCTGGCTTCTCCCCGTCCCTCCACAAAATGTTGTGGACGTGATCTGAGACATCCCTGACCCTGGCACCTGGGAGGCAACATACCATCTGGGTGTCCCATTCACATTAACAGTTTCTCATGTCTGTTCCCCTTGCTATCGTGTACCCAATCAGTACTGCTCCCTTCTTCTGTCTCTTTCCCTTCTGCACCACGGACCCATGCTCAGTTCCTGTAAGCCGGTCGCCATGGCATTCTTCTGGGAGGTCATCCCCCACAAAAGTATCCAAAACAGTACACTTGTTTTTGAGGGGAATAGCCACAGGGGTGCTTTGCTCTACCTGCCTATTTCTATTTCTCCTGATGATCACCCAGCTACTCACCTCCTGCAACTTTGGGGTGACTACTTCCCTATAGATTTGATCAACTATATCTTCGTTCTCCCATGCAAGCCAAAGGTCAGCCAGCTGCTGCTCCAGATCCTTAACACGGTCTTCAAGGAGCCACAGCAGGATGCACTTCACGCAGATGTAGTTCCCTGGGAGACTCTGGGTCTCCCAAGACTCCAACATCCAGCACAAAGAACACACCACAGCCACTTAAATGGTAAAGTAAGAGAGGAGAAAAAAGATAAGAAGGAAACCTTAACAGAGTCGACGCCTCTTCCGAGCCAAAACCTGTCCTTTCTACTCTCGCCACTGGCCTACTCCTGACAATGGCCATTTCGCTTATCCCTTCTGAACTTTTATTTAGCTTGCTGAGCTCTGTTGATGCCATTGATAGGGCCCGTACAATGGACAAATGCCCTCAAAGCTCCCTTTTTAAATAACCGTTGTCGAACTGCGAGATATACCTTTTGGTAGAGCTCTGTTGATGCCACTGATAGGACATGTACAATGGACAAACTCCCTTAAAGTTCCTTTTTTAAGTAACCACCAACAACCATGAGTGGGGATAACCACAAGGCAGCAGGGGTTTGAGATCAGAACTTTCCTTCTTCTAGGTGAGCTGCCAGCCACACCTGAAAAGCCCCATCTGCCAAAGCAACTGGTTTTAAGGTGCAAGTGTCTTGCCTTTTCCCCTTCTCCAGGCGGTACAAATGGTTCTCCTGGGCCACACGTGAAGGCCAGGAGCTGGACTTGGTTGAGAGGCTATATGAGGCGCATGCCATTGGGAGCATTTAATAAGTAGTGGGAGTTCATCCCCATAACCACACCCAGCTATAACAACCTTAAGGAATACATTTTGCACTAGTTATTTAAATATATATATCTGCTCCCAAGATTAGACACCATAAGTACGAGTTGATTCTTTTAGCGTATATAAAGCTGGTTTCGCCTTCCATAATTCCTAGCACACATAGTGTACACCACCGGACAGGTGCAGTCACCTTCTGCATTCCACATTATAATACTCACACAGGACTGGAAATGAATACAATGGACTTTAAAATTTAAGTGCAGTACCAGTTCAACTTAATAAATATCTTTTTTTTTGAAGCCACACTGCATACAGAGTGACAAAATTACATGTTGTGACAGAATTTTCAAGCCATAGACAGAAAGTTGGAGTAACTCAGCAGGTTAGGCATCATCTTTGCAGTGAAATGGACGGTAATGCTCTGAATTAAGACCGTTTATCTGGACTGAAAGATAAATGAAACATAGACTGTGTAAAAAGGCAAAGAGAAGGCGTGGACAAGAGCTGGCAAGTGATAAAACCGGAACCAGAATCAGAGTCAGATTTAATATCACAGGAATATGCTGTGAATATATATATATATTTTTTTTTTCCTCACGCCATATGGGTGGTATGTTTAATATAGCTGTTAGGGAGGGTTTAAACTAAGTTGGCAGGGGGAAGGAAACCAGGATGTTAGGGTCGAGGAAGAGGAAAATAGAAATAAGTCAAAGATACTGTGCAGCAGAGATGGCAAGAAGGACAGGCAGGTGAATAGACAGGATAATTTGCTGTGCGATAGAAATATAGCAAAATTGGTAACAGATACTGATCTAAATGTACTGTACTTAAATGCACGCAGCATTAGAAATAAAGTGGATGACCTTGTTGTACAGCTACAGGTTAAAAGATATGGCATTGTGGCCATCACCGAGTCATGGCTAACTGATGGGTGTGATTGGGAGCTGAATGTCCAAGGATACACAGTGTATAGGAAAGATAGGAAGGTAGGTAAAGGGGGTAGCGTGGCCCTGATGGTAAGCAATGATATCAAATCACTAGAAAGAAGGGACATAGGATCAGAAGAAGTAGAATCCTTTGGGTCGAGTTAAGAAATGGCAAAGGTAAAAAGACACTAATAGCAGTTATATACAGGCCTCCAAACAGCAGCTGGAATGTGGACGACAAGTTACAGCTGGAAACAGAAAAAGCGTGTCAGAAGGAAAATGTCAAGATAATCATGGGGGATTTTAATATGAAAGTGGATTGGGAAAGTCAGGAAGGTACTGGATCCCAGGAGAGGGAGTTTGTAGAATGCCTACAGGATGGCTTTTTGGAGCAGCTTGTCCATAAGTCCACCAGGGGATTGGCTGTTTTGGATTGGGTGCTGTGTAATGAACCTGAGCTGATTAGGGAGCTGGAGGTAAAGGAACCCCTTGGAAGTAGTGCTCATAATATGATTGAGTTCAGTTTCAAATTTGAAAAGGAGAAGCTGGTATCAGGTATATCGATATTTCAGTGGAACAAAGGAAATTACAGTGGTATGCGAGAGGAACTGGCCCAAGTAGATTGGAGAAGTAATCTCAATGGAGGGACAGTAGAGCAGAATTGGAGGAAATTCTTACAAGAAATAACGAAAGTTCAGAAAAAATATATTCCAAGAAAAAAGAAACCCATGAATGGAAAAATGGGACAAATGTGGCTAACGAGAGAGGTTAAGGCTAAAATAAAAGCAAAAGAGACGACGTACAAGGAAGCAAAAATTAGTGGGAAAACTGAGGACTGGACAACTTTTAAAAACTTACAGAAGGAAACTAAGGAAGTCATGAGGAAAGAAAAGATGAATTATGAAAGGAAGTTGGCAATTAACATATAAAAGGATACTAAGAGTTTTTTTAAATATATGAAGAGTAAAAGAGTGACATGGGTAGATATAGGACCGATTGAAAATGATGCTGCAGAAATTATAATGGGTAACAAAGAGATGGCAGAGGAACTAAATGAGTATTTTGCATCAGTCTTCACAGTGGAAGACATTAGCAACATACCTGATAGCCAGAGGTATCAGGGAATAGAATTAGGTACAGTCAAGATTACTAGAGAGAAAGTGCCTGGGAATCTAAGTGGACTAAGAATAGATAAGTCTCCTGGTCCGGATGAGGTGCACCCAAGGGTTCTGAAGGAGGTGGCTTTGGAGATTGTGGAAGCATTGGAAATGATCTTCCCAGGAATCAATAGACTCTGGCATGGTTCCAGAGGACTGGAAGGTCGCAAATGTAGTTCCGCTGTTTAAGAAAGGAGGGAGGCAACAAAAAGAAAATTACAGACCTATTAGTCTGACATTGGTAGTTGGAAAGTTATTGGAGTCGATCCTCAGGAACGAGGCTATGAAACACCTTGAGGAGCAGGACAAGATAGGCCCAAGCCAGCATGGTTTCATGAAGGGAAGATCCTGCCTCATCAAACTATTGGAATTTTGAGGTAATCTCAAATAAGATTGATAAGGGAGAGGCTGTGGATGTTGTGTATTTGGATTTTCAAAAGGCCTTCGATAAGGTGCGGCATAAGAGGCTGCTTAATAAGATGAGAGCCCATGGAATTACGGGAAAGATATTGGAATGGGTGGAGCATTGGCTGATAGGCAGAAAGCAAAGGGTGGGAATAAAGGGATCCTATTCTGATTGGTTGCCAGTTACTAGTGGTGTTCCGCAGGGGTCGGTGTTGGGGCCGCTACTTTTTACAATGTATATCGATGATTTAGATTATGGATTACTAGGTTTTGTGGCTAAGTTTGGGAATGACACCAAGATAGGTGGAAGAGCAGGAAGTGTTGAAGAAACAGAAAGGTTGCAGAGAGACTTGGTCAGTTTAGGAGAGTGGGCAAAGAAATGACAGTTGAGTTACAATGTTGAAAAATGTACTGTTGTACATTTTGGAAGAAGAAATAATCGGGCATATTATTATTTAGATGGAGAGAACATTCAAGAATCAGAAGTGTAAAGGGACTTGGGGGTCCTCGTGCCGGATACCCTAAAGGTTAACCACCAGGTTGGATTGGCAGTAAGGAAAGTGAATGCTGTGTTGACATTCATTTCAAGAGGAATAGTGTATAAGAGTAAGGAGGTGTTGATGAGGCTCTATGGGGCACTGGTGAGATCTCATTTGGAAAACTGTGTGCAGTTTTGGGCCCCCTATCTTAGAAGGGATGTTCTGATGTTGGGGAGTGTTCAGAGAAGATTTACAAGGATGATTCCTGGAATGCAGGGGCTAACATATGAAGAGCGTTTGCTCTTGGACTGTATTCATTAGAGTATAGAAGAATGAGAGGGGATCTCATAGAAATATTTCGAATGTTGAAAGGGTTGGACAGAGTGGATGTGGAAAGGCTGTTTCCCTTGGTGGGTGAGTCCAGGACAAGAGGCCACATTCTTAGAATTAGAGGGTACCCATTTAAAACAGAGATGAGGAGAAATTTTTTTAGCCAGACAGTTGCGGATTTATGGAACTTGTTGCCACATACAGCTGTGGAGGCCCGATCACTGAGGGTGTTTGAGGAGATTGATAGGTATCTAATTAGTCAGGGTATCAAGGGATATGGGGAAAAAGCTGGAGATTGGAACTAGATGGGAGAATAGTTTAGCTCATGGTGGAGTGGCGGAGCAGACTCGATGGGCCGAATGGCCTACTTCTGCTCTTTTGTCTTGTGATCTTGTGTGAATGTGTATTTCTCCCTCAATCGCGGGTTCTCTACCAAAGGCCTGGGAGTTTGAGCGTTCAGTGCAGAGTCCTTGCTGTTCATAGTAGTGTGCTCTTCTGGACTGAAATCTCAGATGTTGCTCCCGGGACTTGTTGGAGTCACTCTCCCAGACCAGGTGTCAAGTGCTCCTATCACCACTGGGATTACTCTGACATTAACATTCCACATCCTTTCTGTCTTCTCTTTCAAGCCCTAGTATTTCTCTAACTTCTCATTCTTTCTTCCTGATGTTACTGTCATTCGGGATTGCCACATCTATTACTATTACTTTCTTCCGTTTCTTGTCCAGTGTTACTATGTCTGGTTGATCAGCCAGTACCTGCTCATCAGTCTGTAGTAGGAAATCCCATAGGACTGTATTTCTGTCACTATCCAATATCTTCTTGGTTGTTTCCTCTTTGGACTTGGGTGTGTCCAATCCATACTCAGCGCAGCTGTTCCTGTACACAGTTCCTGCAATTTAGTTGTGCCATTAAATATATGCTGCCCCTGCCTGCATCTTATACCCTGCTACTATGTGCTAGATGGTTTCAGTGGATTCCTTGAACAGTATGAACCTTGGGTCTTGTCTGGTGTGATAGATCCTTGCTTCTATTGCTCTTATGCTCAGAGCCTGTTCTTGGGCAGCCATTTGCAGTGCCTCTGTGCCGCTAAATAAACTAATCTTAAACAAAAGTGCAAAAAGAGAGCAAAAAAAATAGAGGTAGTGTTCATGGGTTTAATATCCAGTCAGAAACCTGATAGCAGAGAAGAAGCTGTTCCTAGAATATTGAGTGTGTGCCTTCAGGATCCTGTACCTCCTCTTTAATGGTAGTAATGAGGAGAGGGCACGGCCTGGATGATAGGGATCTTTAATAATAAATGCCACCTTTTTGAGGCAACAGCTTTTGAAGATGCCTTGATGCTAGTGAGGCTAGTGCCCATGATGGAGTTAGCAGAGTTTACAACTTTCTGCGGCTTTTTCTGATCCTATGGAGTTCCTCCTCAAGTCCAGATGTGATGTAACCAATTAGAATACTCTCCCTGGTCCATTTTTAAGAATTTACGAGAATCTTTGGTGATATACCAAGTCTTCTCAAACTCCTAATAAAATATCACCACTGTTGTACCGTCTTTGAAATTGCATCAAAATGTTGGGCTCAAGATAGATCTTCAGAGATGTTGACACCTAGGAACTTGAAACTGTTCACCCTTTCCACAGTTGATATCTTGATGAGGACTGGTGTGTGTTCCCTCGACTTCCCCTTCCTGACATCTACATTCAGTTCCTTCATTTACTGATGTTGAGAGCAAGGTTGTTGCTGAAACACCAGCTGATCTATCACATTCCTATACGTGTCCTCATGGTAATGTATGGATCCATTTATTTTAGAGCAATGATTTTCCTTAGCACTACGTATGGACTATTGTCCATGCATGCGCATTGATTTGTTGCCTACGCATACAAATTGATCTGTTGTCTATGCATACACATTGATCTCTCTCTCTCGCTGAAATGTGAATACATCAGTTAAAGCCACCTCCCACGGGCATGTTCTTATTTAATTGATATATAGTTGCAAAGACACAATAAAATGGTGACGAGTACGAACCTGATGCCAGAGAATATCATCAATTGCACCAACAGTTATGAGATGAAACAGTGAGAAGAAAGAGTTAAGCAGTACAGATTAGGCCGTCACGAACACTAACAAAGAGATGTGCAAGTAAGTACATAGTACACTTCAGAAGAATTCCAACAGTTCATGAGGTAAAATGGCATCGGACATTTCAAGTCAGCTTCGCATCATCCAGTAACAGATGGGTTAGCTGGAAGGTTTATCCAAACCTTCAAGAAGTCCACTAAAGCAATGGACATGGAGGATATTTCTCAACAGTACAAGGTGGATGGTTTCCATTTTGTGTATTGGAACTCTGTTCCCACGATGAACTGGACCACTGATATACGGAGTGGTTGTTGAAGATCAGACATGGAGATGTTATGTGTTCCAGATACTAGATGCTCAACCAAAGAACACACCTGAGTAGGTTGCATCCAACAAGATGGGTACATTACAGGCACCAGACTTACCCCCCAGTGATGATGTCACTGACAGCAACATGACACCAGAAATTGAGAACGATGTCTTAGGAATATGCACAATACACAAGGGAGAAAGGAAGGGAAAGTAAGGATATGCAGATAATGTTAGAGGATGCTGGATTCCATGAGAAATGCCTGGAGCATAGTCTTCTTGGCCTTCTGTGCCAATCATAGATCATCTGAAGTAGAAAAATGTGGATAATATGTCACACTCCTTATCCTTCATTGGCATGCAGCAAGCTAAGTGAAAAAAGGACTTAATTCAAAAAATCCCAGACTCATTTTTTTTCAACTTCATTTTTCCACAATTGGTTACTGGAAACCTCTTCAGTTCCCCCGCATTAGTCCCTATGTCTACTGAAGCACATATTGAACTACTAATCTAAATTAGAGTCTGACCTGGCAATAATCTTCCCTATGGGGAGACATTTGCTTCTCTTATTCTTTCCAACATGTTTCTTCAATGATTACAGCAACTGATCTGGTGCAATGCACTTCTATTTTTCCTAAGGTCAGAGGAAAATTAGGGAAGAGGAAGGCCATTAGTCCATTTAAGTCTGACCAGAAAGGAACAGTGTTCTGACCATTGCAACATCTAATTGGTTCCTAAGTAATTCCAGGCTGTCATTTCTAATTTTTCTATCCAAAAATACACTCAATGCATAGAGTGATCTTTTCTGGCTAGTTGCAGTTATAAGTGTGCCCTTCCTGCTTTTCTTCTAATATAGAATATCAAGCATACTTTAGAACTGTATAGCACAGGAGTAGGCTCTTTGGCCCATGATGTTTTGCCAAACCAATTAAATTAGTAATCAAATGGCTAACTAAGCAAATCTCTTCTGCCTACACAATGTCCATAGCCTTCCACTTTCCTCACATTCGTGTGCCTAACTAAACATCTCACCTTAAGTGCATCCTCCAAAGGGACCACAACCTTGTCATGGTTTGGAGGGTTTGGGAGTTTGCATGCCTTACTGACTCGACAAGCTATTTTGGCTGGAATCAGGGCCTCATGCTTTGGCTCTTGGTAGGGTCACCGTGCCAAGCAGGTCAAAGGGTAGAGGCCAGACTAAGTAAACACAAAATACTCTGCAGATGCTGGGGTCAAAGCAACACTCACAACATGCTGGAGGAAGGATTCTGGCCTGAAACGTTGACTGGTCGTTTCCACGGATGCTGCCCGACCTGCTGAGTTCCTCCAGCGAGTTGTGAGGCCAGACTAAGAGTGGTCTACCAGTCTTCTAGGTTCCGGGGTTCAGCTCAGGGCTAACAACCCTGATAAGTCAGGAAAAACTGTTATGGAAACAACAATGATAAATCTTTCTTCATCTGAGTGCAATGGTATTCCCGATTCTCCACCTGGGACTTGCACAACTGACAGTAGTGAAAACCAAGTAAAGCTACTGACATGATTAAGGAAGCTCTGAGCGCCATTAAGACCAAGACTAAAATTGGTTTCAGCCAAGGACAGAGATGGAGGACTTACATTGCTGCCCCAAATGTCAGTAGTGTAATGGGCAGAAAATGAAGTACCTTAAATGCATCCCCTCTGGTATTAGATATTTCAACCCTGGGAAAAGGATACTGTCTGTCTACTCTATCTGTGTCTCTCACATTTTACTTAATATACTTACAAAATATATGTATTTTACTATCCCAGGGTGTTTTTCACTATTTCTGAATTTACTACTTGGATCTCTATAACTTTCACAGAAACAATAATGCTTATTGGATGGTATTGCTGCTTTACACTCTGAATGGGGATTCAAGCTCCAAGTTTTGAATTAATTTTCACTGAATCCTTGCCTTCTCCCTCTACTAAATATCCACAACATATAAGTTTCAAGAACCTGAGGAAACCATCCTCAATATTGAAGTTGGAACTCTCTCAGATTTTGAGAATATTAATTAGCTTCTCAATCCTTCTACTTCTTCATGGTATTTCTCCAAACAAAGAATATGAAGTTACAAAAATAACAGTGTAATAACGAATGTTTCCCTGCCAGTCACAACTTATTCATTATAAAATCTTCCTGAAGCAATCTACAGTTGTCAAAAATAATTCCAAAGCATTACCTTGGATCATGGATCCAAACTTCCTTAGCAGAAATGTCTCTGGCTTTTTTGATTATGACATAAAGCATTACCTTTCATTCTTTCTTTTGGCTTCCTTGGTGAGCTTCATTCTCAAAGAAGCTGCTGAAACGTTGGCAGCAGAAATTTCCAAGCACAAGAGATTCTGCAGAGGCTGTAAATTCAAAACAACACAAACAAAACTCAGCAAGTCAGGCAGCTTCTATGGAAATGAATAAACAGGTCAAGACCCTTTTACAGGACAGCAGAAAATTCCCTCAAATTTTGGTGATATTGCCTGAGAGAGTACAACTGACAGATACCCAACTCAACCTCTCTGTGTTCAATCATAGCTATATAGTAATAGAACACCTCCAAATTACATGTGGTTATAACATAGGAAACCTTGTCGGTCAACAATACCGCTCTGCCAAAGAGGAACTACTGTGTTTTCTCTTCCTGAATTAGAATGAACTGTTTGACATCAGATTTTGATTCAAGCCCAGTTTTACTGAGCCAAAAGTGTTCAGACTTCTGTTTTGGCTAAAACTCCAACTGTCCATTATGTCAACATGAAGCAAAGAGAAATTAATCTATAAAAGTTGTGGATAAAAGGTAAATGAAATTTCAGTTTTGTTGCACTGTATGTTGTGGTGTGCATACATTGTTTGTTGCTTCTGCAATTTGGTTCCACTGAGTAGAACAAAAGTAATTTTTGGACTTCAGTTATTTACTTGGAAATGTACATGGAGAAATAACTTTCATTTTCAAACAAAGCAAACTACTTCAAAAATTTCAAGAAAAACTACAAAAATATATGGAATAGGATTGGGAAAATAACATTCAGCCCTTCATTCCTGCTATATCATTCATTATGATTATACCTGAACCTTTACCTCAACATCATCTTCCCATCATTCCCTTAATGGTTTTTACCTCCTGAAAATAAACTACCTCCTTAAAATGTTCATAAAATTGACCTTTACAGGTTCAATGCAGTCTAAAAGAAGTTTTATTTTCTTTTATTGTTACTGATTTCCTTTTACAATACTTTGCTCCCTCTTGCAATTCACTTTACAACCCCTAGTTATTTTGGTATTCAGTCTCGATGAAAGGTCTTACCCTAAAAACATTCCATAGATGCCGCCTGACCAGCAGAGTTCCTCCAGCACTTTTTGTG
This sequence comes from Mobula hypostoma, assembly GCF_963921235.1. Classification (NCBI taxonomy): domain Eukaryota; kingdom Metazoa; phylum Chordata; class Chondrichthyes; order Myliobatiformes; family Myliobatidae; genus Mobula; species Mobula hypostoma. Next base: position 8,665,087 of record NC_086097.1, on the reverse strand, counting down.
TGCTGTTTTTGGTTTTGAGTGGCAGGGTGGAGATACGCCTCTACTGAAGGAGGTCTAAGAAACACTCCTTCCCTCAGACAGACTGCAGGTCAATCTTTGACAATGTGTAGCACATCCACAGTTGTGGATCTGTGGAATGCTCTGCCTGAGAAGGCAGTGGAGGCCAATTCTCTGGATTCTTTCAAGAAAGAGTTAGATAGAGCTCTAATGATAGCCGAGTCAAGGGATATGGGGAGAAGGCGGGAACGGGGTACTGATTGTGGATGATCAGCCATGATCACAGTGAATGGCGGTGCTGGCTCGAAGGGCCGAATGGCCTACTCCTGCACCTATTGTTTGTTGTTAGCCGCTATCCCACTCACCCGATCTGGATCATGTGAAACCACAGGAGCAGGTGATGGATAGTCATATGTGCAGCCCGGGTATATCACAAGTCCAGGCAGCTAATCTCTGAAAAGTATTGATAATGGCTGGGGTCTCCTATCTAGTAAAGGGCACTGTCCAGAAGAAAGCAATGGCAAACTACATCAGTAGAAGAATTCACTAAAACAGTTATGGTCAAAGACCATGATTGCCCACAGTATATAACGATGATGATGATCCTGATTTCCAGCTTCTGCAAAATGTTGTGTGTTTGTCATTTAGTTTAAAGACCTATTTACCTCCATTGTTGTTCAGTTAACTAGATGACTGGTTCCAGTGTAGTATATTCCAAAAGAACAGCTCTTCTTCCCCAGTACTGAACCGAGTGTCCAACAAATTGAAACCCACCTCTCTCACAACAATCTTTGAGTGATTAATTAGACACCTTGAACCTATTAACACTCGCCTCCAGCCATGAGCAAACTGGCAATAATTTAAGTAGGAGTATGCTTTTAGTTCTGCTTTTTAACTTAACCCAATGCTCCCAGCAGATCGGTTTCTTACCCCTACCTACAGAATTTTGCAAAAGGCTTAGGCACATATACAATGCCTATAAAAAGTATTAATCCCCACACCTCTGGAACTTCTCATCTTTTATTGTTTTACAACATTCAATCACAATGGATTTAATTTTTTTTATATTGATCAACAGAAAAAGATTCTTTTGTATCAAAGTGAAAACAGACCTCTACAAAGTGATCTCAATTTATTATAAATATAAAACACAACATAACTGATTGCATAAGTATTCACCCCCTTTGAGTAGATACATATTTGGCAGCAATTATAGCCTTGAGTCTGTGTGGATAGGTCTCTATCACCTTTGCATATCTAGACTCTGCAATTTTTTCCCCATTCTTTACAAAACTGCTCAAACTCTGTCAGATTGCTTGGAGATCATGAGTGAACAGCTCTTTACAAGGCCAGCCAAAAACTCTCAATTGGATTGGGTTCTGGACTCTGACTTGGCCACTCCAGGACATTAACCTTGTTGTTGATGTTTGGCTTTATGTTTGGAGACATTGTCTTGCTGGAAAACAAATCTTCTCCCAAGTCTCAGTTCTCTTGCAGACTGAATCACATTTTCCTCCAGGATTTCCCTGTATTTTGCTGCATTCATTTTACACTCTATCTTCGCAAGCCTTACAGGTCCTGATGCAGTGAAGCTTCCCAACAGCATGATGCAGCCACCACCGTACTTCCCAGTATGAATGGTGTGTTTTTGATGATGTATGGTTTTTGGCTTATGTCAAACATAGCGTTTAGTTCGATGGCTAAAAAAAGCACAATTTTGGTTGCATTGGACCATAGAACTTACTTTTAGCTGACTTCAGTGTCTCCCACATGCCTTCTAGCAATCTATAGCCAAGATTCCTTGTGAGATTTTTTTCAACTATGTCTTTCTCTTTGCCATTCTCCCATAAACCTGTGACTGGTGAAGCACCCAGGCAACAGCTGTTGCATACGCAGTCTCTCCCATCTCAGCCACTGAACCTTGTAACCCCTCCAGAGTTGTCATAGGTCCTTTGCTGGTCTCCCTCACGAGTCCTCTTCTTGCATGGCCACTCAGGTATTGAGGATGGCCTGCTCCAGGGAGATTTACAGCTGTGCCATATTCTTTTCCATTTCTTGATGATTGAGTTAAGTGTATTCCCAGCAATATTCAGTGACTTGGAAATTTTCTTGTATCCAACTCCTAACTTGTGCTTTTCAATAACCTGTCCATGGAGTTGCTTGAAGTGTTCTTTTGACTTCATGGTGTAGTTTTTGCCAAGATACTGACTTACCAGCAGTTGCACCTTCCAGATACAGGTGTATTTTCACTACAAATAATTGAAACATCTTGATTACACACAGTGTTCTCCATTTAACTAATTATGTGATTTCTAAAACCAATTGGCTGCACCAGTGATGACTTAATATGTCATATTAAAGGGAGTGAATAGTTATGAAATCAATTATTTTGTGTGTAATATTTGTAATTAATTTAGGTCACTTTGCAGAGATCTGTTTTCACTTTGACATGAAAGAGTCTTTTTCTGGTGATCAGTGTCAAAAAAGCCAAAATAAATCCACTGTTATTCAGTGTTGTTAAGACTTTTGCATGGTACTGTATTTGCCAAGGTGAAGCAGAAAGTGAGTTTTGAAATCTGGCGGGAGCAAAGGGTGTTTGGAAAGGTGGGTGTGGAGCGCTGTGGGAGGGGTGCATGACGAGCGGCAGAGATGGAATGCCTGTGGCTGAGGGTGATGCGTGTGCAGACACACCCAGCCCTGAGACACCAGGCAAGGTTATTTGATTCCAAACAATTGGTTTATTGATCATTACAGAATGAGCTAGCACCCATGATGCAGCTGACTAATTTTACAACTTTCTGCAGCTTACTTTGATTCTGTGCAGTAACTCCCCCCAACCCAAACCAGTTGATGATGCAGCCAGTCAGATTGCTCTCCACAGTATAGCTGTAGAAGCTTGATTGTTTTAGGCGACATATCAGATCTCCTCAAACTCCTAATGAAATATTGGAAGGCTGCCTTGCCTTCTCTATAGCTACATTGATATGTTGGGACCAAGGTAGGTCCTCAGAGATATTGACACTCAGGAAATTGAAATTGCTCACTCTCTCCACCCTGATCTGTCTATGAGGATTGGTTTGTGTTCCCTTGTGTTACCCTTTCTGAGGGCTACGTTCAGTTCTTTGTTCTTACTGACGTTGAGTAGAGGGTTGCTGATATGACACCTCTCAACTAGCTGGTATATCTTGCTCCTGTACGCCCTCTTGTCACCATCTGAGATTTGGTCAACAATGTCAGCAGATTTATAGATGGCATTTGAGTTGTGTCTAGCCACACAGTCATGGGTGTAGAAAGAGTAGAGTAGTGCGCTAAGCACACACCTCCGTGGAACACCAGTGTTGATTGTCAGCAAGGAGGAAATCAAAGCAAATTTATTATCAACATCACCATATACAATTCAGAGACTCATTTTCTTGCGAGCATACCCAATAAGCACAGAGACACAACAAAATCAATGGAAAAAGTGCACAAAACATAACCAATAATACAACCAATGTGCAAAAGGCAACAAACTACAAATTAAAAAGAAAAAAATAACAACCAAAATAATTAATAAATATAAAGAACATGAGATGAAGAGTGCTTGAAAATGAGTCCATGGGTTGTGCTTGGCCTGGATCGTGGCGGTCCTTGATGATGGGTGTTGCTTTCCTGTGACTGTGCTCCTTGTGTATGTGCTAAATGGCGGGAAGACTTTACCAGTAAATGACTGGGCTGCATCATTTTCGTGGGCTGTTTTGTTCAAGGGCTTTGGTGTTTCCATACCAGGCTGTGATGTAACCAGTCAGTATGCGAGGTCAGTGACTCTGCATTCAAGTACCATTGCTCAAAAACATCGTTCATCTCAAATGATCCTCCTCTCTACCTCCTTCACCATGCCTTTGAAAGCTGCAAGCCTGTGTCTGCCAACCAGCAATCTTTTATTTTGCACCATTCTTGACAGTCTCACAGGTCTCCTTTGATTTGCAGTTATTGAGTCACAGAGCACTGCGGCATGGAAACTGGCCCTTTGGCCCATTTAGTCTGTGCTGGTCTGATTGATTGATGTCTAATTCCAGCTACCTGCACCTGGACCACAGCCCTCCGTACCTCTCTAATTCATGCATCTATCCAAACTTCTCTTAAACGTTAACAATGAACCAGTGTCTACCACTTCCGCAGGCAGCATGTTCCACACTAACACCACAATCTGAGTGACGTCTGTAAAGACAGACACATACAGTATCTTAGTCTGGACAACCATTTAAGACCATAAGACTTATGAGGAGAATTAGGCCATGCAGTCCATCAAGTCTACTCCACCATTTGGTCATGACTGATCCATTTCACTCTCAACACAATTCTCCTGCCTTCTCCCTGTAAACGTTCACATCTTGACTGATCAAAAACTTACCAACCTTTCTGTTAAATACACCCAATGACCTGGACTCCACACCTCCTATGGCAATGAATTCCATAGATTCAGCACCTCAGGCTTAAGAAATTCCTCCTCATCTCCGTTTTAAATGAACGTCATCCTATTCCGAGGTTGTACCCTCTAGTCCTTGAATCACCAAGGCAGAGAAGGCAAGTGCTGTACTGGGATTAGTATGGATGGATGTTGGTCATAGTGAGCCAAAGGCCCATTTCTGTGCTGTGCAATTCAGTTGCTCTTTATGACTTTGTGGCCAGCTAGCTGAGCTGCTATTTTTCAACCTCATAAAAATCATTGCAAGAAATGAATGTTTATGTGGCCAGTTATTTCACTGGCATTAATTGCCTCATTTCTTGCATTACAATGCTGAGGTACATCCTAGAATGCACTGGTTCACATCATCAGTGATGTACCCTGGGGTTATCAGGTGTTTCAGGTCTTTCAACATCAAACCTTCTCACTCAGCCAACCCAGCTTCATCAGACCCTGGCTTGTGTCCCAGCAGCAGTGGTCTATGGGTCACACCTGTTGATCCATAGCCATCTGGAGGCTCGTTCAGCAGCCTCTGTGACCGTCCTGATGGCTCTTTTCTTTGCCAAGGAGAGAGTGGGTTCTGCATAGCAAGCAGCCAGCAAACCCTCTGCACCCTACCTCTATATGCTCGCATTGTCCCCTCTACCTCTGTCTCTGACATTGAAGCAGTGGAGGTTACACTTCACATTGCCTTCACAGTGCATTTACCATTCTGAGCTGTGAGATAGTATATAAGCGTAGGACTTTCCTCACAACCTTGTTTCTTGTCCTTCATTTAATTATCTACACACTTTGGAGATTCTGCAAACTCTAATCCAAGTCATTTCCACGACATTAATGAAAGATACATAGGGGAACAAAGATCGTCATTTTAAATACGCAAGCAAACACTGGTCACAACTTTTGTTTCTTTCTAATTTATCATTTGAAAAATGTCACTTTAACAGATATCTTCATTTTAATTCAGAATAATATTATAGGGGTCATGTATCTATATTTTATTTATTGAAATACAGTGTGGAATTGGCCCTTCCCACCCTTCAAGCCACTCTGCCTAGCAACCCTGATTTAACCTGGCCTAGTTTTCTGTCTGTCTGCATTTTGTGTTGTGCATTTATTATGAATAATATGTCACGTCCATTGGGGCGTGATAAAATGAAATGAGTATAGTTTCATTCTCACACTTTATCAGTTCAGTTTCATTGAGAGCTAGAGGCCACTGGGGAATGATATTTTCTTGTTGATAGCTTGGTTATTCTTATTTTATTATTAAACTTACTTCTAATATTGCTCTTAGATTGCTCAGCTTTACTGGCTTCATTATAAAGACTTGAACGTACGTTTGTGGGCTTCGTACTCAGTTAATTGGAAATGCGTCACAGTCATACTCAGCGTCCCAGTGGTTTGGGTTTATTTTCAAGTAACTGCTACAAATCTATTGTACCCAACGTGAAAGGCAGTTATTGAAGATGGGATTACATTTTATTCAAAACTGCATGAACTTGGTAAGTACTTGATTTCTTCATAAGCCTTTGTACAAATTTCTAACACTGGACAACAAGGATTTTGCTTCCTGGATACTTTTGTATGTATCTTATGGACTTTGGGCTGCTGGTCATGAAATTTCCCGATCACACACCTTTTTTATTGAAATTACCTATTTTTGTTATTTCAATTCAAAATTCAAGTCAGAGTAACTGATGCAAGATTAAGTAAGGCACTTTTGTTAGTCCACAAATCAAACAGGTCACCAGTGACAGGCAATTTGAAGAACTTCTAGTGGAACCAGAGGAAATCTCATGGAAGGGGTTCAAGGATGTTGTTAACAATTTTCTTGGCAACTACAGAGCACCAAATTATGTGCAGCTGGTTGACAACATGTTTCAAGCATAAAAAAACATGAAGTATAACATATCACTAAAGATTTGCATTTTCTGCAAGTCTTGGTACTGTCAGTGACAAGCATAATGAAAGGTTTCACCAGGACATTGCAGTCATGGATAAACAGCATCAGAGCAACTGGAATCCATCAATGCTAGCTGATTATTGGACCCTTAAGCTAGAAGCCTCAGGTACTGAGTACAAATGAAAATCATCAACAAAACGTTTTTAGCTTAGTTGAACTGTTGCAAAGTATCAGGACCATTGTGCAAATTAACACATTGTATTCAATAAAAGTATATTTCTTGTTTCTCCAAATTCCTACATGATACAAGTCGTCTGAAATTGTATTTGTCTTCATTTCAAGTGGTCAATCATAACCACAGAAAACTGCTGAGGAAGCAAACGTTTTGGTTTAATATTGTCACATGCATGGAGATACGGTGAAAAGCTTTTGTCTGCATGTCTCTTAGACAAATCATTCTGAACACTGGCACATTGAAAGAGTAAAAAAAGGCAAACAAAAACAGAAGGCAGAAAATAGAAAAACAGGAGAAAATTTGCAGACGCTGGAAATCCAGAGCAACACACCCAAAATGTTGGAGGAACTCACCAGGCCAGGCAGCATCTATGGGAAAGAGTAAACAGTTGACATTTTGTGTGTGTTGATGCAGAATATAGAGCAAGTTACAGAAAAAATACAGCAAAGGTAGATAAATGTCTTTAGCAATTGCGAAGTCTGCCATGCCCCACTATAATTGGGATATTTCCTGATGAAGTGTCTTGGCTGGAAATATCAACTACTTATTCCTTTCGATGAGTGCTGTCTGACCTGCTCATTTCCTCTAGCATTTTCTATCTGCTGTTCAAGATTTCCAGGAGTTGGTTTAATTGACCATGTAAAGCTATAAGTTTTGTTTTATAAAATGTTATGTGATTTATTTAGAAGAAGTAATTCTGTTGACTTCCATTGAACTTTGGATGCAAAAAGCACAGACTATGAGATATTGGGATCAGTGACATGATGGACAAGGTATAAAATAGCCATGAATTTGCCAAATGACAAAGATGTCTGAGGGGACCTGAAGACCTACTTCTTCGAGATTCAAGATTTAAGATTGTTTCACATGATTTCCAGTAGACAAGTGTAAAGGAGAGCAACATAACATAAATGACAGATTCAATGCATCACAAAAAGAAAAAAAACACAATAGATACAAATACATGAATTATTCTTCTTCTTAGCAATGAGAAACACATTTCCCTCATATTCTGTTTGAAGTTATGAGCAGTTTTGTGCCCTTTAACTAAGGAAGGATATGCTAGTACTGGAGAGGCTCTTAAGGAAGTTCAAAAGAATGATTCTGGGAATGAAAGGAATAATGATGGGGGAACATTTGATGGTTCTTACCCTGTACTCCCTGAAGTTCATAAAAACTAGGTGGGATCTCACTGAAACCTATTGAATATTGAAAGATCTAGATAGAGTGGATGTGGAAAGGATGTTTCCTGTGGTGAAAATCTTGGACTAGAGGGCACACCCTCAGAATAGAGGGACATCCATTTAGAACAGAGATGAGGAGGAATTTCTTTAGCCAGAAGATGACGAATCTGTGGAATTCACTGCCACAGATGGCTGTGGAGACCAAGTCATTGGCTATATTTAAAGTGGAGGTTGATAGGTTCTTGATTAATCAGGGTGTCAAAGGTCATGGGAAGAAGGTGAGAGAATGGGGTTGAGCGGGGTAATAAATCAACCCTGATGGAATGGCAGAATAGACTTGATGGGACAAATGCCCTAATTCTGTTCCTATGTCTTATAGTCTTGTGGTTTTATGGTCAAACAGGACCAAGGAAAGCACTGAACCCAGGTCTCTGCCACTGTGAGACAGCATCTCTTCCATCTATGTCATAGGGTTCATAACCCACCAGTTGGTACTGCACATATCTCTCTCTCTCTCTATTACCTTTGTCTCCATCAAGATCTTCAAGAAATGAAGTCTGTTCTCTTCAATGTTGCAATTTCAACCATTGTGAAGCGTTATGATAGACTTTGCCTCTCATAACATTGGCTTCATCATGAAGCAGCTGACCAGTAAACAATGCTTTTGTTTCAGTTAGGGTAAACCATGAATTTGGCCTGGTTGCAATGCACTGAGAAGATGGACTGATGGCAAGCCCAATGCCAGTTCTCATCTACTATCAAATTCAGTCCCCACCTCAGCCCCAGACACAATCAGCAGCTGGGGTTTCACATACATTACCTGAAATATCTCTGCTGGAATGAACTTCCCACTTTCTGCTCTCCTGGGGAAGAGAATGTTTTGATGAGAAATGTATCAGCTTATAGTCACCTTTGAGAATCATTGCATGAGAGGTTTTGCAATTCAATTCCAATTTGTATTTTAGTTTGAAGAGATAAACCACAGCAAGATTCACCACAAGGAGGAAAGTCAATCAGGTGTCCTACCAGCTATAGGATTTTATCATTTGTTTTTGTAGAAATATAAAACACAGAAACGTCCCTTCAGCTCACCGAGTTCATGCTGGTCACCAAGTACCTGATATTCACTGATCATATTTCATTCTCAGAATCAGAATCAGAATCAAGTTTTATATTACTGGTATAAATCATGAAATTTGTTGTTTCACTGTAGCAGTACATTGCAATACATAATAAAATCACTATAAATTGCAATAAGACAGATACAGTGGCGTGCAAAAGTTTGGGCACACCTGGTCAAAATTTCTGTTACTGTGAATAGCTAAGCGAGTAAAAGATGACTAGATTTCCAAAAAGCATAAAGTTAAAGATGACACATTTCTTCAATATTTTAGCAACATACATCAAAGTTGCTGGTGAACGCAGCAGGCCAAGCAGCATCTATAGGAAGAGGCGCAGTCGACGTTTCAGGCCGAGACCCTTCGTCAGGACTAACTGAAGGAAGAGTGAGTAAGGGATTTGAAAGCTGGAGGGGGAGGGGGAGATGCAAAATGATAGGAGAAGACAGGAGGGGGAGGGATAGAGCCAAGAGCTGGACAGGACCTCTTGCCCATCCTCTGGGTCACCCCTCCTCCTTGTCTTTCTTCCCGGACCTCCTGTCCCATGATCCTCTCGTATCCCCTTTTGCCTATCACCTGTCCAGCTCTCGGCTCCATCCCTCCCCCTCCTGTCTTCTCCTATCATTTTGCATCTCCCCCTCTCCCTCCAGCTTTCAAATCCCTTACTCACTCTTCCTTCAGTTAGTCCTGACGAAGGGTCTCGGCCTGAAACGTCGACTGCGCCTCTTCCTATAGATGCTGCTTGGCCTGCTGCGTTCACCAGCAACTTTGATGTATGTTTCTTCAATATTTTAAGCAAGATTACTTTCTAATTTCCATCTTTTACAGTTTCAAAATAACAAAAAAGGAAAAGAGCCCAAAGCAAAAGTTTGGGCAACCTGCATGGCAGTACTTGGTAACACCCCCTTTGGCAAGTATCACAGCTTGTAAACGCTTCCTGTAGCCAGCTAAGAGTCTTTCAATTCTTGTTTGGGGGATTTTCACCCATTCTTCTTTGCAAAAGGCTTCTAGTTCTGTGAAATTCTTTGGCAGTCTTGCATGCACTGCTCTTTTCAGGTCTATCCACAGATTTTAGATGATGTTTAGGTCGGGAGACTGTGAGGGCCATGGCAAAACCTTCAGTTTGCACCTCTTGAGGTAGTCCATTGGGTTTTGATTTGCCTTTCTAGCAATCCTATGAGCAGTTCTCTCGGAAAGTTTTCTTGGTCTTCCAGACCTCAAATTGACCTCCACCATTCCTGTTAACTGCCATTACTTAATTACACTGCTCTTCTCCCTTGACACTAATGACTGCACCTCACAGGATACATCTGTTAAACTCCTGAAGTTTGCAGACGACACAATTGTCATTGGCCTTATCCGAGATGGTGATGAGTCTGCATACAGATGGGTGGTGGAATGGCTGGCCCTCTGGTGTGGTCTGAACAATCTGGAGCTAAATACGCTCAAGACTGTGGAGATGACAGTGGATTTCAGGAGGAGGCCCCCAGTGCTCCCCCCGCTCACTATACTCAACAGTGTTGTGTCTGCTGTGGAGACCTTCAGGTTTCTGGGTGTCACAATCTCCTAGGATCTGAAGTGGACACCCAGCGCGGATACTCTTATCAAAAAGGCTCAGCAGAGGTTGTATTTCCTACGTCAACTCAGGAAGTACAACCTGCCTCAGGAGCTGCTGATTCAATTCTATTCAGGAATAATCCAGTCTGTTCTCTGTTCGTCCATCACTGTCTGGTTTGGATCAGCTACCAAACAAGACAAGAATAGACTCCAAAGAACCGTCAGGGCTACGGAAAGGATTATTGGTGTGAAGCTGCCCTCGATCCAGCATTTATATGCATCTAGAGTCAGGAAACAAGCAAGCAGCATCATTGTAGACCCATCACACCCTGGACATCACCTGTTCCAACTCCTTCCTTCTGGTAGGCGCTTTAGATCACTGTATGCCAGGACAAATAGGTACAAGAACAGTTTCTTTCCGTATGCCATCAGTCTTATGAACACTTGAATTTTAGTCTATTATAAACCAAGTCCACCTGTACATACACAGGTATACTTCATTGTATATAGTTCACGATTATTTGCACTATTGTTTTGTTTGCTTTTTGATTCTGTACAGCGAGAGCTCAGGGAAATCAGTATCAAGCCCCCTGTATGTGTCCACATACTTGGCAATAATAAAGGATTCTGATTCTGATTACATTACGAATTGAGGAAGTAGCTACCTGAAGACGCTTTGCTATCTTCTTATAGTCTTCTCCTGCTTTGTGGGTATCATTTATTTTAACTTTTAGAGTGCTAGGCAGCTGCTTAGAGGAGCCCATGGCTGCTGATTATTGGGACAAGGTTTGAGGAGACAGGGCATTTATAAAGCTTTGAAATTTGCATTACCTGGCCCTTCCTAACGATGACTATGAACAAGCCATAGGCCTAATAAGCTAATTAAGGTCTGAGGCCTTGGCAAAAGTTATCAGAGAGCTCAAATCTCTTGGGGTGCCCAAACTTTTGCACGGTGCTCCATTCCTTTCTCACTCTAAAATTGTACAAAACAAAAATAATAAACTAATCTTGCTTAAAATGTTGAAAAGAATGTTTCACCTTTAACATTATGACTTTTGGAGATCAGTTCATCTTTTACTCGCTTAGCTATTCACAGTAACAGAAATTTTGACCAGGGGTGCCCAAACTTTTGCATACCACTGTATATATATGAAATAGTTTTCATGACATCAGCAAATTTCATCTCAACTCATTTGGTTGGAACAGTCAACCTTCTCAGCAAACTATACTTTTCCACCCAATGCACTCAGCAAAACTGATACTTGATTCTCGTCTGCTTTTCCATTCTCTTCAAATACTGCTCAATTTGCTCATATTCCAGTCATCTCTTGTGCAATCAAGCACATCTATCTTCCCATTTCTGCTTTTTTAAAAAATCATGATTTTTATCAACCATACTCTCTGTTTACTAATCCATGAATTTAGCCTTTTTTTTTAACTTGATGGTAAAGCCTGTGCTATGTAGCTTTTTTTTAACTCGAACATCTTGCTGAGTTTAAACAGGTAGACAATTACCTCAGGTTTGTTTAAGACATTCTCACCACCACTATTATATATTGTAACTCCAAGACATAAAACTAATTGCAAGAGAGTGACTGAAGCACAGGAGAACAGGTCTTAGTTTTGTTTTTACTTTAAGCAAGCCACACATGTACAACATGGTGGCATAATGACGTACATACTTTTACAAATAAGCCGCCATGCATTATGTAATCACAATGAATGTTTAATAAAGCAATATGTCTGTGCCAGTAGTGTAGTGACATCTGCACCAGACTTTGGAGTGAGAGGTATGGGTTTGAACCCGGTCAGCTCCTTGCGCAAGTTCTACTCGTGCTGGGTTGAGCATCAACCTAGTAACTCAGCCTCGTAAAACAGACAAACACTAAAGAAACAGCAATGTTACTGACTGATGTGCCAGACTGGTGTGGGGAGGAGGAACAACAACAATAAAACAATATATTTACTGTATTACTCAAATATTACTGAAATATTAAATACACAACAGAAAGAAACATAAACAAAATATATAATAGAATCTGTTGATCTTTATTGTGTGCAGCTTTGTACAGATTCTATTATATATGTTGTTTATGTTTATTTCTGTCAATGTGCAAAAACATTGTGCAAATATATAAAAGGAGCAAAAAGAAAAATAATAATAATAATTAATAAATAATAAATATTAATAACATAAGTGGTAGAGTCCTTAAAAGTGAGTCCATATGTGGGAAACAGTTCACTGCTGGGGTGAGTGAAGTTATCCCCTCTGATTCAAGAGTCTGATGGTTGATAATTACTCAAATGATTCAATTTAATATCAGAGAATGTATACAGTGTACAACCTGAAATTTTACACTTTGCAGGCATCCACAAAACAAGAAACCCCAAAGAAAGAATGACAGAAGCATTAGAACCCCAAAGCACCCTCTCCCCTTCACACACACAAAGAGCAGCAACCTTCCCACTTCCCTCCCCCACCTGCCCCGATAGAAACACCAACCCCACCATCCCCCACCATACAAACAATAGCAAATGCCCCCTCAAAAGAGCTCTTGATCTAAAGTCCATCAAAAGCTACAGTCTATAAATGAACACTTCAGTATCTCAGACAGACTCTCGCACCAATGACAGAGAGAGAGATCGTTCCTGCAACAATGAGTGTGGAGACCAGTGGCCCCTGTTCCAATGTTACAATCTCATGTCACTACTCCCAGAAACCGGCCCCCCCCACCCCACTGAGGACTGACAGGCTCTCAATGTCAAAAGAGGAAAAGAGAGAAAGGAATCGCTTGAGTACAGGGGCATTCATCCAACAGCAGCACATACCACCTGCTGCCCCAATGCTTCAGTCTCCCACAACGCTTCAATTGGAAAAATTGCTGAGGAACTGGTTATCTACGTGGCCACTCCCTGAAGGTGCACATCTTCCAGCCCATTCCTGGAGATAACGAAACACCAGGCCACACATAAAGCTGGTCCGTAGACCCAATGCTTGTGAAGAACCGCCATTCGAACTGTCGATCACAGGCTCCAACAGTCTGCTTGAAATGAAAGGAAAGACATAAGAGAAGAACAGTAAGCTGTTTTGTGGATGAACTGGAAAGAGTCACCTTGGACTCCAAAAACTGCTGGTGCCATCACTGTTCCTGAACCTGGCTGTGTGGGTACTGAGGGTCTTGTACCTCCTTTGTGATGGCATCAGTGAGAAGAAATCACTTATTTTGATTTTTTAGGTGGAAGGCCCAGACACAAAAATCTTTGCAAAAGTGTGTAGAGCAATGTAATTTGTTCCTGTGGTCTGCCATTTCCTTGCAGAGAAACTTGCATCTGACTAAATTATAATTAGTGCCTTTGAATCATTGAACTGCTGGGTAACACCACTGACGGCAAGTTTAATTAAAGTTTACACCATAAGCTTGGGAATTCCTATTGGAACGAGTAGCTGGTTGACAACATGACAACAAAGCTGGATTTTTACAGAGTCCCTACTGATATTACAGTCTAATATATCATAAATAGATGCAAACAACAGGAATTCTGCAGATGCTTTATCTATCATAAATAGATTCTTTTTTTCCTACAGTTGCAAGATGCAGCAATGTCTTGTGGTGTGATTTCAGTTTTGCAGTGTCCTATTAAGGACATTGTCAAAGGCACTTATAATTATTGGCCTTTTTCATTCCTTCAGGATGTAGTTTGCTAATGCTCACTGTGGGAGTATCTCCAATATTTATCCAGTAAACAAACATTATTAAAATTCCACCATGGATCGTCCCAAGCTTGGCAGCAAAAGGTGGTGGGTTGGGCATTGGGCTAGCAACTCCATCTTGTACAAACCCAGAGCTACAGAAACACCAGCAAAAGCTCCAAAGATCTCATCCCTGGGAGAGGAAGGATCTTCAAAGATGGCTACACCTAGGGACAACTTGAAAGACTTGCCCAGGACAGAGGGCTCGGAGGAGCTGCTCTCAGAAGTGTATATTCCAGTAGGGTTGGTGGGCTTAAGTAAGTAAGTAAATATCATTAAAACAGACTGGCATGGAGGCTCCAATGTACATGATCACTAGAGGCTGTGGAGAAATATAGACTCATTCAACTTCATCATGGACTATCAAGGACATTATCAGGAGCTGGTGCCTCAAGATAGTGGCATTCCCACGAAGGGCCCACATCATCCAGGCTATGCTTTTTTCTGATTTATACCATCAGGGTGGAGGTTACAGGAGCCTGAAGATCCACACTCAGTGATTTAGGAACTACTTCTTTCCCTCCACTACCAGATTTCTGAATAAGCATGAATCCATGAACCATGAACCATGAACAAACTCATTATTTCTTTTTTAAGACTCTTGGCAGTGTGGAGGATCAGAGGGACCTTGGGGTCCGAGTCCATAGGCCACTCCAAGCTACTACGCAGGTTGACATTAGCCTTCATCAATTGTGGGATAGAGTTTAGGAGCCGAGAGGTAATGTTGCAGCTATATAGGATCCTAGTCAGACCCCACTTGGAGTACTGTGCTCAGTTCTGGTTGCCTCACTACAGGAAGGATGTGCAAACCATAGAAATGGTGCAGAGGAGCAAGAGTGTTGCCTGGGTTGGGGAGCATGCCTTATGAGAATAGGTTGAGTGACCTCGACCTTTTTTCCTTGGAGTGACGGAGGATGAGAGGTGACCTGATAGACGTGTACACGATGATGAGAGGCATTGATCGTGTGGCGAGTCAGAGGCTTTTTCCCAGGGCTGAAACGACTAGAACGACAGGGCACAGTTTTAAGGTGTTTGGAAGAGGGTACAGAGGAGATGTCAGAGGTAAGTTTTTTATGCAGAGCGTGGTGAGTGCGTGCAATGGGATGCTGTCAATGGTGGTGGAGAAGGATACGATAGGTTCTTTTAAGAGACTCCTGGATAGGTACATAGAGCTCAGAAAAATAGAGGTATGAAAAATATGGGTAACCCTAGGTAATTTCTAAGGTAAGGACAAGTTTGGCACAGCATTATGGGCCAAAGGGCCTGTATTGTGCTTTAGGTTTTCTATGCTTCTATGTTCTATGTTTATTGCACAGTTTATTTATTTTTGTTACCACAAAACAATAAATTTTATGTCATCTAAGTCAGTGATAATAAATTTGATTTTGATTAAGCCTAAAAATTCATTCCTGGTTTATAATGATTGAGTGCTCCATCAATTCATCATGGCTAATCCATTTCCTTCTCAGCCTCAATCTCCTGCTTTCTCCCGATATCCCTTTATACCCTAGTAAAGTTGTCTTGGACTCCCACACCATAGGAATGGTTCTCTCCACATCAACTCTATTGAGAGCTTTCAACACTTGATAGGTTTCAATGAGATTTCACCCCTGCCCCTAGTCTTCTGAATTTCAGTGAGTATAGGCTCAGAGCTATCATATGATATACCTTTCAATCCCAGAATCATTTTTATGAACTTTCTTTGCACCCTCTCAAAAGTTAGCACATTCTTTCTTAGATAAGGTGCCCAAAACTGTTCACAATATTCCAAGTGAGGCCTCCACAGTGTCACACAAAGCCTCAACATTACATCCTTGCTCCCATGTCTTGTGGTCTTATAACTGAGGGGGAGAAAGAAAGGATCAGCCATGATTGAATGGTAGAGCGGACCCAATGGGCCAAATGGCCTAATTTTGCTCCTGTAGGTGCAGGAGTAGGCCATTCAGCACTTTGAGCCAGCGCCCCCATTCACTGTGATCATGGCTGATCATCCACAATCAGTACCCTTTTCCTGCCTTCTCCCCATATCCCTTGACTCCGCTATCATTAAGAGCTCTATCTAACTCTTTCTTGAAAGCATTCAGAGAATTGGCCTCCATTGCCTTCTGAGGCAGAGCAAACACAGATCCACAACTCTCTGGGTGAAAAAGCTTTTCCTCAACTCCGTTCTAAATGGTTTTATGTTTTTTTTTTATGGTTCTTATGGTTCTTGTGGTTAAGAACTCTATTCTTATGGTTTTATATACTGATATACCGGTTGGCTCTGTAACATACTGGCGAGTGTAACGCTTTATAGCACCTGCGATCTGCATTCAATTTCCACGGCTGCCTGTAAGGAGACATTATATTCTCCCTGTGACTACATGGGTTTCCTCCATGTGACTCAGTTGCCTCCCATATTCCAAAGACATACAGGTTAGGGCAAGTTGTGACAAGAGTTGCAGGCTATCCCCAGCAAATGCTCAGAGCGTGCTGGTCATTGACACAAACAAAGCATTTCACTATACATTTTGATGTACATGTGACAAATAAAGCTAATATTTTTATCTCTACTATCTTTTTAACTACACACTATTGAATGGTAATGAATACTTTGTCAGTTATCAGCTCAGGACTCAATAGATTCAATGCTCAAAAGTTCAAAGTAAATTTTATTCTCAAAGCGCACATACAATTCTGAGATTCATTTTATTGTGGGAATTCTCAGCAAATCTATAAAATAATAACTATAACAGGATCGATGAAAGATCATTCAGAATGCAGAAAACAATAAAATGTGCAAATTTAAGTAAATCACAATAAATAATGAGAACATAAGAATGAGATAAAGAGTCCTTAAAGTCATCAACGACTGCATTGGCGCTGCTTCCTGCACGCATGCAGAACTCGTTGACTTTATTAACTTTGCCTCCAACTTTCACCCTGCCCTCAAGTTTACCTGGTCCATTTCCGACACCTCCCTCCCCTTTCTAGATCTTTCTGTCTCTGTCTCTGGAGACAGCTTATCCACTGATGTCTACTATAAGCCTACTGACTCTCACAGCTATCTGGTCTATTCCTCTTCTCACCCTGTCTCTTGCAAAAACGCCATCCCCTTCTTGCAATTCCTCCGTCTCCACTGCATCTGCTCTCAGGATGAGGCTTTTCATTCTAGGACGAGGGAGATGTCTTCCTTTTTTAAAGAAAGGGGATTCCATTCCTCCACTATCAACTCTGCTCTTAAACGCATCTCCCCCATTTCACGTACATCTGCTCTCACTCCATCCTCCCGCCACCCCACTAGGAATAGGGTTCCCCTGGTCCTCACCTACCACTCCACCAGCCTCCGGGTCCAACATATTATTCTCCGTAACTTCCGCCACCTCCAACGGGATCCCACCACTAAGCACATCTTTCCCTCCCCCCCCCCCTGCATTCTGCAGGAATCGCTCCCTACGCAACTCCCTTGTCCATTCATCCCCCCCATCCCTCCCCACTGATCTCCCTCCTGGCACTTATCCGTGTAAGCGGAACAAGTGCTACACATGCCCTTACACTTCCTCCCTTACCACCATTCAGGGCCCCAAACAGTCCTTCCAGGTGAGGCAACACTTCACCTGTGAGTCGACTGGGGTGATATACTGCGTCCGGTGCTCCCGATGTGGCCTTTTATATATTGGCGAGACCCGACGCAGACTGGGAGACCGCTTTGCTGAACATCTACGCTCTGTCTGCCAGAGAAAGCAGGATCTCCCAGTGGCCACACATTTTAATTCCACATCCCAAAGATGAAGCCACACTCAGGTTGGAGGAACAACGCCTTATATTCTGTCTGGGTAGCCTCCAACCTGATGGCATGAACATCGACTTCTCTAACTTCCGCTAAGGCCCCACCTCCCCCTCGTACCCCATCTGTTACTTATTTTTATGCACACATTCTTTCTCTCACTCTCCTTTTTCTCCCTCTGTCCCTCTGAATATACCTCTTGCCCATCCTCTGGGTACCCCACCTCCTTGTCTTTCTTCCTGGACCTCCTGTCCCATAATCCTCTTGTATCCCCTTTGCCAATCACCTGTCCAGCTCTTAGTTCCATCCCTCCTCCTCCTGTCTTCTCCTATCATTTTGGATCTCCCCCTCCCACTTTCAAATCCCTTACTCACTCTTCCTTCAGTTAGTCCTGACGAAGGGTCTCGGCCTGAAACGTCGACTGCACCTCTTCCTACAGATGCTACCTGGCCTGCTGCGTTCACCAGCAACTTTGATGTGTGTTCCTTAAAGTGAGATCATTGGTTGTAGGAACATTTGATTTTAAGTAGCGCTGAATCAAAAGGAAGTAGCTCCATGTCCAACTTCTACTCAAAATGTCTGTTGAAATTCTCATCCAGAACAGAGGGAAGGCTACTGAACCAATGATGCCAACATCTGGATAAGGTATTGACTATCAGCTGTTTGATCACCACCCTCTATCTAAAGAAATTCTTCCTCATCTCTGTCCTAAAGGGTCATCCATATACTTTGATGAGGAAATACAATTTTAAGGAAAATTTCTCTGTTGCTAATGCTTTATGTAAATTGCTGGTGAAGTGTGGAAACAGTAGCAGTTGACAGAACAACTTTGATAAATCTTTGATTTTGTGGCATTATGGTAGCACAGGAGTTAGTTTGACACTATTACACAATTCAAGGTGTCAGAATTTAGGGTTACATATTCTCCCAGTGACCACATGGATTTCCTGGTGGTTGTTGTAAACTATCCTCTGATTAAGCTATGATTTGCTAGGCAGTGCAGCTCAGTGGGCTGGAAGGGCCTGTTTTCCACTATATCTCTAAACTATTGGCTGGCTATAACATACTTCATGATAACCTGTGGTGACTCTTATGGTGCACTTTCCTCAGGACTAGACCCAGCAGCAGAGGAACAGCAGACTCCCCACAAAGAGACAAAAACAAGAGATTAGGCACAGGTATATCATAAGGCAATAGAGGTATAATCAAGGAACACCATGTGACAAATTATTCTAACAAACCTACAATAGGATTCCCTAACAGAACATAACGAAAGTCCAATTTAAATAATGATAGAATCCTGGAAGCACATGCTGATCACAATTAACTCGACAAGATTAAACCAAAAGCACCAGGGCTTAATGGTCCTAACAATTAGTAAATTCAGGTGCTTAAGAAACCCAGAAACCCAACACTCTACTGCCCGCAGCAGAAGCCTGCAGGGCTTATGACAGTTGTAAATGATGCAATGTAGCTAAATTCTTCCTTTTTCACATTGAAATATGTGCTACAAGACAGGCCTAAGGTAATCTTTATGATTCTCTTCCCCTATATAACTTGTGCCTAAAATGTATTCCCTGTAGCCTTGTTTTCCAAAGAACCTTGTCAATTACTTCCTGAATTTTCATTCCTTTCGTTGTACTAGCACTTCTTCTAATACAGAAAGGATTATGTTAAGCCAGTCATTTTCAGTAAGGCAAAATCCTTGATAAATTTATTTTATATTCTTCAGTCACAATGGCAGATATTCATTTGGGTTATTACAGCACCAAGGGAGTAATAGGGTGATTAATTCTGATCCTGATACCACAAATGTGGTAATTGTTTTGTGAGAGTTTAGCTTCAGTCAATGGCTGTGAACAAAGACTAAAGGATAGTAGCTTTTGTAACAGGAAAGTGCCAGTGACTAGATGTGTTCCTCAGGGGTCAGTATTGGGACCACTACTTTCTTCATTGTTTGCAATGATTTGGGTAATGGAATTGAAGGCTTTATGGTGAAGTTTGCAGATGATATGAACATAGGTGGAGGGATAGACAAGGCTGAGGAAGCAACAAGATTGCAGCAGGACTTGGACATATTGGAAGAAAGGGCAAAGAAATGGTAGATGGAACAGAGTGTTGGAAAATGTATGATAATGCGTTTTGGTAAAATGAACAATTGTGCAATCTAAATGAGAAGGTTCAAACATTAGAGGTGCAGAGGGACTTGGGAGATCTCGTGCAGGACTCCCAGAAGATTAATTTATAGGTTGAGTCTGTGGTAAAGAAGGCAAATTCAATGTTGGCATTTATTTCAAGGGGAACAGAATATAAACATAAGATAATGCTGAGTCTTTATAAGACACAAGTCAGGCCACATTTGGAGTATTGTCAACAGTTTTGTGCCCCAAATCTCAGAAAGAATGTGTTGTCATTGGGGAGAGTCCAGAGGAAGTTCAGAAGGATGATTCTAGGAATGAAGGCATATGGCAGCTTTGGGCCTGTACTCCCTGGAATTTAGAAGATAGCAGAGGGAATCTCATTGAACCCTAACAAATGACTAGATAGGATGGATGTGGAGAAGATGTCTCCTGTGGTGGAGGTATCCAGAACTACAGGGCACAGCCTCAAAATTGAGGGGTAACCTTTTAGAACAGAGGTAAGGAGGAATTTTTTTAGCCAGAGAGTAGTGAATCTGTGGAATGCCCTGCCACAGACTGCAGTTGAGGTCAAGTCCAAGGGTATATTTAAGGTGAAAGTTGATAGTTTCCTAATTGGTCAGGGCATCAAAGAATATGTCGAGGAGGCAGGTGCAGGGGGTTGAATGGGATACGGGATCAGCCATGACAAAATAGCAGAGCAGACTCAATGGGCTGACTGGCCTAATTCTGCATCTATATCTTATGAACAAGAGATGGTTCAAATAACTTGGATGGAAATGGAAATAAATTGAAGTAAACTGCAGAGAGTTGTAAACATAGTCAGCTCAATCAAGGGCACTGGCCTTTATAGTATCTCAAAAATGATGGCATCCATCATTCAGGGCCTCCATCACCCTAGACATACCTCCTCCTTGTTACTACTATCAGGCAGGAGGTACGGGAGCCTGAAGGTACACACTCAGTGAATTTGCCTCTGTCATCTGATTTCTGAATGGACCTTGAACCCATGAATATTACCTCAGTACTATCATTTTTATCTTCACCTACTTATTTAATTTGAGTATTTGTGTATACTTTCTATAGTATGTGTTTTCTCTCTATTATGGTATTGCATTGCACTGCTGCTACAAAGGCAATAAATTTTACAACATATTATGGTGAACATTCAGTCCGTGATGACAAACGAGAGAAGCTCGTTTAGCTCAAGATTTTTATGGCACCAAGCTCAAAAACAGACCGAGCGCTGTGTCCGGGGAGGGAACCCAGTCAGTCAGATACAGATGGAGGAGGTGATCATTGCACATCCTGGTTACAGTTAGGGGGACCTGCAAACACATATGTGAATAACTGTATAACCCAAGCTAAGATGTAATATTAAATGAACTTGAACATGGCACTATAATCCCTCACAAGTGTTTTAAAACAAGAACAATAAAAAGTGCTGGCTACCAGGAATGCTCGGGAGGGCTGTCAACCAGGCCCATCACTGAATTGCTACCCTGCCCCCACCTGAGGGGTAAGTAACCTCAGAGTCCGCAACAAAGTTCAAAAGTCCTGGTGGTGGTCAACACTGCTGCCTGTGGGATTGTGGGTATCCTGTTGTTCCCACCCCCACCCACCTCGTGGGAGGCACTGTTTGGTGAAGCAAAAGGTAGGGCACTAGGAGAGTCTCTTCCTGCTTTCAGTCTCGCTGGGCCAGTGGTGGCCCAGGACCAATATAGGGCCAGTCAGTCCCAGTGCAGCACATATGCCTTCTGTTGCTCATGCAACTACACCCGGTAGGTCACATTGGAGAGGTAGTCGAGCATCTCTCCTGACCCCTTCCAATGGGTTCCAAGCTTGGGGAATTGTCTCTTCTGGGTGGGGCTGTAGACTCATACTTGGACCCCACAAGGTACTGTTGCACTGGTGCCCGAGAATGGCAGCACAGCTCCTTCTAGGGTGGCAAGCGTCACAGCAGTGCACAAATAGCTCCATGTCCTGCTTGTACCAGGCCAACAGAAACATTCTCACAGCTTGACCAATGTCTTTGCAACCCTGAAATAGCTGGCCCCACTGTGCACTGACCGCAGCACCATGGCATGGAGCCCCCAGGGGACTACCAGCTTCAGGAGATAGAAATAGAGAAAAACATACAACACAATACAGGCCCTTCAGCCCACAAAGCTGTGACGACCTTGTCCCTACCTTAGAACTACCTAGGTTTTACCCATAGCCCTCTATTTTTCAAAGCTCCATGTAGCCATCCAAGAGACTCTTGAAAGACCCTATCGTATCTGCCTCCACCACTGCCACTGGCAGTCCATTCCATGCACTCACCACTCTCTGCGTAAAAAAACTTACCCCGACATCTCCTCTGTACCTACTGCCAAGCGTCTTAAAACTATGCCCAATCGTGCTAGCCATTTCAGCCCTGGGGAAAAGCCTCTGATTGTCCACATGATCAATGCCTCTTATTATCTTGCATACCTCTATCAAGTCACCTCTCATCCTCCATCGCTCCAAGGAGAAAAGGCCAAGTACACTCAACCTATTCTCATAAAGCATGCTCCCCAATCCAGGCAACAGCCTTTTAAATCTCCTCTACACCCTTTCTATGGTTTCCACGTCCTTCTTATAGTGAGGCGACAGAACTGAGCACGGTACTCCTAGTGGGGTCTGACCAGGGTCCTATATAGCTGCAACATTACCTCTTGGTTCTTGAACTCAATCCTGCAGTTGATGAAGGCCAATGCACCCTATGCCTTCTTAACCACAGAGTCAACCTGCGCAGCTGCTTTGAGTGTGCTATGGACTCGGACCCCAAGATCCCTCTGATCCTCCACACTGCCATTAATACTGTATTATGCCATCATATTTGACTTACCAAAGTGAAACACCTCACACTTATCTGGGTTGAACTCCATCTGCCACTTTTCAGCCCAGTTTTGCATCCTATCAATGTCCTGTTGTAACCTCTGACAGCCCTCCACACTATCCACAACACAGTCAACCTTAGTGTCATTAGCAAATTTACTAACCCATCCCTCCACTTCCTCATCCAGGTCATTTATAAAAATCACAAAGAGTAGGGGTCCCAGAACAAATCCTTGAGGCACACCACTGGTCACCTGCCTCCACACAGAAAATGACCCATCTATAACCACTCTTTGCCTTCTGGGGGCAAGCCAATTCTGGATCCACAAAGTAATGTCCCCTTGGATTCCATGCTTCCTTACTTTCTCAATAAGCCTAGCATGGGGTACCTTATCAAATGCCTTGCTGAAATCCATATACATTACATCTACTACTCTTCCTTCATCAAAGTGTTTAGTCACATCCTCAAAAAATTCAGTCCGGTTCGTAAGGCACAACCTGCCTTTGACAAAGCCATGCTGACTATTCCTAATCATATTATGCCTCTCCAAATGTTCATAAATCCTGCCTCTCAGGATCTTCTCCATCAACTTACAAAACACTGAAGTAAGACTTACTGGCCTATAATTTCCTGGGCTATCCCTACTCACTTTCTTGAATAAGGGAACAACATCTGCAACCCTCCAATCCTCTGAAACCTCTCCCGTCCTCATTGATGATGCAAAGATCATTGCCAGAGGCTCAGCAATCTCCTCCCTCGCTTCCCACAGTAGCCTGGGGTACATCCCGTCTGGTCCCGGTGACTTATCCAACTTGATGCTTTCCAAAAGCTCTAGCACGACCTCTTTCTTAATACCTGCATTCTCAAGTTTTTCAGTCCACTGCAAGTCATCCCTACAATCGCCAAGATCCTTTTCCATAGTGAATACAGAAGCAAAGTATTCATTAAGTACCTCCACTTTTTCCTCTGGTTCCATACACACTTTTCCATTGAATGTCTGGTGTTGTCAGAAAATGGTCACTGCCAGAACAGCAGCCTGTCGTGTGCCCCACTGAGAGTATAGGGTTTCGGTCTCTGGATCTAGGGCAGAGACCTTTGCCCACTCTGGCTACCATCCCCTCACTCGTGCCAGCACAGGACCACTCACCTGCTCACTAGCTGCTGGTCAATGGTGGGGAAGTCTACCTCACTGCCGGTTGGCTCCTGAAGTGCCGTCACCACCACTTGCCCCAGGTTCTGCTGTGTTGCGTTGGATCGTTGTAGGGCGGTGGTCATTGCTGCCCTCGGCAGCTCTGCTGTCTGGATCTGCCCTGCCAGAGAGCCAGGGTTTCAGTAGTGAGGTAGTGTGCCCACGCATACCCACACAGTCTGGTTTTTGAGAAGAATGACAAAATTATCATGGAAGGACAGAGTAACAAATGAGGGTGTTGTGAAAAAGCCGGAATAAGAAGAGAGCTGATATCATCAATCAGGGATTTCTGAAACATGTATTAAGGAAAGAGTAACTCAAATATCATGCAGTGACGGGAAAAAATGATCGAAGAAAAAGTAACGGTCGACAGTGCACAACATTTATGAGTTACTTCAAGGGATGGACACCCAAAAGGTTTGAAAAGCTTATTAGAGCTTTTTAGATTGAAGACAGACGGAAGACCATCTTTGCTCACATCATATGACATGGCATGTAATGATGATGATGATTCATTTCAAACAATGATTTATTTTTATGAAAGTCTTTATTTTTCTTTCATTCACCTTTTCAATCATCACTGGAATCTTCTGCTCTACATGTATTCTGCCCGACTGGAGTTAAAAAAAAAATCTCCCTGGTCTCATCTACTGTAATTCTATTTTATATATAATAAATAGTTAAATTAAATAAGTAATGCCCATTCAGAAATCAGACGGCAGAGGCAAAAAGCTGTTCCTGAATCACTAGGTGTGTGCCTTCCGTCCTGATGAGAACAAGGCATGACCTGGTGATGCGAGCAAAACACAAAATGCTGGAGGAACTCAGCAGGCCAGGCAGCATCGCCGAAGGGTTTTGGCCTCAAACATTGACTGTACTTTTTTCCATAGATGCTGCCTGGCCTGCTGAGTTCCTCCAACATTTTGCTTGTGTTGCTTGGATTTCCAGCATCTGCAGATTTTCTCTTGTTTGTGATTTGATGAGGTGGTGATGGTGTTCTTTAATGATGAATGCCACTTTTTTGAGGCATTGCTCCATGAAGATGTGTCTGGGATATCACTGGAATCCCTGTGCTCTATACATACTCTGCCCAGCTGGAGTAAAGATTTTTTTTCCCGTTCTCATCTTATGTAATTCTGAAATCAAGACCTGTAAAAATGGCCCAATTGACGTAAAACAGGCCATTCAGCCCTACTTGTCTATTCCATCATTCATGTAGACCTTGACTAATCTCCACAGGCTTTACACAGATGGAGTCCGAGAGTTGGGTAGGAAATGGATTTGCATAACTGTTTGTGTCCTGTTCCTGGTTGGTCATAAGTGTGCCTGTTTATAGAATAATAAGCCATCAGTTGGCCGGCTGGTGGCGCAATGGCATCAGTGCCAGACTCCAGAGCGAAGACTCCCGAGTTCGAACCCAAGTCGGGCTACCCCCGAGCACGCTTTCCATCAGTGCCGGGTTGAGCGTCGAGCTAGCCACGCGGCCTTGTAAAAAAAAGGTTGAGTCAGGAAAGTCCATATCATAACACAGTTAATCTGAAAGGAGACCAATCCTGACACCACGCACCAGACAAGAATGGCTGACTGTCTGGTGCGACAGGCTTAAAAAAAAGCCATCAGTATGTATATATTTCAGAATTAGAATCAAAATCAGGTCTAATATCATTGGTATTTGTCATGTCATGGAATTTGTTGTTTTATGGGAGCAGTACAATACAATACATAATAATAAAAATATATAAATTAAATAAGAAATATGTAAAATTAAATTAAATAAGTCATGGAAAAAGAACAATATAGTGTTTTATTGTGTTTTTTTTATTATTGTGTTCTTTATCGTATTGTGTGATTTTTTTGTGCTGCATCGGATCCAAAATTACAATTGTTTCATTCTCCTTGTGTACACTTGTGTATTGGAGATTACATTAAACAATCTTGAATCTTGTAATTTGAAATTTGTGGATTAAGATCAGCTGTTCATGAGACTCCATCTTTTCACTGATGCCTCACAGTATATTTGCGTCTTATCTGAAGATTCTATTCTGGAAGTGAGAAAGCAAGACCATTTGTAACAAACGGTCTTGTTTTCCCACTTTCAGAATGGCAGAGCAGCATTGTTTCAATGGCATGAATCCATTTTCAAACTTCTGCTCATTTTTATTATTTTCTGCTCTTCCCCACCCTCTCTCTCTTCAAAATGAGGTCTTTTTCATTGCTTTGTTCATTGGTTATTAATGACATCTCCCTGTGCTCCCAGGAGGAAAGCATTTCTCAAACTGAGTCTAACCTCTCAGTTTCAAAATTGTGTTAAGATTGTTCTGTGGTGTCCTGTGGGTTTCTGTGGCCCCTGCAGGTACTGATAACACTTGACAAACACCAAGTAGTCAAGTGGCCAGCTTTTATCCACAACTCCAGGCAGTGATAAAAGAACTGACTTCTGAAAGACTGGAATCAAAGAGATTTGACAACAATTCAAGCACCTGATATCAGGAAAAATATTACAGTTTTCACCTGGTAATAGATTAAAAAGCAGCTTCCCAGAATTTCAGATCCAAGACCAAGATTCAAAATTCAATAACAAAATAATTGTTACTCTGGATCTGATGCAGCACAATGGCATGGTAGTGTTATGGTTAGCACAATGCCTTACAGTACCTGTGGTCTGGGTTCAATTCCGCCTGAAAGGAGTTTATACCTACTCTCCATGACTGAGTGGGATTCTTCCAGGTGCTCCCGTTTCTATCACAGTTGAAAGATCTATTGGTTGGTCATTACAATTGGTCCTTGTAAATTATCCCGTGATTAGGTTAAGATTAAACATAGAAATATAGAAAACTTACAGCACAATACAGGCCCTTCGACCCACAAAGCTGTGATGAACACATCCTTACCTGAGAAATTACCTAAATCTGAGGATTGTTGAGCACAGTGGCTTGAAGAACTAAAAGAGCCTATTATGTGCTGTCTCTCAACAGATAAATTGAAAAAAGCACAATAAGATAAAGAGCACAATAATAATAAAGAACACAATATTTATAAATACATAATTTCAATACAAAAACCCACATCTGCTCCCCATGGCTTTACGTGACCCTGACTGAGGGGCTAAGCAGGTGCTACACTTTGCCCAAGGATGACTTGCTGGCTAGCAGAGGGAAGGAACACCTTACACCTCCTTTGGTAGACACGTATCTCCACCCCGCCACCCACTTCAGTACACAAGTGTAAAGGAGAACAAAATTATTGTTACTCTGGATCTGATGCAGCACAGAAGTAAACATAATATGATAAAGAACCCAATAATAAAAAACACAATAAATATAAATATAAGTACATAAGATAGTTTATATACAGAGATTGATTGAATGTACATAAAGTGACACCAGGCACGGTACTGGCTGTACATAAGGTGACTGACATGAAATGGTAAAGTAGTGATGGTGGTGGGAGGGAAGTGTGTGATGGGGTAAGTTAGTGGGAGGAGGTGTTGATCAAACTTACTGCTCGGGGAAAGTAACTGGTTTATGATCATTTGGAATAGTTAACTGGCTTTTTTTTTATTTTTCCTCTCATAGTATATGGCAAGAATTACACAGCAATTTTACTTTGAGCTTTGATCTTCGAAAGCTCAATCCATAGTCCACTGTGGTGCCCGATACATTTCTTGATGTTTATAGCCTGTGTATGCAACAGAATGACAATAACATTGGACTTGAACTTGGGTATCATTTTGATGAAGAAGATCCCACGTAGATTTCCTGTCATTGAGGGGCAACCACCATGTTCTGTTGCATAGACTTCAGAATCAAAATCAAAATCAGGTTTTAGATTACGGGCATGTGTTGTAAAATTTGTTGTTTTGTGCCAACAGTACAATGCAATAGATAATAAAAAAAGCCATAAAATACAATAAATATATAAAATTAAATTAAATAAGTCATAGAAAAAGAGAGCAAAAATAGTATGGTAGTGTCAAGCAACACAAATCAAAGTTGCTGGTGAATGCAGCAGGCCAGGCAGCATCTCTAGGAAGAGGTACAGTCGACGTTTCTAACTAAAAGAAGAGCTAGTAGGAGATTTGAAAGTGGGAGGGAGATTCATTTTGGATCTCCCACTCCCCCTCCCACTTTCATACCTCTTACTAGTTCTTCCTTCAGTTAGTCCTGACGAAGGGTCTCGGCCTGAAACGTCGACTGTACCTCTTCCTAGAGATGCTGCCTGGCCTGCTGTGTTCACCAGCAACTTTGATGTGTGTTGCCTGAATTTCCAGCATCTGCAGAATTCCTCATGTTTGCATAGTATGGTAGTGTATATGGATTCATTGTCCGTTCTGAAACATGATGGCATATTTCCTGTAGGTGTGTGTTCCAGTTACTAAACTTACCACCTTTCCTGATCCAAAATATTCAGCTGGAGACCTCCGCACTTTTTAGGCAAAAAACTGGGTGAACTGCAATTGAAAATGTCCTGGAAATGCTGTTTGCAGTTCTCCTGTCTAAATCATTGTTAACATGTTTCAAAGGCAAAGGTTTCTTTTATTGTACACTGAATAAGAATCTTGCTCGAAGCTTTGTGAATGGAGTAATCGCTCTCTACTTCGTATTGTGGGCAGAGCTACTGTTCCACCATTGTTAGCAAGGAAGGTTTCTAAGTCCAGTTATTGAGCCTGAGTCAATGTTTCCCCTCTGGATTTGAAAGCGACTCCATTAACTTGGTGGTATCTAAATAGCAGCAAATGAGATTTTAATGTAGAAATCAAATTGTATTTCACTAGTTATCTTTAATTATCGTAATGTAATTTAATATTAATGGTAGAAAAAAATATTAAACCTTGTACTGTACGGTGGGAAACTTTGTCACATGGTGTGAGCAGAATTATCTGCAGCTTAACATGAAAAAGACTAAGGAGCTGGTGGTAGACCTGAGGAGAGCTAAGATACCGGAGACCCCTGTTTCCATCCAGAGGGTCAGTGTGGACATCGTGGAGGATTACAAATACCTGGGGATATGAATTGACAATAAACTGGACTGGTCAAAGAACACTGAGGCTGTCTACAAGAAGGGTCAGAGCCATCTCTATTTCCTGAGGAGACTGAGGTCCTTATAACATCTGCCGGACGATGCTGAGGATGTTCTACGAGTCTGTGGTGGCCAGTGCGATCATATTTGCTGTTGTGTGCTGGGGCAGCAGGCTGAGGGTAGCAGACACCAATAGAATCAACAAACTCATTCGTAAGGCCAGTGATGTTGTAGGGATGAAAATGGACTCTCTGACGGTGGTGTCTGAAAAGAGGATGCTGTCCAAGTTGCATGCCATCTTGGACAATGTCTCCCATCCACTGCATAATGTACTGGTTGGGCACAGGAGTACATTCAGCCAGAGACTCATTCCACCGAGATGCAACACAGAGCGTCATAGGAAGTCATTCCTGCCTGTGGCCATCAAACTTTACAACTCCACCCTTGGAGGGTCAGACACCCTGAGCCAATAGGCTGGTCCTGGACTTATTTCCTGGCATAATTTACATATTACTATTTAATTATTTATGGTTTTATTACTATTTAATTATTTATGGTGCAACTGTAACAAAAACTAATTTCCCCCGGGAGCAATAAAGTATGACTATGACTATGACTATGTAGTCATATCAATTGGACTTATTGTGCAGAGGAATGTATAAATGATGACCCATATTCAAGGACATACTCAGACCGAGTGAACAAAGACAAATTTCTTCTTCACTTTGTTTTGTTGTTGCAATTTAACTTCCCTGTTGAATTTGTGAGCTGATTCTTCAGATATTCTCTTCTTTCATTTGGTCAGTTTCAGCGGTACTGTGCTAAACAAAGTCTGCAAGCTAGCTGGCAGAGGTAGATAGGTTCTTGATTAGCCAGGTCTTCAAAGGATATGGGGTGAAGGCAGGGAAGTGTGGATGACTGGAAGAATTGAATCAGCCCATGATTGAATGGCAGAGCAGACTTGGTGGGCCGAATGGCCTCCTTCTGCTCCTAAATCTTATGGAGTTATAGTTGAGTTGTAAAACATTTCTCTTTTTGCTGTTACCATTAGGAATGAGGTACAGGAGTCACAAGACTCAGGTTCAGGAACAGTTATTACCCCTCAACCATCAGGCTCTTCAATCAGTAGGATAACTTCACTCATCGCTGAACTAGTTCATGAGTATATCACTCATTATCACTAATTTATTGTAAAGTAATTTATTATTAGAATTAGAAAAAGTTTGAGGCCTCCATTGGTCAGGGTCGACCATGGATGTTGTGTCATAGCTGTCTAGATGTGCAAACCTGGGCAGTACGATATGAAAAGCAAGCTGCTTATATACATAGATTGATTGTACATACATAAAGGGACACTTGGCACAGGAGTGTTTGTACATAAGGTGACTCTGACATGAAATGGTAAGTAGTGTTGGAGGGGGTGGAAGGTGGATGTTCATTTATTGAGATACAGTGTGGAGTAGGCCCTTCTGGACCCTCAATTTAATGCTAGCCTAACCATGGGACAACTAGCAATGACCAATCAACCTATTAGCCGGTATGGATTTGGACAGTGGGAGGAACCGGAACACCTGGAGAAATTCCACACTGTCATGCGGAGAATATACTAACTCCTTACGGACAGCAGCGGGAAATGAAACTGGGTCACTGATACTGTAAAGTATTGTGCTAACCACAATGCCCAGGGTTAGTGGGTAGAGTTGTTGATCAGCCTTACTGCTTAGGGAAACCCTTCTGTCTATATGTCCTCGATGGTGGGTAGGCTGGTGCCATTGATGCAGTTTTGGCTACCCGTTGTGGAATCTTCTTGTCCACCGCAGTGCAGTTTCTGTACTATGCAGTGATGCAGCATGTTAGGATGCTCTCCATTGCACATCTGTAGAATGGCGTGAGTTTTGATGTGCCTACTCCAGCTTTCCACCCTGCCACCCAAGACACAGGAATTATACCTCTTTACCAAAGAAGATGTAAGGTGCTCTTTCCCTCCGCCAGGCTGCAGGTCACCCTTGGACAAGGTGTAGCACCTGCTCAGGGTCACATAAAGCCATGGGAGCAGGTGGTGGATGGTCGTATGAGCAGTCGGTGCACATCACAAGTCCTGGTTCTGCGACCACTGACTCTAGGCAGACAATCTCTGAAAAGTATTGACAATAGCTGGAGTTACCCATCTTGTAAAGGCACTGCCCAAAAGAAGGCCATGGCAAACCACTTCTGTAGAAAAATTTGCCAAGAAAAATCATGGTCATGGATAAAGAAATGAATAAATACAACAGATGGGATGACAGATTAAAGACAAGCAGAAGAACATGATCACCTATGTCATACAACGCGACATGTAATAATGATGATGAGTCCAGCTCTCTTCAGCCTCTTCAGAAAACTGCTCTTCACGAAGAAGGAAAATAGCTCTCGGCACATTGGCAAAATGATTGGAGCCAGTAGAAGAAACTCAGGTTTCAAAAGGTTTTAAAGGTACTTTTAACGTCAGAGATGTGTACACAATATACATCCTGAGATGCTTTTTCTTCGCAACTATCCACGAAAACAGTGGAGTGCTCCCAAAGAATGAATGATAGTTAACTGTTAGAACCCCAAAGTCCCTCCAGCTCCCCCCTCCCTCCCACACGTATGCAGCAACAAAGCAATGATCCCCCCTCTCCCACCAGCAAAAAAAAGCATCAGCATCCACCACCGAGCACTCAAGCGTGCAGCAAAGTAACAGCAAAGACACATACTTGCTGTACCCCGAAGACTACTTGTTCACCCAGTATTCGACATGCCACAGGCGCTCTCTCTCTCTCTCTCTCTCTCTCCGTCTCTCTCCCTCTCCGTCCCCCTCTCCGTCCCCCTCTCCGTCCCCCTCTCCCTCCCCCCTCTCCCTCCCCCCTCTCCCTCCCTCCCCCTCTCTCTCCTCCCTCCCCCTCTCTCCCCCCCTCCCCCTCCCCCTCCCCCTCCCCCTCCCCCCTCCCCCTCCCCCTCCCCCCTCCCCCTCCCCCTCCCCCTCCCCCCTCCCCCTCCCCCCTCTCCCCCTCTCCCCCTCCCCCTCCCCCTCTCCCCCCTCCCCCTCCCCCTCCCCCTCTCCCCCTCTCCCCCCTCCCCCTCCCCCTCCCCCTCTCCCCCCCTCCCCCTCTCCCCCTCTCCCCCCTCCCCCTCTCCCCCTCTCCCCCCTCCCCCTCTCCCCCCTCCCTCTCTCCCCCTCCCCCTCCCCCTCTCCCCCTCTCCCCTCCCTCCCCCTCTCCCCTCCCTCCCCCTCTCCCCTCCCTCCCCCCTCCCTCCCCCCTCCCTCCCCCTCTCCCTCCCCCCTCCCTCCCCCCTCCCTCCCCCCTCCCCCCCCTCCCTCCCCCTCTCCCTCCCCCTCTCCCTCCCCCTCTCCCCCTCCCTCCCTCTCTCTCCCTCCCTCTCTCTCCCTCCCTCTCTCTCCCTCCCTCTCTCTCCCTCCCTCTCTCTCCCTCCCTCTCTCTCCCTCCCCCCTCCCTCCCTCCCTCCCCCCTCTCCCTCCCTCCCTCCCTCCCTCCCTCCCTCCCTCCCTCCCTCCCTCCCTCCCTCTCTCCCCCTCCCTCCCTCCCTCTCTCCCCCCTCCCTCCCTCCCTCTCTCCCCCCTCCCTCCCTCCCTCTCTCCCCTCTCTCCCTCCCTCTCTCCCCTCTCTCCCCCTCTCCCCCCTCCCTCCCTCTCTCCCCCCCTCTCTCCCCCTCTCCCTCTCCCTAATAAGGTTATTCTTATTTGAATAATCATTGTCTGACTCTCAATGTGGAACCTTTCATCACAGATATCAGTAATATCCAGGTGCTTCTGAGGACTGGTAGTGGGCTTTATATTGGATATGGTAATACAACTCCTCCCTTGGAGGGTCAGACACGCTGAGCCAATAGGCTGGTCCTGGACTTATTTCATAATTTACATATTACTATTTAACTATTTATGGTTCTATTACTATTTATTATTTATGGTGCAACTAACAAAAACCAATTTCCCCCGGGAGCAATAAAGTATCACTATGATTCTGCTGGTGCTGAGGGATGAATAGAGGCCAAAATCTGATTTTGTAATTAATAAAAGATTAGATTAGATTTATTTATCAAATATACATCAAATATACATCAAAATATACATCAAAACGTAGAGTAAAATGTAATCACATTCAAGAGAAAATCTACAGATGCTGAAAATCCAAGCAATACAGGTACAATTCTGGTGGAATTTTGCAGGTCAGGCAGCATCTATGGAAAAAGGTACAGTCAAAGTTTCAGGGCTGAATGGTGAAATGCAGTAAAATGCATTGTTCGTGTCAATGACCAACACAGCCTGAGGATGCGCTGGGGACAGCACTCAAGTGTTGCCATGCTTCCAGCGCCATTTAGCATAGCCACAATTTAGTCTCACTTACTAATCCACATGGGAGGTTGGTTCAGTTCTTGGCTTCATGATGGGGTAGTAAATTGGAATAGACATGGGCTTTGCAGGCAAAGTCAGAGAATGGTAGTAGATGGTGGCCTCTCTGACTGGAGACCTGTGACAAGTGGAGTGCCGCAGGGTTCGGTGTGGACATGCTGTTGTTTGTCAATGATCTGCATGACAATGCAGTTAATTCGATTAGCAAATTTGCACGTGACACCAAGATTGGGGGTGTAGTGGACAGTGAGGAAGACTATCAGAGCTTGCAGCAGGATCTGGACTAGCTGGAAAAATGGCAGGTAGGATTTAATGCTGACAAGTGTGCGGTGTTGCACTTTGGTAGGACCAACCAGGGTAGGTCTTACAAGGTGAATGATAGGGCACTGAGGAGTGTGGTAGAACAAAAGAATCTGGGAATAGAGGACTGTAATTCCTTGAAAGTACTGTCACAGATAGATAGGTTTGTAAAGAAAGCTTTTGTACATTGGCCTGTATTGAGTACAGGTGATGGGACATTATGTTAAAGTTGTATATGAAGTTGTATATAAAATTTACATCTCTCATCATCTCAATTTACATCAGAGAAAATTTACAAGGATGTTGCTGGGTCTGGAGGACCTGAGTTATAAGGAAAGACTGAATAGGTTAAGAATTTATTCCTTGGAGTGTAGACGATTAAGAGGAGATTTGATAGAAATGTACAAAATTAAGAGGGGTGTAGATAAGGTAACTGCAAGCAAGTTTTTTCCACTGTGGTTGAGTGGGACTACAACAAGTGGTCATGGGTTAAGGATGAAAGGCGAGAAATTTAAGAGGAACGTGAGAGAAAACATCTTCGCTAAGAGGGTTGTGAAAGTATGGAATGAGCTGCCAGCACAAGAGGTGCATGTGAGCTCGATTTCCAAGCTTAAGAGAAATTTAGATAGGTACATGGATAGTAGGGTTACGGAGGGCTATGATCCTGGTGTAGGGTCAATGGGACTAAGATGTTTAAATGGTTCAGCATGGACTAGATGGGCCAAAAGGCTTGTTTCTGTGCTGTACTTTTCTATGACCTCTATAACTTATATGCCTTTGCACCCAGAGGAAACCCACATGGTCACAAAGAGAATGAACAAACTCCTTACAGGTGGCGGCAGGAATGGTAGCCTGATCGCTAGCACTGTAAAGCCAGACACTAGCCCTTGTGCTATTTTCCACTCCTATGCTATGGTGAGGCATCTCTCACTGTTTTACCAAACCAGTATTAAGTAGCTGAAGCCATTCTATTCATATAAATAGTTTAAATTTAGAATAAGGCTATTTAATAAAGTGTGAAAATATTTCTATTTACGTTAAGAAGAGCCTTTCATTTAGAAAAATCAGCTGTCATTCAAATTAGAGACAACCATACCATAATATTGATGATGCAATAAGGCATACAGTCCCATTTTAACATGACTTTGTAATATCACTACCTGAAGAGAGACAATATTAACCCATATTATCATCTTTATAAAGCATTCATTTCATTATACAGGTTTCCCTTACCTGAAATTCCACAATCTGAAAACCTCTGAAATTCAATTTTTTTTGACATGACGTCACAAATGGAAGATTCCATAAGGCTCTGGGAACGAGTTCTGTACATCATAGTTCTGAGAAGTGACCTCACATATGTAATGAACAGAAGTTAATGAAAAATAGAAAAAAAACACTGCATAGAGTGAAGAATGAAGATCTTGAATGTGTATTGAAAGAGTGGATTCAGCTGTGTTGAAGTCAACATAGGCCACTTAAAGGTATGCTGTTCATTAATCTGTCATGACAAACTGAAAATTGAAAGTTATTGTGAATATTCAGCAGGCTGGTTGCAGAAATTTAAGAAAAGCACAGGATTTTTTTTAAAGATTTGTGGGGATAAAGCGTCTGCTGATCATGAAGCAGCAGAGAAATTCATTGATGAGTTTGGCAAGATCTTCGCTGATAAAAATTTAACACACTGAACGACTGCATCAGTACATTTGTGCGATGAACAAGTGTAGGACAAAGACTGCTTACTGGTTGCACATTAATTCAGAGTTGGAATGATGGCAATGCTGAACAGCCTCTAACTGTCTACCTCTGCAAATAAGGTAGTGACAGCTTACTTTTCTGATGGTTCAATGTACCCATTATTGTTTCGTGTACAAAGTTATTAAATTATTAGATAAAACTGCCTTCAATGTATATGTATATGTAATGTAAATGTTTTTTGTGTTTAACTTGGGTCCCATCCCCAAGGTATCTCATTATGTAGATACAAATATTCCAAAATACAAAAAAATCCACAAATTTAGAGCTCCAACTATTTTGGATAAGGGGTGTTCGTCTTGTAATTCCTTAATTATGGATATCCTTTCCAAATCAGTGATTTTCAAAGCATTTATGTGAAATGGATGTTTTCCAGCGATGCTTTGCGAGATCACTCAATGTAGCAATGCACATATTTCTTACTTCAGAACCAGACATGAAGAAGAAGAAGGAGGATATCTTTATTTGTCACTGGTGCATAGAAACATTGGAGCATACAGTGAAGTGCATTGTTTGTGTCAACGACCAACACCATCCATGAATGTGCTGGATAGAGCCAGCATGAGTCACTGTGCCAACATCACATGTTCACAGCTTACTAACCTTAGCCCATGCGTCTCTGATCTGGGGGTGGAAAATAGAGCAACGGATGGGAACCCATGTGGTCACTCGGAGAACTTAGAAACTTTTTACAGACAGCGGCAGGAACCTGGATCACTGATGCTGTAAAATGTTAGGCTAATCACTGCGCTACTATTCTGCCCACATAGCAGAAGATATAGAGAAACACAAAGAAATGGTAAAATATATTATATTATTTATTTATTTATTGAGGCACAGTGCAGAATAGGCCCTTCTGGCCCTTCAAATTGCGCTGCCTAGCAATGCCTGATTTAACCATAGCCTAATCAGAGACAATTTTACACTGACCAATTAACCTACCAGTATGACTTTGGACTGTGGCTCAGAAGGGTAGGGAAAGGAAGAGAAAGGCAATAGTGATAGGGGACTCTATTGTTAGAGTGTCAGACAGGCGAATCTGTGGATGCAGGAAAGAAACTCGGATGGTAGTTTGCCTCCCAGGTGCCAGGGTCCGAGATGTTTCAAATCGTGTCCATGATATCCTGCAGTGGGAGGGAGAACAGCCAGAGGTCATGGCACATATTGGTACCAATGACATAGGTGGGAAAAGGGAGGAGGTCCTAAAAATAGACTACAGGGAGTTAAGAAGGAAGTTGAGGGCCTCTTCCCCTTCCCTCTTCACTCCTGATGAAGGGCTCCAGCCCGAAACGTTGACTGATTGTTTCCACGGAT
Organism: Mobula hypostoma; assembly: GCF_963921235.1. Lineage (NCBI taxonomy): Eukaryota > Metazoa > Chordata > Chondrichthyes > Myliobatiformes > Myliobatidae > Mobula > Mobula hypostoma. Next base: position 8,628,161 of record NC_086097.1, on the reverse strand, counting down.
ACTGCCCGACCTGCTGAGTTCCTCCAGCGTGTTGTGAGTGTTGGAGTACATCGAAACACTTGAAGAAAACCCATGTATTCCAGTAGGAGGACGTTCAGACTCCTTACAAGTGATAGAATCATAGAAAACCTACAGCACAATACAGGCCCTTCGGCCCATTAAACTTTGCCGAACATATCCTTACCTGATAAATTACTTAGGGTTACCCATAGCTCTCTAGTTTTCTGAGCTCCATGTACCTATCCAAAAGTCTCTTAAAAGGCCCTATCGTATCCGCCTCCATCACCGTTGCTGGCAGCCCATTCCACGCACTCACTACTCTGAGTAAAAAAACCTTACCCCTGATATCTGATGCTGGAATTGAACTCAAGCACCGACATCCCAAGCTGTAATAGCATTGTGCTAAACGCTACACTACTGTGGCATATTCGAACACTTATAACTTGCCTATTCAACCAACTATTTACATTCCTCATGTATGCATGTGGAAAGACTGAATTTTGACAAATGAAGATAGAGATTTTGTGTTAACCTATGAGTCAGACATTTAGACATACTGTGTTTATGGAGTGAATGCAGCACAGAAATATTTTGTGATGAGAGGAGATACAATCAGATGTACATATAGTTAAATAATTTTGTTTCCACAAAATATTTACAGACACATGAACATTGTTTTCCCTTTGTTAATCAAGGAAGAATAACTTAATTTTTGAATTAATTTTAGATTTAACCTATCAAAAGTTTTCTGAAGTTGTTAATTGTGTCCTTGCCATTGCAATTATTTATTGTCATACATGTCTAAAATGGATCAGACCCTGGTTAAAATGTAACTATTGTTTATTCAGCTAGTAAGGCCTTCTTATTGCCATTACTACTGAGGAAGATGCTTCTGTATTTTAGAAAAATTTCCAAAATGCTTATATAACTATCAAGATGTTTAATGTCATTTCCAATACTCAAGTGTGTTATGTACCCCGTGACGGGAATAAAGAAGCAGCAGAGGTGGAAAACACTTTGCAGTCCAGTATTGCTATAAACTAATAATATTTATTAGTAACTATGCAATACAGTGATATAAATGTAGATAACTCAAACAGATTAGCAATGATTATATACATATAAGTAAGTATATCAGTAAGTGTGGAAATATATGTATGAAAAACCAAGCTTCTTTAAGTCTAGGGGTAAAAAGATACAGTCTTACGATAATGAGTAAAGTTCAGTTCAGTTCAGTTCAGTTCGTGGTATTGAGTTAAGTAGTGATGGAGAGAGAGAGAGGGAGAGATTTGAGTCTTCAGGCAAGCTGACGCCGTCGATCTTCTCATTGTCCTTCAAAATCCTTTAAAAGTCACCGACTGACCACAATAGAAGGGGATCAGTTTTCTGTGGTGGAGCTATCACCCAGGCGAGGGTGGACACATGGACAACTCCCCACCGGTCAACCCCTTTCCTCTTTCCACTGCAAGAGCGACGGATTGATCCGCCTGATCGATCCTCCAAAACCCACTTTTCCTGCAGGCACAACAATGCTCATTCAGTGTCCCAAAACATGTGTCAGAGGTCTATCATCTGACCTCCTATTTTATCTTCCCATGCTGAGCATCAACTGTCACTCAAATAACTCCTCCTTCCTCTCTCTGTGTAAGAATGTACAAGCAGGCAAATATCCTTGAAGAAAGTATAAACAACCTGTGAGCAGTCTTCATCTCTCTCTCTCTCTTTTAAAAACAAGTTGTTGGTGTTAAATAACTCTCTCTCTCTTTTCAAAAGCACAGTTAATGGGTGTAAACGAACACAGTTCATAGGGGTAATTCAGGACCCCATCACAAGTGTAAAGGAGAATGAAATAATTGTTACTCCTGATCTAATGCAGCACAAAATAACACAGTAATATAAAAAACACAATAATAAAGACGATGAATATAAATACATTAGATGGCTTATATACATAGATTGACAGTATGTACGCAAAGTGACACTAGGCACAGGGGTGTCTGTAGATAAGGTGACCCTGATAGGAAATGACAAAGTAATGGTGGTGTGGGGTGTGGAGGGGTGGTTCAGTGGGTGGATGTGTTCATCAGCCTTACTGCTCGGGAAAAGGAACTGTTTTTGAGCCTGGTGATCCTGGCGTGGATGCTACGTAGCCTCCTCTCTGATGGAAGTGGGACAAACAATCCATGAGCAGGTAGTATGGGATCCTTCATGATGTTACTGGCCCTTTTCTGCAACTTTTCTGTATGTATGCCCTTGATGAAATGTAGGCTGGTGCCAGTGATGCATTGGGCAGTTTTGACTACCTGTTGTAGAGCCTTCCTGTCCGCCACAGTGCAGCTTCCATACCGTGCAGTGTTGCAGTATGTTAGGATGCTCTCTACCGTGCATACTCTCAATCTGAGATTGAAAACTGATGCTTGTATTAAGGGTAAAAAAAATGGAAAATGTGGCACAGCTCGTCTTTTATAATCGTGTATTAGACAAATGTTTTGGGGTGCTACAGTGGCATAATGGTTTGCACAGCATTGTATTGTATAGGTGACCCATGTTCAATTCCTGCCACTGTCTATAAGGAGTTCTTATGTTTGTATGACTGCATGTGTTTCCTCTAGATGATCCGGTTTCTTCCCACAGCCAAAGGTGTACCTGTTGGTACGTCATTGTAGATCTCCCATGATTAGCTGGGATTAGATTGGGAATTGGTGGGCAGTGCGGCTCAAAGGGCCAGAAAGGACGTATTCCACACTGTATCTGAATAAATAGATAAATAATAACATACATGCATTTTAACCACTGAACCTGCTCCTTGAGGTGAATGCAAAATGGAAATCGGGCAAAGAGTTGACAGCATTAGATTTATGCACAAAAATGATTAAGCATAGATGTAATAGATGTATCTTCCTGCTACAACAAGGACTTGTGAAACCACATGTGATATCTGAAACTAAAAAGTGGAAATGAATCACCTGGGATTTGTGGTGCATATCCTGTGTATTGTTTGTTTTTTTATAGTTTACGTAATCTGTTCTTTTTTCGCACATTGGATGTTTGTTGGTCTTTGTGTGGGGATCTTTTGTGGATTCTCTTGTATTTCTTTGTTCCGTAGCTGCCTGGAAGAAGATGAATCTCAAGGTTGTACATGGTATATATACTTTGATAATAGAATTTACTCTGAACTTTAAACTTGGAAGATGGGCAGGAGAAGCCAGGAGTATTTAGATCTTGCACTTTAAGTAAAAGTGAATGCAGGTAGAAAATGAATCACTCGGCATCTATTTTATAATGAAGAATTTTCACCAGTTTCTCACTACAGATTCATCATCACCATCATCAGGTGCCATGCCCAGTTTGAGCTTTGGCTGCCATGGCCCACACACTCCTGTTTCAGGTCAAGTGGATCAATTCATTGGTACAGTATTCATTTCCAGTTCTCTGGCTGCTGTCTCCATCATCATTTGTCTTTGTCTTCCTCTTGCTTTCTTCCCTTCAATCTTTCCCATAAGTACCGTGCATTCTAACGCCTCTTTCCTAATTACACGTCCAATGAAGTTACATTGTCCTTTCATGATCTCATATATTATTTCTCTTTTAGTGTTTGCTCTGTTCATGATATTCTCTTTAGATATTCATTTCATCCATGATATTCTTTGCATCTTCCTCAAAAACCACACCTCTGCTGCTTCATTTCCTTTCCTCAGTTTACTAGATATTGTCCAACATTCTGAGCCATATAACATAATTGGATAAACGTAACATTTCAGTACTCTGAGGCGAGTTGTCATGCCTAGTTTAGTGTTGGTCAGTATACTCTTCATTCTCGTAAAGGTGTCTTTTACCATCCCTATTCTTCTTTTGATGTCCATGTTGCACCTGCCACCTGATGTCACCCAGCTTCCTAAGTAGCAAAAGTTCTGTACTTGTTTTATGTCTTCCCTGTTTATTCTCAGCCTGCAGACAGGATTCTCCTTCTTTCTGGATATCACCATACATTCTGTCATTTTGCAATTGATATATAGACCCATTTTTGCACTTTCTTCAACAACTATATCAATTACGTTTTGTAGTTCTTCCTCCGTACTTGCAATTAACACAGTGTCATCTGCATATCTGAAATTATTGATGTTCTGCTACAGATTACAAATCCATTATGGACATTCTAGGTTTAAATTTATAAATTACAGCAATAGAGAAATAGGCAAATTTGTTATTCCAGAAAGGCAAAATCTAACAAGAGGACATAACTATATGGTGGTTTGGAGGCTTGTGTGCCTCAGTGATCCAGAGAGCAATGCTAGCTGGAGTCAGGGCTTTATGCTTTGGCTCTTGGTAGGGTCACACATGCCAAACAGATCAAAGTGTGGAGGCCAGACAAAGAGTGGTGCACCAGTTCTCCAGGTTTGGGGATTCAGCACAGGGCTAAAAACCATAACAGGTCAAACCAAACTGTTACAGAAACAACAATGAAAAATCCTTCTACATCTGTGTGAAACATTGTGGATGTTGAACCACATCCCGGGCACGATAGGGAGATGGCCAAGAACAGACAGAGATGGAGGACCTTCATTGCCGCCCTTAATGTCAGCAGGCCTAACAGGAAGTAAGTAAGTATGGCAAAATGATTCAATTTTGCCCTTCAAAGCTGAGCTCAATATTGAACCATTTATCCAGATAATTACTCAAAGAGTCCAATGTCAGAAGCAGGATTTTTACCTGACCACTTCTCAATGATGACCATCTTGCAGCCACATGTATAGAAATCTGAAGCAAGTCTAGCAGCAAATTTTCAATACTGTAGGAGTATCCCACTGGCTACAACATGCCAGTCGAGAAAAGTCCCTTTCTTCCCACTCTTTGTCATCGACTGTTTATTCACTACAAAGATGCAACCTGACTTGCTGATTTCCTCCAGTGTTGAGTTAATTTTCATGACCATTTAGAAGGCGAGTGCTTATCTGAATTTGTGTAGAACAGTATGAGTTTTGTTTTCAACAAACTCAAGCAATTATACATAATATTGCATTTTCAGGAGAGTAATTGGATGCACCACTGAGCCTGAAGTATGCCAGCCTCTGATTAACCAATCAAAATCAACACTCATTAAACTTAATCTTTTGCTATATGTCTGGCAGCTGGATATGTTTTCTCTTCTCTTAGTATCTGAACTGGTTTGTTATAAATTGTATAAAAAAAAGGTGTCTTTGCCATGATATCCTTCTTCATTTGGTCTGTAATAATGGAATCATGTTCTGTGCTTTTAATTTCAGTCGAACTAAATTTCAGAAGCTGAGTATTTCAGTGCTAATGACCCAGGGATGAATTTATAGGAAGTGATCACTACTTCAGAGAAAAAAAACATTATTGAATTTGTCAAATGCGACTTGCCTTTAATAAGTCCATGTATTGTGCAAACAGTCATTGTAAACCATATCTTGTCTTTTATATTCAATGCTTGGGAAAACACTTACTCAATGCAAAAATTTGAGTTTGCACATCACTGGCAAAAGAGTTCATTCTTTTGACACCATGACAACGTGACAAAGCTTTTCATTAATGGAGCTGCAGGTGTTTTCAAAATGAAACTTATTTAAAAAGCTGAAGAACCTGGATTGTTTTATGTGGTTAATTAACCCATGATGTTGCTGATGGCCCCATATTTAGCAGTAATTCAAGTTTGTCATGGGGCCAGCAGTGTGCATCTGCAATGAGCACATTTTTTATGTTAATGTTTTATCTCTGGTGTTACATCAAAGGATCCTTAAAGTTGCCATAGCCGAGGGGGGAGGTAGTGGGATAAGCTCTCACTACCTATTAGATTCTCACAATGACTTGCATCTCAAATAGCCTCTGACAACCAAATCCAGCTCATGCCCTTCATGTGTGGCTTAGCCACTGATAAGAGGACATAGGTGGGTTACTGGCACCTTGAAACCAGTTGCTTTGGGCAGATAGAGCTCATCAGCCATAGCTGGCAGCTCACCTATAGAGCTATAGAAAAGTATAGCACAGAAACAGACCCTTCAGCCCATTAGTCCATTCCAAAACACTTAAACTGCCTGTTCTCAATTACCTGTATCTTAGCCCTCCATGTCCCTACCATCCATGTACCTATCCAAATTTCTCTTAAATGCTAAAATCAAGCTTGCATGCACCACTTGTGCTGGCAGCTCATTCCACACTCTCATGCCCCTCTGAGATAAGAGGTTTCCCCTCATGCTCCCCTTAAAATTCTCACCTTTCACCTTAACCCGTAACTTCCAGTTGAAGTCTCACCCAACCTCAGTGGGAAAAAGCCTGGTTGTATTTACCCTGTCTATACACTGCATAACTTTGTACACCTCTATTAAATCTCGTCTCAATCTTCAACATTCCAAGAAATAAATTCCTAACATATTCAATCTTTCCTTATAATTCAGGTCCTCCAGACCTGGAAACATCCTTGTAAATTTTCGCTGCACTCTTTTCAGCTTATTTACATCTTCCCTGTAGGTAGGTGACCCAGAACTCCAAATTAGGCCTCACAAATGTCTTATGCAGCTACAAAATAACATCCCATCTCCTGTACTCAATATTCTGATTTATGATGGCCGATGTGCCAAAAGCTTTCTTTACAATCCTATCTACCCGTGATGCCACTTTCAATGAATTATGGACCTGTATGCCTGGATCCCTTAGTTCTACTACACTCCTTAGTCCCCTATGTAAGACCTACCCTGGTTGTTCCTACCGAAGTGGAACACATCCCTCTTGTCTGCATTAATTTCCATCTGCCATTTCTTCATCCCATTTTTTCATTTGTCTAGATCCCACTGCAAGTCATGATAGCCTTCCTTGTTGTTCACTGCACTCCCAATCTTGGTGTCATCCACAAATATGCTAACCCAGTTAACCACATTATTATCCAGATCGTTGATATAGATAACAAGCAACAATGGACCCAGCACCGATCCCTGCGGCAAACCACTAGTCACACGTCTCAAGTCAGAGAGGCAACCATCTACTACCACTCTCTGGCTTCTCCCACAAAGACAATGTCTAATTCAATTTACAACTTTATCTTGAATGCCGAGTGACTGAAGCTTCTTGACCAACCTTCCATGAGGGACCTTGTCAAATGCCTTACTAAGGTCCATGTAGACAACATCCACTGCCTTGTCTTCATCTACTTCCTTGGTAACTTCTTTGAAAAATTCTACAAGATTGGTTAGACATGACCTACCATGCACAAAGCCATGCTGACCATCCTTAATCAATTCATGTCTATCCAAATACTTACATATTCAGTCCTTCGGAATACCTTCCAAAACTTTCCCATGACTGATGCCAGAGTCACTGGCCCTATAATGTCCTGGTTTATTGTTAGTCTTTCTTGAATAGCAAAACAACACGAGATATCCTCCAAATCTCTGGTACTTCATCTGTCTCCAGGGATGATTTAAATATCTCTGCTGGCGCCCCAGTAATTTCTACACTTGTCTCCCAAAGGATCCAATCCCTTGTCATGCCCTAGGGATTTATCCACCCTAATCTGCATTCAAACAGCAAACACCTCCTGCTCCATAATCTGTACAGGGTCCATGAAGTTGATGCCATTTTGCCTCACGTCTATAGACTCTCCGTTCATCTCCAGAGTAAATACAGATACAAAAAATCTATTTAAGATCTCCCACATCTCTTTTAGCTTCACTCATGGATTGGCAATTTGATCTTCCAGAGGACCAGTTTTGTGACTTGCAATCCTTTTGCTCTTTCACCTTGTCTGCAATAGCAACTTCATGCCTCTTTTAGCCCTCCTGATTTCTTTTTTAAGTGAATTTATAATGCTTCATATGCACCTCCGTTATCCCTATTTGCCTATACCTGCCATTCACATCTTTTTTCTTAACCAGGGCCTCAATATCTCTTGAAAACCAAGGTTCCTTGCCATCTTTATCTTTTATTCTGAGAGGCACATACATGCTTTGTACTCTCAAAATTTCACTTTTTAAGGCCTCCTTTTTACAACTCTGTTCTTTCCAGAAAACATCCTGTTCCAATCTACACTTGCCAGATCCTTTCTTATACCATCAAAATTGGCCTTTCTCCAATTTAAAATTTTAATCCACAGAGCAGACTTTCTTTTTGCATATTTACTTTGAAACTAATGGCATTGTTGCTGCCCTTGTTGCCCACACAGAGACAGCCCTGCAGCATATAACATCCTGCTTTGCAAAGGCTGCCGAGCTCTTCAGACTAGAAATCAGCTTGAAGAAGACAGAAGTTTTCCATCAGCCCACACCTCAGGAAGATTACCACCCTCCCTGCATCACCATCGGTGAGGTAGAGCTGAAGCCAGTCCACCAGTTCAGCTACCTGGGGTGCACCAACTCGTCAGATGCCAAGATCAACAAAGAGATTGACAACAGACGGACAAAGGCAAACGGTGCATTTGGCAGGCTGTACAAAGAATCTGGAACAACAAGCATTTGAAGAAAGGCACAAAGATCAGCGTGTACAGAGCCGTTGTACTGACCACCCTCCTGTACGGTCTGAGTCCTGGGTCATCTACCGTCACCACCTACGACTCCTTGAGCATTTCCACCAGCACTGCTTCCACACCATCCTCAACATCCACCGGAGTGACTTCGTCAGCAACATCGAAGTCCTCAAACAGGCGGAGGTCACCAGAATCGAGGCCATGCTGTTGAAGACGCAGCTGCGCTGGGCAGGGCACGTCTCCAGGATGGAGGATCATTGCCTGCCCAAGATTGTGCTGTATGGTGAACTCTCCACTGGCCACCGTGACAGAGGGGCACCGAAGAAAAGGTACAAGGACTCTCTGAAGGAATCCCTTGGTGCCTGTCACATTGACCATCGCCAGTGGTCTAATCTAGCCTCCGATCGCGAGGCCTGGTGACACACCATTCACCAGTCTGTTTCCTCCTTCGAGAACGCACGCAGGGCTGGCATTGAGGACAAAAGGAGAAGGAGGAAGAACCGTGACACTGCAGCACCAAACCCAGAACAGAATTTCCCTTGCAGTCGCTGTGGCCGAGCCTGGCCTGTCCCGTATTGGCCTCATCAGCCACCAACGAGTCTACAGCGGACGTGGGCAGCCCCCTTCCTAAATCTTCGTTTGTGAAGCCAAGCCATGAAGTAAATGGCATTGTAATCTCTACATCCAAAGTGTTTCCCAACACAAACTTTTATCACCTGCCCTCTCTCATTCTATAATAGCAGATCAAGTGCTGCGCACTCTCTAATTGGGACTTCTAAATACTAATGAGGAAACTTTCCTGAACACATTTTACAAATGCTATCCCATCTAGTCCTTTCACAGTATGGGAGTTCCATTCAATGGATGGAAAGTTAATATCACCTACTATAACAACTTTGTGTTTCTTACAACAGTCTGCGATCTCTCTGCAAATTTGTTCTTCTAAATCCCTCGGACGGTTGAGTGGCCTGTAATGCAGCCCCATTAACGTGCTCATATCTTTCCTATTTCTCATTTCCATCATAAGTCCTCACTAGATGAGATCTCCAGTCTATTCTGACTGAGCACCGCCATGACATTTTCCCTGACTAGCAACGCCAACCCCTCCTCCTTTAATTCCTCCTGCTCTGTCGCATCTAAAACAACCGAACCCCAGAATATTGAGCTGCCAGTCCTGCCTCTCCTGCTACCAAATCTCACTAATGGCTACAATTTTGTAATTCCAGGTATTGATCCATGCCCTGAGATCATCTGCCTTTCCTACGATATGATACAGGACTACTGCCTGTGTCACGCGACAGTGAGTATAGGAATGGAGTGAGCTGGAGGGTAAAGGCATGTCTGAGGGAATGGAGCAGGGGACAGGGATTCAGATTTCTGCATCATTGTGATCTCTTTTGGGGCAGGCGTGACCTGTACAAAGAGGATGGGTTGCACTTGAATCCGAAGGGGACCAATATCCTGGCAGGGAGATTCGCTAAGGCTATTGGGGAGAGTTTAAACTAGAATTGCTGGGGGGTGGGAACTAAACTGAAGAGACAGAGAGGGGGCGCTTGGGGTACAAATAGAGAAAGTGTGTAGGCAACGTAAGAGGGAGGATAGGCAGGTGATAGAGAAGGGATGCAATCAAACTAATGGTTTGAAATGTGTCTATTCTAATGCAAGGAGTATCATGAACAAAGCAAATGAGCTTAGAGCGTGGATCAGTATTTGGAGCTATGATGTGGTGGCCATTACAGGGACTTGGATGGCTCAGGGGCAGGAATGGCTACTTAGAGTGCCAGGCTTTAGATGTTTCAGAAAGGACAGGGAGGGGAGCAAAAGAGGTGGGGATGTGGGACTGTTGATCAGAGATAGTGAAACGCTGCAAAAAAGGGGGAAGTCATGGAGGGATTGTCTACTGAGTCTCTGTGGGTGGAAGTTAGAAACAAGAAGGGGTCAATAATTTTACGGGGTGTGTTTTATAGGCTGCCCAATAGTAACAGGAACATCGAGGAGCAGATAGGGAGACAGATTCTGCAACGGTACAATAATAACAGGGTTGTCGCAAATGGAGATTTTGATTTCCCTAATATTGATTGGCATCTCCCTTGAGCAAGGGGTTTAGATGGGGTGGAGTTTGTTAGGTGTGTTCAGGAAGGTTTCCTGACACTATATGTAGATAAGCCTACAAGAGGAGAGGATGTACTTGATCTGGTACTGCATTGGCAAATGAACCTGGTCAGGTGTCTCTCAGTGGGAGAGCATTTTGGAGATAGTGATCACAATTCTATCTCTTTTACCATAACACTGAAGAGGGACAGGAACAGACAAGTTAGGAAAGCGTTTAATTGGAGTAAGGGGAAATATGAATCTATCAGGCAGAAACTAGGAAGTATAAATTGAGAGCAAATGTTCTCAGGGAAATGGACATCAGAAATGTGACAAATGGTCAGGGGATATTTGCGTGACATTCTGCATACGTACATTCCAATGACATAGGGAAAGGATGGTAGGGTACGGGAACCGTGGTGTACAAAGGCAGTTGAACATCTAGTCAAGAAAAATAGAAAAGCTTACGAAAGGTTCACAAAACTAGGTAACAATAGAGATCTAGAAAATTATCAGGTTAGCAGGAAAGAACTTAAGAATGAAATTAGGAGAACCAGAAGGGGCCATGAGAAGGCCTTGGCGAGCAGGATTAAGGTTCATCCATAGTCATCGATGAAGACTTCAACCCCATTAGTACTTTTTTTTTACGAGGTTGAGTTGCTAGCTCAATGCTTAACCCAGCACGGATGGAAAGCATGCAAGGGAGCCGGCTGGATTCGAACTCGGGACCACTCACCCTGAAGTCCAGCGCTGAAGCCACTTGCCTCCAGATGGTGATTTATGCTGTTGAGACGAACGCTTGTTTTGGATTTAAGTGATGGAGAGTTGCACAGCGTCAGCTCTCTCTTCCCAATTCCCATCTGGATCCAGTGGCAAGACAAGAGTTGAGATGCCTGAAGATGGGACTAGGCGCAGTGGATGACCAGGACATCTTCTGTGTCTTGTCGTGCTCCACACGTTCCACGACGCTTGCAGAGACCGCCTTCTTGACCGTTGAACCTTCCATTGGTCTCGTCCGCTCAGTCTGCCGGAGTCTGTCTTCACATGCTAGGATAGACAACTCCCTATCTCACTGAGGGTTTGAGACCCGTCGGCTACCCTCACCTGGTTTAACCGGTTTGTTGGAGCCGTTGCCCGGAGTGTGGCCGCTGACGCATGCAAACAGCTACGAGGAGCCACAGGTGAGAACTGACTGCCAGGTGGGGACCAAAGGTGGACTAACCGCCTAGAAAAGGACGCGACATGTTCCCCCACCAGAGGTGCACCCCTCCCTGACACCCCATACACCCCTACAGGATTAAGGAAAATCCCAAGGCATTCTACAAGTATGTGAAGAGCAAGAGGATAAGACATGAGATTAAGTGTGAAAGTGGGAATAGTGTGTATGGAACCAGAGGAGGTAGCGGAGGTACTTAATGAATACTTTTCTTCAGTATTCACTACGGAAAAGGATCTTGATGATTGTACGGATGACTTACAGTGGAGTGAAAAACTTGAGCATATAAACATTAAGAAGGAGGATGTGCTGGAGCTTTTAGAAAGCATCAAGTTGGATAAGTCACCAGGACCAGACAAGATATACCCCAGGCTACTGTGGGAAGCAAGGGAAGAAATTGCTGAGCCTCTGGTGATGATCTTTGCATCATCAATAGAGACAGGAGAAGTACCGGAGGATTGGAGGGTTTCCAATGTTGTTGCCCTGTTCAAGAAAGAGAATAGAGATAACCCAGAAAATTATAGACTGGTGAGTCTGACTTCAGTGGTGGGCAAGTTTTTTGAAAAGATTGTAAGAGGCAGGTTTTATGAGCATTTGAAAAGACATAATCTGATTAGGGATAGTCAGTATGGCTTTGCCTAGGGCAGGTCATGCCATACGAGCCTGATTGAATTTTTTGAGGATGTGACTAAACACACTGATGAAGGTAGAGCAGTAGATGTAGTGTATATGGATTTCAGCAAGGCATTTGGTAAGGTACTCCATGCAAGGCTTATTGAGAAAGTAAGGAGGCATGGGATCCAAGGGGATCTTGCCTTGTGGATCCAGAATTGGCTTGCCCACAGAAGGCAAAGTGTGGATGGGTCATATTCTGCATGGAGGTCGGTCACCAGTGGTGTGCCTCAGGGATCTGTTCTGGGACCCTACCCTTCGTGATTTTTATAAATGACCTGGAAAAGGAAGCGGAGAGATGGATTAGTAAATTTCCTGATGACATAAAAGTTGGGGGTGTTGTGGATAGTGTGGAGGGCTGTCACAGGTTACAGCGGGACATTGATAGGATGCAAAACTGGGCTGAAAAGTGGCAGATGGAATTCAACCTAGATAAGTGTGAGGTGGTTCATTTTGGTAGGTCAAATATAATGACAGGCTATAGTATTAATTGTAAGACTCAGCAGTGTGGAGGATCAGAGGGATCTAGGGGTTCGAGTCCATAGGACACTCAAAGCTGCTGGGCAGGTTGACTGTGTGGTTAATAAGGCATACTGTGAATTGGCCTTCATCAACCGTGGGAATGAGTTCAAGAGCCAAGAAATAATGTTACAGCTATATAGGACCCTGGCCAGACCCCACTTGGAGTAGTATGCTCACTCAGTTCTGGTCACCTCACTATAGGAAGGATGTGGAAACTATAAAAAGAGTGCAGAGGAGATTTAAAAGTACATTGCCTGGATTGGGGAGCAGCCGTATGAGAATAAGTTGAGAGAATTTGGCCTTTTCTCCTTGAAGCAACGGAGGATGAGAAGTGACCTGATAGAGGTGTATAAGATGATGAGAGGCATTAATTGTGTGGATAGTCAGAGGCTTTTTCCCAGGGCTGAAATGGCTAACATGAGAGGCCACAGTTTTAAGGTGCTTGGAAGTAGGTACAGAGGAGATGTCAGGGGTAAGTTTTTTATGCAGAAAGTGGTGAGTGTGTGACATGGTCAGATTAAGAGGCTCTTGGATATGTACGTGGAGCTTAGAAATGTACATGACCACCACCCAGTTCTCATCATATATGTAGCGCCAGTAGTGTTATACCATTAGCGTTTTAGCTAGTATTGTAAATGCACTTTATTATCTGTTAATATATTTGTGGTAATATTACTTATCTGTTACGTGTGAGTTATATGAACTGTGTTGTGCACTTTGGTCTGGAGGATCATTGTTTCTTTTTGGGGGAATACATGTTTATGGTTGAAATGATAATAAAGTTGAACTTTTTATCTGAAATGACTGCATGTGCCATCTAGGATTTTAATATAAGCTTCCTTAACAACAGTGGCTGCCCTCTGAGATTCTGGGTTTAAGCACTGGATCAGCGAATATAATGAGATTTCTTTGTTAAACTTTGCAACAGCTCTCCATTATGTCATAAATAAATCAGAGAACAATTATTTCAACTTCAAGATCTTTGATTCACAGGGCTCTGAGGAGCTGGTTCTGAAATAAGGTGTTAACAGTGCAATAACTGACACCATTTGACCTGAATAATGAGGAAGATTTTTCATTTGGCTACTGAAGGGATACATAAATATAAATGGTGACTTCTTAAGTTTGAAACAGTTCATGAGTCCAACATGCAAAGTTGAATTAATATTGAGTCACTGAGTCACGAACACTACAGCACAGAAAGAGGCCCTTTGGCCTGTCTAATCCATGCTGAACCATGAATCTGCCTAGTCCAATCGACCTGCAACCAGATCATAGCCCTCCATGCCTTCCCATCCATGTACCTATGCAAAATTTTCTTAAATATTGAAATTGATCCCCCATCTACCACTTGCATTAGCAGCTCGTTCCTCACTCGCACCACCCTCTGAATGAAGAAGGTCCCCTTCGTGTTCCCCTTAAATATTCCACCTCTTACCCTTAACCTATGATCACTAGTTAAGTCTCATTCAACCTCAATGGAAAAAGCCTGCTTATTTCTACCCTATTGAATTTAGGAGCCAAGAGGTAATGTTGCCTGGTCAGACACCACGTGGAGTACTGTGCTCAGTTCTGGTTACCTCACTACAGGAAGGATGTGGAAGCCATGGAAAGGGTGCAGAGGAGATTTACAAGGATGTTGCCTGGATTGGGGAATCTGCCTTATGAGAATTGGTTGAGTGAACTCTACCTTTTCTCTTTGGAGCGACGGAGAATGAGAGGTGACCTGATAGAGGTGTATAAGATGATGAGAGGCATTGATCGTGTGGATAATCAGAGGCTTTTTCCCAGGGCTGAAATGGTTGCCACAAGAGGACACAGGTTTAAGGTGCTGGGAAGTAGGTACAGAGGAGATGTCAGGGGTAGGTTTTTTACTCAGAGAGTGGTGAGTGTGTGGAATGGGCTGCCGGCAACAGCGGTGGAGGTGGATACAATAGGGTCTTTTAAGAGACACTTAGATAGGTACATGGAGCTTAGTAAAATAGAGGGTTATAGGTAAGCCTAGTAATGCCTAAGGTAGGGACATATTAGACACCACTTTGTGGGCTGAAGGGCCTGTATTGTGCTATAGGTTTTCTATGTTTCTATTTATACCCTTCATGATTTTTTATACTTCTGTCAAATCTCTCCTCATTCTCCTACACTTCAGGGAATAAAATACTATCATATTCAACCTTCCACTACAACTCAGTTCCTCAATTCCCAGCACTCTTTGAAACCTATTTACATCTTTCCTGTCAGTAGGTGACCAAAATTGGACACAATACTCTAAATTAGGCCTCACCAATGTCTTATACAACTTCAATATTACATCTCAACTCCTGTACTGAATACTTAGATTTATAAAAGGCATTGAGCCAAAAGCTTTCTTTATGACCTTATCTACCTGTGATAATAAGCAGTTGTATTGACAGACTAGCTTGTGTGTCCCGAACATCAGCCTAAATTCATTGACACACGATGCTCAGTAATCTCATTTTTTATTTGGCAGCAGTGGAAAATGAACAAAAGCTTTTCACTGTATCTTGGTGCAGACGACCATAATAAGCCAATTTACCAATTAACTGCACAGAAGTGAATGAAATATGAAAGGTCAGTGGTGTGAAATATTAGTTTTATAACAAATCCTAACATGTGCAACAGTTTCAGCACTTAAAAATCCTTTGAATTGAAGTAAAAAATGTGACTGGCTGTAAGACCATAAGACTTATAATGAGTCTGTCTGACATTTCATCATGGCTGATCCATTTTCCTTCTCAGCCCCAATCTCCTGCCTTCTCCCTGCATGCATCCTTCCATGCCCTGACTGCTCAAGAATCTATCAACCTCTGCCTTAAATATAACCAAGACTTGACCTCCACAGACGCCTATGGCAACAAATTCCACAAGTTAAAAATCTGCATGATTTTGGGATGTAGGAGAAGCCCCACATGATCCCCATCAACAAGGTCATGGTCTCTTCTCACTGCTGCCATCAAGAAGGAGGTACAGGAGCTTCAAGTTTTACACCACCAGGTTCAGGAAAAGCTGTTACCCCTCAACTTCTAGACTCTTGAACTAGAGTGGATAACTTCACTTAACTTCACACACCCCAACTCTGACCTGGTTACTGGAGTTGTGAGGCAACTGAACTTCCTATAGCATCACTGTGCCTTTCTGAACAGAGTCTTTAAAACTGTGAAGGGATTTTGATAAAGTAGGAACATCCACTTGCCAGGGTTCCAAATCTAAGAATAGTTAGTCGCAAAGAACACCAGTAATCAGTACAGGAGAGTGTTTTTGTTCAACAAAAGAGAAGGAGTTGTTTCACAAGATCACAAGACAAAGGAGCAGAAGTAGGCCATTCGGCCCATCGAGTCTGCTCCACCACTCCACCATGAGCTAAATTATTCTCCCATCTAGTTCCAATTACTGGCTTTTTCCCCATGTCCCTTGATACCCTGACTAATTAGATACCTATCAATCTCTTCCTTAAACACCCTCAATGATTGGGCCTCCACAGCTGTATGTGGCAATGAATTCCACAAATCCATGACCCTCTGGCTAAAAAAACTTCTCCTTATCTCTGTTTTAAATGGGTACCCTCTAATTCTAAGACTGTGGCCTCTTGTCCTGGACTCAGCCACCAAGGGAAACAGCCTTTCCACATCTACTCTGTCCAACTCTTTCAACAATCGAAATGTTTCTATGAGATCCCCTCTAATTTTTCTATACTCTAATGAATATAGTCCAAGAGCCGACAAATGATCCTCATATGTTAGCCCCTGCATTTCAGGAATCATCCTTGTAAGTCTTCTCTGAACTCTCTCCAACATCAGAACATCCCTTCTAAGATAGGGTGCCCAAAACTGCACACAGTATTCCAAATGAGGTCTTACCAGTACCCCATAGAGCCTCATCAACACCTCCTTACTCTTATACACTATTCTTCTTGAAATAAATGCCAACATAGCATTCACTTTCCTTACTGCCAATCCAAGCTGGTGGTTAACCTCTAGGGTATCCTGCACGAGGACCCCCAAGTACCTTTGCACTTCCGATTTTTGAATTTTCTCCCCATCTAATTAATAATCTGCCCAATTGTTTCTTCTTCCAAAATGTACAAATGTACATTTCTCAACATTGTATCTCATCTGCCATTTCTTTACCCACTCTCCTAAACTGACCAAATCTCTCGGTAACCTTTCCGTTTCTTTAACACTTCCTGCTCCTCCACCTATCTTGGTGTCATCCGCAAACTTAGCCACAAAACCATTTAATCCATAATCTAAATCATTGATATACATTTTAAAGGAAGTGGCCCCAACAACAACCCTTGCAGAACACCACTAGTAATTGGCAACCAATCGGAATAGGATCTCTTTATTCCCACCCTTTGCTTTCTGCCTATCAGCCAATGCTCCACCCATTCCAGTATCTTTCCTATAACTCCATGGGGTCTCATCTTATTAAGCAGCCTCTTATGCCGCACCTTATCAAAGGCCTTTTGAAAATCCAAATACACAACATCCACAGCCTCTCCCTTGTCAATCTTATTTGAGATTACCTCAAAAAATTCCAATAGGTTGGTGAGGCAGGATCTTCCCTTCATGAAACCATGCTGGCTTGGGCCTATCTTGTCATGCACCTCAAGGTTTTTCATAACCTCATCCTTGACGATTGACTCCAATAACTTTCCAACTACCGATGTCAGACTAATAGGTCTGTAATTTTCTTTTTGCTACCTCCCTCCTTTCTTAAACAACGGAACTACATTTGCAACCTTCCAGTCCTCTGGAACCGTGCCAGGGTCTATTGATTCCTGGAAGATCATTTCCAATGCCTCCACAATCTCCAAAGCCACCTTCTTCAGAACCCATGTGTGCACCTCATCTGATCTGGGAGACTTATTTATTCTTAGCCCATTTAGCTTCCCAAGCACTTTCTCTCCAGTAATCTTGACTGTACCTAATTCTATTCCCTGATATCTCTGGCTATTAGGTATGTTGCTAATGTCTTCCACTGTGAAGACTGATGCAAAATACTCATTTAGTTCCTCTGCCATCTCCTTGTTACCCATTATAATTTCTCCAGCATTATTTTCCATGGGTCCTATATCTACCCGTGTCACTCTTTTACTCTTCATATATTAAAAAAAACTCCTAGTGCCCTTTATAATGTTAATTGCCAACTTCCTTTCATAATTCAACTTTTCTTTCCTAATGATTTTTCTTAGTAAGTTTTTAAATATTGTGCAGTCCTCAGTTTTCCCACTTTTTTTTGCTTCCTTGTACGCCGTCTCTTTTGCTTTTATTTTAGCCTTAACCTCTCTCGTTATCCACATTTATGCCATTTTTCCATTCATGATTTTCTCTTTTCTTGGAATATATTTTTCCTGCACTTTCCTTATTTCTTATAGGAATTTCATCCAATTCTGCTCTACCATCCCTCCATCTAGCTTACTTTTCCAATTGACTTGGGGCAGTCCCTCTCGCATACCACTGTAATTCCCTTTGTTCCACTGAAATATCGATACACCTGATACCAGCTTCTCCTTTTCAAATTTGAAACTGAACTCAGTCATATTATAATCACTACTTCCAAGGGGTTCCATTACCTCCAGCTCCCTAATCAGCTCAGGTTCATTACACAGCATTGAGTTTGTATTAATATTACATATTGCGATGAACTGCTGCTGCAAAATAACAAATATTATGACCTAGTGACATTAAACTTGATTCTAGTTTTAAAAAAAACAACCAAAGTTATTAGACTCCCTCCAGGACTACAGTTTTGTTTCACTGACTAATTCCATTTTTTCTGTTGGAATATAGCAGTATATAAAACCATAAAAACACTTCGTAAGGAAAGACATTTATGTTGTCATGGAGAAAGAAAGATTGTCATGCATGGGTTTCCTCCAGGTGCCCTGGTTTTCTCCCATTTTCCAAAAATATAGGTTAATTGGTCACATGGGTATAATGGGACAGCACGGGCTCACTGGGCTGGAAGGGCTCGTGAAAATGCTGTGTCTCTCAATAAATAAGTAAGTAAAAATATACAAGTTAAAGAGGAAGAAGGATATGGAAGTTCATGGATGAAGAAAAGTGGGTGTTGGATGTATAAACACCAGCGCAGGGCATATAACCAGTTCCTTGCTGTAAATGTTGTTTATTGTAGCCATTGACCTGGATGAAAAATGCATCTTATCTAAGCACCATCCACGGAAAATCAAGGATAAGGAAGTATTTTTTTGAACTTTTTTTTGTACTACTTAATTAACATAATTTTATATGTACAGCACAGGTACAGATGATGAACCTGACTCTGATATGAGTCTCTGTTGTAGACTAAGAATGGGAAGGGGGCAGAGAGAGGGGCATCATGGTTGGGAAAAGGGAGAGAGAGGGCGTGGAGGGAGTGGGAAGAACCAGAGAGACATTCTGGAATGATAATTGAACTAATTGTTTGGAATATAATGACCTTACCTGATGTTTTAGGGCTGGGTGTGTCTGCACTCAGGCTACCCTCCGCCCCTAGCACTCCTTCTCTGCCACCTGTACCTCCGGTGGTGCTCCACCCTCATCATTCCCAACATCCTTTGCTCCCTCCAGATTTACACACTCAACCTCTGCTTCAGATTGACAATTACAGTGCTGCACAAAAGTCTTAGGTATATATATGTAGCTAGGATGCCGAAGACTTGCACAGTACTGTATCTACTAAATGTTCACCAACATTAACAAAAACCTAAGACTCACAGATATTGCTGTTTCAAGGGAAAATAAAGGGAGGATGGACATGGATGTCTTTCTACCGTGTGCTTTAAATCAAATCAAAATTAATCCACACAGAAACTTGTATAAAAAACAGCTTACAATACTGTGCCAAGTTCTTAGGCACCCTAGCCATATAGAGTATGTGCTTAGATTTGTTTCTTACTGTAATTTATAGTTTACTTCTGTACTGCAATGAACTGCTGCCGCAAAACAACAAATTTCATGACATATGCTAGTCATATTCAACCTGATTCCCATTATTAAAAACGACCAGTTATGAGACTTCCTTTAGGACAATTTTGTTTCACTAACTAATTGCTGGTTTGTTTTTGCATTTGGAATATAGCAGTAATGAATCATAACACTTCATCTACTAGTTTTGATTTTCAGAAACAAAATCATTAAATAATTCATATAGCCTTCTAGCTTGAAGAATAAAATCAAACTGAACTGAGCTAAAGTCCTATGCAGAATTCATTTTTCAGTTCAATACTAACTGTAATTGCTCAGGGCCATTAGTGATTTTGCCATATAAATGAGGGCATTTTGTACACACGGATGTTAAGAAAATAATCTGTGACGGAAGGGGAGAAGTGAGAAGCTGCTTGTTATAACCCAAGGCTTCCTAGCACTGCTCGGTGAGTATTGGAAAAGGTGAGCAGCCTCAACTTCCTGGACATCAACATCTCTGAGGACCTATCCCGAGCCCAACACATTGATGCAATCACAAACAAGGCTTGCCAGTGGTACTATTTCATTGGGAGTTTGAGGACATTTGATATGTTACCAAAGACTCTAGCAAATTTCTACACATGTACAGTGGAGAACATTCTAACTGCCTGGCATTGAAACTCAAATGTATAGGATCGTAACCGGGTTGCAGAGGAGCGCAAACACAACCAGCCTCATCATAGGCACAACTCTCTTTGCCATCAAGGAAATATTCAAGGGGAAGAGCCTCAAGAAGGTAGCATCTATCATTAAAGACACTCACCATGCAGGCCTTGCTCTCTTTGCCTTACAACCACTCGGGAAGAGGTACAGGAACCTGAAGACCCACACTCAGCAACTTAAGAACAGCTTCTGACCATCTGCAATCAGACTTCTAAATAGACCCTGAACCCATATTCATTCATTTGTTATGTGCTGTGTCATATGACATGGTCTTTCCATGACCACGATTGTTCTTGGAAAATTTTTCTACT
Source organism: Mobula hypostoma (assembly GCF_963921235.1). NCBI lineage: Eukaryota > Metazoa > Chordata > Chondrichthyes > Myliobatiformes > Myliobatidae > Mobula > Mobula hypostoma. The sequence goes on along the minus strand of NC_086097.1, from coordinate 8,607,224 downwards.
TATAATTTAAGGAATAAATATGATACATTTTTGAGTATTTGGTGCATTTATTTACAAAAGATAGGACTGTATATGTAGGTTCTCCGATGATAAAGATGTTGGTCCTTTGGGGAAAGAAACAAATACATATATTACATTTATTTTGAATCCCATGGAGCAATATCCAGGCAGTCTTTCTTTCTTTTTTTTTTCTATTTTTTTTTTCTTTTTTTGGGTAGGGGTATATTATGGGGGTGGGTAGATATTATTCTATGTAATCAAATTTGAAAACTAAATAAAAAAAAATTTTAAAAAAGAAGTGGTTTGCCATTGCCTTCTTCTGGGTAGTGTCTTTACAAGACAGGTAACCCTCCAACCATTATCAATACTGTTTAGAGATTGTCTGCCTGGCATCAGTGGTCACACATGCAGGACATGATTTGCACCAGCCGCTCATACCCCCATCCACTACCTGCTCCTGTGTCTTCAGGTGACCCTGATTGGGTTGGAGTGGTGGGGTGGTGGCTAAGCAGGTGCTACACCTTGCCCAAACATGACCTGCAGGGGGAAACAGTGGGAATGAGTACCGACACCTCCTTTGGTAGAGACGTATCTCCTGCCGGACACCCAGAACGTGCATAACTTATTATTTGTCTTTTGCACTATTTAATTTTTGCATATTTTATAGTCTTTGTCCTGTTCTGTGCCACAAAACAAATTTCACAGCATATGTTGGTGATAATAAACCTGATTCTGATTCCAAAATCTAGAAGATAGAAGGTGTTACTCCTCATCTTTTTTGCTCCATTTCCGCCGGAGGGTCTTGGCCTGATACGTCGACTGTTTACTCTTATCCATCGACGCTGTCTGGCTTGCGGAGTTCTTCCAGCATTTTGTGTGTGTTTCTTGGATTTCCAGCATCTGCAGATTTTCTCTTGTTTGAGATAAAAGGTGATTTTATAAGATCACTGACAAAGATTCTCATTGTAGTCCAGAGTCATTACTTGAGATTAGATATAATAGATACCAAAAGGTTGGGATAGCTTGAATTGTGGCACTTACAAGAATAAAGCTAGGAGATGCACTCTTATCTTGAGTGTTCAAGTTGCACTTTTGATAAAACTGATTACAGATCCATGCTGTTAGCATTGATTTTGTCACAATGTTATAATGAGCTGTTCAAATGATGTACTTGATACCATTGGCGACATTTTCACAAAGCAGTTCTATGAAATTATAGAGGTTGGTAAAGAATGAGTTCCTACTTTGTAATGCAGCATTTCTTGTGTTGAATAGTGAGCTACTGACAGGATAGAGCTGATAGGAAGTTGAATTATTTAATTCAATAGAATTACAGACTGTTTCTGCACAGAACACCTCAGCATTCTCATTACCCTCATGTAATGCTGCAAATTAGTCTCTTTGAAAATCTATAAATTCACTTCTGAAGACTTTGCTTGTCTTTATTTCCATCAAACCTGTTGCTCATGGATTAAAGAATCTCATCTATTCTTTCCTTTGTGACTTTTCACACAAATTTTTAAATCAATGGGTCTGACCTTGAACCATCAGCCAGAGAGAATATCTTCCCTATTTTTAGACTACCTAAAAATAATATATTATAAATCTCTATTAAATCTTATCTGAAATACCATTTTAACTCCAAGAACATCAACTTCAATTTCTAAAATCAAATTCCACACCCTGAAACCATTCTATTAAATCTTCTCTTGATCCTTTTCACATCTTACCAAAGTGTGGTATGCAGAAATGGACATAGAATCTTAGCCTGCCTCCAACCAGTGCTGGTTGTCCATCATGTCCGACAATGACAGGAAATCTGTGCAGGAGAATGTTTAAGTGGAAAAGCTGTTGCACAGGAGCAGTTCCATTCTCAACCTCAAAAGTCCAGGTCCAGTGGTATGAACAAGCATCAGAAACTGGGATCTTCCTTGGTTGCAGTGGACGACCGTCACCTGTGCCTTGTCCTGCCCTTCACTCTCCAGAAAGCATTGCGGTACCACCTTCCTGGCCGTTAAATCTCACTCTAGATCTCATTCACCCCGTCCACCAGAGCTGATTTCACATACTAGCACTGCTGTGCCCCTATGACACTGGGGTATGAGGCTCGCCAGTTACCCTCACCTGCTTTAGCTCAACTATCGAAGTGGTATACCAAGGTGTGGCCACTGTTATATGCTAACAGCTGCTTCAAGCATGGGTGGGAGCTGACTGTCCAGTCGGAAACAAACATGAGTGAGTGGCCCCAGAATGGACACAACAAGCCCCTTCACCAGACGTGCTACCCCCTCCGTGGGCACTTCATGCTCCCCCAACCGGTATTCTGTACATATTCCACAGTTTCCTGCATTTCTAGTCTATGCTTTCAATATCTTTTGGGAGCCAATAAATGTTGCTACCACTCTATCAACATGCCCTTCTATTCAACAACTTGTGAACAGATAGACCCATGTGCAGTTCTTGCACCACCTTTAGAACTATAGATTTGAAAAATATAGACCCTTCTTAATTTTTCTCCCTAAGTCAGAGAGTCCACACTTTGTGTTAGATTATGTTAGGGTCATCTAATGGATCCAGTTATGTACATTGGTGAAATCCGACATAAATTGGTAAACTCCTTTGTTGAGCACCTTAGCTCCATCCACAAGCAGGATTTCCCAGTGGCCAACCATTTTAATTCCTTTCCCGACTCCCATTCCAACATGTTGGTCCATGCTCTGCTCTACTGCCACGATGAGGCCACACTCAATGTGGAGGAGCAACACCTCACATTCTGTCTGTGTAGCTTCCAACTTAAAGGCAAGAGCATTTATTTCTCTAACTTTGTTCATTTTTTCTCCCTCCTCCTTTTCACTTCTTTTATTCCACATTCTGGCTTATCTCTGATCACTTCTCTTTTCTTCAATTGCCTATCATCTCCTGCTGGTGTCCTTCCTCCTTCCCTTCCTTCCATGGTCTACTCTCCTCTCCTAGCAGATTCCTTTTTCAGCCCTTTACCTTTTCCACCTATCACCACCCAGCTTCTTTTTGCATCGCCCATCTCTCACCCACCTGGCTTCACCTATCACCTACCATCTTGAACATGTCATTCTCCCCCCCCCCCCCCACTTTCTATTCTGGCATCTTCTCTCTTCCATTCCAATCCTGATGAAGAGTCTCAGCCCAAAACATTGACTGTGTATTCATTTCTTTGGATGCTTCTTGACCTGGTAAATTCCTCCACCATTTTGTGTATGTTGCCTATGTTCCCCTGTTTTTACACCCCCTTTAGAACTGTGGAACTTAAAATAGATGGTCACTTGTTATTCTCTCTCCCAAAGTCTATCAGCTCCCACTCAGTATTAGATTCCAGCTGCTATTTGTCTGCAACTTCAAACAGCAATGCTCCCTTTCGCAGTACTACAATCGGCATTGTTAATTAATCTTTTAATCTTTATGTTACCTAAACTGTGCAGAGTGTTGTCAGGTAAAATGAGCAACTGAAAATCCCTTGGGAACCAAGTCCATTTCAAGTTCCAAAGTTTAATCATAGATCAGCTGCTGGGAGAGAGCCGCCAAAAATCTTAGACAATCAGAACACTTAAAGCATAGGAGTAGGATTAGGCTCTTCAGCCTAACCTCTGTCTTAAATACACCCAATGACCTGGCCTCCATAGCAGTCTGTTGTAATGAATTCCACAGGTTCACCATCCTCTGGCTAAAGAAAATCCTCCTCATCTCCGTTCTAAATGGACATCCCTCTATTCTGAGGATCTGCCCTCTGGTCTTAGACCCCTCCCCCCCACCAAAAGAAACATTCTCTCCACATCCACTCTGTTTGGCCCTTTCAACATTTTATAGGTTTCAAAGGGATCCCCACTTATTCTTCAAGATTCCAGCGAGTAAAGGCTCAGAGCCATCAAACACTCAACATACTATCAACCTATCATTCTCATGAACCTCCTCTGAACCCTCTCCAAGGTCAGCACATCCTTTCCAAGATAACTCCAACTCCACAAAGCAATGGGAAAATTCTGTTATTATACCTTAATTTAAGTTCTTCCTAATTCATTACAAACCCTTAAATTAACAATTATATGCATACCCAAATGGATGTGGGGAAGGTTCTACCATCTCACGAGTAGCTAATAACCAGCTCTTTGGTCGCTCTCTGATGACACCCTATTCTCTGTCTCCGAACAGGAACAATAATCCTGTTTCTATAACATTGTGTATCCCACACAAATTGCTTCATTAATGACATCTAGTTGGTCTGTTCTGAAATAGGATGTGGTCAAGTCTCGCAATGGCTAGTCACTTTCACGTTTTCTTGCATTATGGGTGCCATGATAGTGTAGAGGTTAGTGTGATGCTATCACAGCTTGGATTGCAAGGTTGCATTTCAAATTTCAACCCCAACCTCCTCTGTAAGGAGTCAATGTACACTTTTGCCATAAAGTATGTGCGTCTTCTCCAGGTCTTCCAGTTTCCTTCCACAGTCCAAAGACGCACCGGGTTAGGTTAATTGGTCATTGCAAGTTGACCCATGATCAGGCTTAAATTGGGGCTGTGGGATGGCATGGCTCAAAGGTCCAGAAGGTCCTATTCAGCACTATATCTCTAAATAAATAATGTGTGGCTTTCCTCCATTTGCAATGTGTCTACTTGTGCATTATTGCTTGTTCAACCTTTGTGATTCTGCTTTTATCTTGACCCATCTAACACATTGTCAAAGGTCCATTAAGGAAAGGGTTAAGGTCATGTTCAGGCACGGATAGTGTACAGATAGTGTGCAGTCAACCCAAGCAAGAGAGGGTTTTGAAGAGCATAGCTTCCTCTTACACAACAGGGGAGCTGAAGCCATTTGGCAGAAAAGATAATGTTACATAAAGATGCCAAGCACCCGCTAACTAGGGTGCAGTTACTTTACTAGCGTCAAAGTATTATGGGCTTTCGCCTTGTAGTTCTATTGACTTTTCACACCTGTATTTTGAATAATGATTGAACGTGCAAACAAAGAACTTGAACAAATGGTCAATATCCTTCAATGTTAAACAATTCTGTATAAAAATGGCATTACTCGGTTTAAGGACAGTATGGAGACAGGGGCAATAGTGTTCTTTTGCACAAGTAAAGCATGGTTAAGGAACAAGTATGAGCTTTCAGAATCCTGGCCAGTAGCAATGACAATATGTCCAAGTTATTTCATGTAAAACTAAAAGCAGTGATCGCAGCACTGACTCTTGGGGAATACCACAGAAAAGATATCCTCACATTGGAAAATAAACTTTGCTAACTTAATTTACATACAATGAATGGTGACCTATAAACCACAAACTTCAAATGAGACTCCTCTTATATCAGGAGCACTAGCGGATTTATGAGACCGTTCACATTGTGAAAAAAGATGGTTATTGGTCTCCCTCAAATTATTAAATGAATTATCTCACAGAAAGATCACCATCTGTTTTTAATATAATTTTAAAATAAAAGCAATGAAAATGTTGGAAATATTGAACTGGTCAGGCAGCATTTATGGTGATAGAAGAAAAGAGAGTTAACACTTGGGATTAAAATGGCTGATCCCCTTCCCACGTCTAGAGGGAAATGGAACAGCCATGATGAATGGGCAGAGTAGCCTAAAGGGGCCAAATGGTCTCATTATGCTCCTCAGTCTTATGGTCAGAAATATTGGGTGGTGAAGGGAAAAACTGGATAAGCCTGAGGGGCATCATGGTAGCGTAGCAGCTATTACATCTTGGAATATTCCGGAGTTTGGAGTTCAATTCAGGTGCTATCTGTAAGGTGTTAGTACATTCTTCCTGTGAACCACATGAACTTCCTCCCACATTCCAAAAACATATTGGTTAGTAGGTTAATTACTCATTGTAAATGGTCCTGGGATTAGACGGGTTGCTGGGCCTTATGGTTCGTTGGGCCGGAAGGGCCTGTTCTGTTTAGTATCTCTAAATAAATAAATAGGGCAGGGAAGGGGTGTGGACCTTTAAAACTAGTTGAATAAAATCATTGTTCTGGATTGTGCATAACTTTATGTGATAGTTCTTTATTAATTTAATTGTTTTTGAAAAGTATTGAGGTGTAAGAACTCATAACACATTTGATTCCTTTACGAAGTGTCTTCATTTCCCATCAGTTATTTTGTCCTTGCATGACTGAAAGTATTTTAAATGAACAATACTACTTATGTTGTTTCATCCAGACTATTTAATCACAGGTTCTATTCAAAGTATTCGACTAAGCTTTGAAGACTCAATTATAAACCCTTCAGGAATTACAAGTAATTTTGATGTGACTGCAAGACTATAGACATTTTGTAATGCATACAGGTTTTGTGACCACAAATATTCTGCTGGAGGAACTGAATGGGTCAGGTATCTGTAGGGGGAGAGGAATTGTTAGCATTTCAGGAAGCCAAACCACACCAGTTCTGTATCCAGTTTGAAAACAATGTCACTTAAGGGAGTTAATGTTTTCACAAGAAGCTAAACTGTAGAATGAACATAAAGAAAGCCAATTGAAACTACATCTGTAAGGTTATTCTGCAATACAAGAATAAATACAATTCTCCATGTCCTAGAGGGAGAAGGTAACTTGGAGGTCACTGTATTGGACACGTTTTTGTAAACAGATCTCACATTACAGCCACATGAATCAATTTGAACCAACTTACCAAGATATCATGTGCGTACACATCTGCAGCACAACAGTGGAAACAACGAGTGGTTTCAAGCTTCTGAGAGTGAAATCTCACATAATCTGTCATGGCCCCAGAACAAATCCTGCACAATCAAGAAAGCTCACCAATGTTTCCACTTTCTGAGGAAGCTAAAATGAGATGGGATTATGCACATCAATACTCACGACCTTTTAGAGAATCGGAGTAGAGAGCATCCTAGCATGCATGTTATAAGAAGTGCTCTGAGGCAGACCGGATGGCTGTACAATGGGTAATTTAAAACTGCCCAATGCATCACTGGCACCAGCCTATCTGCCATCAAGGACATAGAAACATAGAAAACCTACAGCACAATTCAAGCCCTTTGGCCCACAAAGCTGTGCTGAACATGCACTTACCTTAAAACTACCTAAGCTTGCCCATAGCTCTCTATTTTTCTAAGCTCCATGTATCCATCCAGGAGTTTCTTAAAAGACCCTATTGTTTCTGCCTCCACCACTGCCACCGGCAGCCCATTCCATGCACTCACCACTCTCTGCGTAAAAAACTTACCCCTGATATCTCCTCTGTACCTGCTTCCAAGCATCTTCAAGCTATGTCCTCTCATGCTAGCCATCTCAGCTCTGAGAAAAAGACTCTGAATATCCACACGATCAATGCCTCTTATTATCATGTACACCTCTATCAGGTCACCTCTCATCCTCCGCTACTCCAAGGAGAAAAAACCGAGTTCACTCAGCCTATTCCCATAAGGCATGCTCCCCAATCCAGGCAACAGCCTTGTAAATCTCCTCCGCATCCTTCCTATGGTTTCCACGTCCTTCCTGTAGTGAGGCGACCAGAACTGAGTACACTACTCCAAGTGGGGTCTGACCAGGGTCCTACATAGCTGCAACATTACCTCTCGGCTCTTAAACTCAATCCCACAATTGATGAAGGCCAATACATCGTATGCCTTATTAACCACAGAGTCAACTTGTGTAGCAGCTTTGTGTGTCCAATGGACTTGGACCCCAAGATCCCTCTGATCCTCCACACTGCCAAGAGTCTTGCCATTAATGCTATATTCTGCCACCATATTTGACCGAGCAAATTTACTAACCCATCCTTCCACTTCCTCATCCAGGTCATTTATAAAAATCACAAAGAGTGGGGGTCCCAGGACAGATCCCTGAGGAACACCACTGGTCACCGGTCACTGGTACACTGCATACAGAAAGGTGCCAGAAAATGCATAAGATAGTTTATTTACATAGATTGATTGTATGTCCATAAAATGATGCTATGCACAGGAGTGTCTGTACATAGGGTGATTCTGACAGGCAGCTATAAAGTAGAGGTGAGGTGGGTTAGGGTGGAATTGTAATATCATGATATCATGAAGGATCCTACCTCCCCCCACCCCCCGCTCTAACACTGCTTGTCCCATTTCCATCAGGGAGGAGGCTAAGTAGCATCCATACTAGGACCACTAGACTGAAAAGCAGTTTCTTTCCTCAAGCAGTAAGGCTGATCAACATCTCCACCCACTAACCCACCACTCCACATCCCCAACCACCACTACTTTATAATTTCCTGTCGAGTCACCTTATGTACAGACACTCCTGTGTCAAGCATCACTTTATGGACATAAATCAATCTATGTATATAAGCTACTTTATGCATTTCTGTTCTTCATTATGTTTTATTTTAGTCATGTCTCCTTTACCTTATGTTTTTTGTGCTGCACTGGATCTGGAGCAACAATTACTTTGTTCTTCTTTCACTAGTGTAATGAAAATGACATTAAACAATCCTGATCCTTGAACAGTGAATATAGATGAGATAGAGGGAGTCCTTTCATCTACTGAGTCTATGCTGGTTCACAGAATAATTCCATTCCTCACTCATCTTCTCTGCAACCTCCTTCACATTTTTCCATCTATATCACCCCCAACCAAATTTTATCATCTTGCCTCAGGGGCAATTTACAATAGAAATTAACCTTCTGACTTTCTGTGTTTCTGGGATGTGGGAAGAAAATCAGAGCAAGGGAAAGTCAGGGTATCAGATGGAAAACATTCAATGCTCACATACAGCAGAAGCTGAGAGCAGGAACTGAACTTGACGCTGGAGTTGTGAAGCTCAGCTCTTCTTGGTGAGCTACTGTGCCATCCTGGCCTTATTCTTTAAAGAAAACTCATGCCCTCAAACCACCCCAAATGGCACCAACAATGGTAACACAGCATGTAATGCGACATTATTACAGCTTGGGGTGTCGGAGTATGGAATTAAATTCTGGCACTGTCTATAAGGAGTCTGTATGACCACATGGGTTTCTTGGTGCTCAGGTTTCTTCCCACAGTTCAAAGACATATCGGTGAGTAGATTAATTGGTCATCGCAAATTATGTCGTGATTAGGCTAGGGTTAAATAGATGGGCTGCTGGGCAGCGTGGCTCATAAGACTGGAAAGGTCTGTTCCATGTTGTATCTCTAAAAATAAAATTTGATTTGAGGTGCACCATTGATTAGCAACTTGCTAATTTTCCAATTTCTGAACAAGTTGCACAACTCAATGTTTGTGTGTTCCAGTAGAAGAGTTAGCACCACTGAAAAATTACAATTTTACTGATATTTCATCCAGACCATTAACTTTAGTCAGCGAATATCAGTGCAGAATTTCACTCACTATTCTATATAAAGTTACGTTGAACACTCTTCACACTGTGATTGTTATGCAAGCAACAAATTTCATTGCATCCTGATATACATATCAATAACCCAATCTGAATATGAATCTGAGAATTTGTACAAGAGTAAATGTTTGATGTTGATATGTAGACCATTCAACCTCATTAAAGAACCACCCTCAGTGACCAGTTTATTAGGTATACCTGTACACCTGCTCATTATTGCAGATACCTAATCAATCATGTGGCAGCAACTCATACATAAAAGCACACAGACATGGTCAAGAGGTTCATTTGTTGTTCAGACCAAACATCACAATGTGATCTAAGTGATTTTGACTGTGGAATCATTGTCGGTGTCAGATGGGGTGGTTTGAGTATCTCAGAAACTGCAGATCTTCTAGGATTTTCACATACAACAGTCTTTAGGCTTTACAGAGAGTGGTGTGAGAAACAAAAAAAAGTCCGGTGAGCAGCAGTTCTGTGGGTGAAAACACTTCGTTAATGAGAGAGGTCATACATTAAGAGCAAAAGGATAACTAGGGAGATGGTAGAACAGTGATTGAATTCGGAGAAGGAAGTCTGAGAATCGGAGCAGGAGGACGGCAGAAGCCATTTTGATTTTTTCTTTTTCTCATCGGAGTTAAGAGAGGCGGGACTGCACAGGCATGTGACATCAGGCAATGAAGCGCAGAAGATTTAAAAAGGTCAGAAATCCTGATTCGGGTCTAATTCGGAGAAGGAAGTCTGAGAATCAGAGCGGGAGTGCAGCGGAAGCCATTTTGATTTTTTCTTTTTCTCATTGGAGTTAAGAGAGGCGGGACTGCGCAGGTGTGTGACGTCGGGCAGTGAAGCGCGGAAGATTTAAAAGGAACACAGCCGTATACAGCAGGCAGCGGAGTGAGCCGGGAGCAGAGTGAATGCTTAAGGGCTTTGGCTCAACGGGCTTAGGCAGAAATAGGCGAGGCAAAGAAGGTTTGGTTTTCAATTTTCCCTGTTATTTGAGGAAAGGGGTAAGTATGAGTGTGAGGGCAGCTTGCTGTTCTTGGTATCAGTTGTGGGAGGTCCTGGAGTCTCCTAGCCTCCTGGACGTCCACATCTGCGCCAGGTGCGCCGAGCTGCAGCTCCTAAGGGACCACGTTAGGGAACTGAAGCTGCAGCTCGATGACCTTCGTCCGGTCAGGGAGAGTGAGGAGTTGATAGAGAGGAGTTACAGGCAGGTGGTCACACCGGGGCCACGGGAGACAGACAAGTCGGTCACGGTTAGGAGGAGGAAGGGGAAGAGTCAGGTAATAGAGAGTACCCCGGTGGCTGTGCCCTTTGACAATAAGTACTCCTGTTTGAGTACTGTTAGGGGGGACAGCTTACCCGGAGGAAGTGACAGTGGCCATGCCTCCAGCACAGAGTCTGGCCCTGTAGCTCAGAAGGGTAGGGAAAGGAAGAGGAGGGCAGTAGTAATAGGGGACTCGATAGTTAGGGGGTCAGATAGATGATTCTGTGGACGCAGTCAGGAGACCCGGATGGTAGTTTGCCTCCCTGGTGCCAGGGTCCGGGATGTATCTGATTGTGTCCAAGATATCCTGAAGTGGGAGGGTGAGGAGCCAGAGGTCGTGGTACATATAGGTACCAATGACATAGGTGGGAAAAGAGAAGAGGTCCTGAAAGGAGAATATAGGGAGTTAGGTGGGGAGTTGAGAAGAAGGACCGCAAAGGTAGTAATCTTGGGATTACTGCCTGTGCCACGCGACAGTGAGAGTAGGAATGCAATGAGGTGGAAGATAAATGTGTGGCTGAGGGATCGGAGCAGGGGTCAGGGATTCAAGTTTCTGGATCATTGGGACTGCTTTTGGCGCAGGTGTGACCTGTACAAAAAGGACGGGTTGCACTTGGATCCTAGGGGGACCAATATCCTGGTGGGGAGATTTGCAAAGGCTACTGGGGAGACTTTAAACTAGAATGGTTGGAGGGTGGAAATCAAATTGAAGAGACTAGGAGAGAGGAGGTTAGTTCACAAATAGAGAAAGCTAGTAGACAGTGTGTAAGGGAGGATAGGCAGGGGACAGAGAACGGGAGCACTCAGACCAAAGATATAGGGGAGAAGGAAGAAAAAGATAAACAAAGTTGTTTGCACCATTAGGGATAAACAGAGAGTAAGAGGTGGAGAGTTTCTTAAATGCATCTATTTTAATTCTAGAAGCATTGTAAGAAAGGTGGGTGAGCTTAGAGCATGGATTGATACCTGGAAATATGTTGTTGTAGCTATTAGTGAAACATGGTTGCAGGAGGGGTGTGATTGGCAACTAAATACTCCTGGATTTTGTTGCTTCAGGTGTAGTAGAATCAGAGGGACAAGAGGGGGAGGTGTTGCATTGCTTGTCAGAGACAATATTACAGCGGTGCTTTGGCAGGATAGATTAGCGGACTTGTCTAGGGAGGCTACTTGGGTGGAATTGAGGAATGGGAAAGGTGCAGTAACGTTTATAGGGGTGTATTATAGACCACCTAATGGGGAGCGAAAATTGGAGGAGCAAATTTGTAAGGAGATCGCAGATTTTTGTCGTAAGCACGAGGTTGTGATTGTGGGAGATTTTAATTTTCCACACATAGACTGGGAAACCCATTCTGTAAAAGGACTGGATGGTTAGGAGTTTGTAAAACGTGTGGAAGATAGTTTTTTGCAGCAATACATAGAGGTACCAGATAGAGAAGGGGCAGTGTTGGATCTCCTGTTAGGGAATGAGATAGGGCAGGTGACGGAGGTATGTGTTGGGGAGCACTTCGGGTCCAGTGTTCACAATGCCATTAGTTTCAATATAATTATGGAGAAGGATAGGACTGGACCCAGGGTTGAGATTTTTGATTGGAGAAAGGCTAACTTTGAGGAGATGCGAAAGGATTTAGAAGGAGTGGATTGGGACAATTTGTTTTATGGGAAGGATGTAATAGAGAAATTGAGGTCATTTAAAGGTGAAATATTAAGAGTACAGAATCTTTATGTTCCTGTTAGGTTTAAAGGAAAGATTAAAAGTTTGAGAGAGGCATGGCTTTCAAGGGATATTGGAACTTTGTTCAGAAAAAGAGAGAGATCTACAATAAATATAGGCAGCTTGGAGTAAATGATGTGCTCGAGGAATATAAAGAATGTAAGAAGAATCTTAAGAAAGAAATTAGAAAAGCTAAAAGAAGATATGAGGTTGCTTTGGTAAGTCAGGTGAAAATGAATCCAAAGGGTTTATACAGTTATATTAATAGCAAAAGGATAGTAAGGGATAAAATTAGTCCCTTAGAGAATCAGAGTGGACGGCTATGTGCGGAGCCAAAAGAGATGGAGGAGATTTTGGACAATTTCTTTTCTTCAATATTTTCTTCAGGATATTGAATTGTGTAAGGTAAGGGAAACAAGTAGGGTAGTTATAGAAACTATGATGATTAAAGAAGAGGAAGTACTGGAGCTTTTAAGGAATATAAAAGTGGATAAGTCTCCGGGTGCTGACAGGATATTCCCTAGGACCTTGAGGTAAGTTAGTGTGGAAATAGCAGGGGCTCTGGCAGAAATATTTCAAATGTCATTAGAGACAGGATGGTGCCAGTGGTTTGGCGTATTGCTCATGTTGTTCCATCGTTTAAAAAGGGTTCTAAGAGTAAACCTAGCAATTATCAGCCTGTGAGTTTGACGTCAGTGGTGGGTAAATTGATGGAAAGTATTCTTAGAGGTATATATAATTATCTGGATAGACAGGGTCTAACTAGGAACAGTCAACATGGATTTGTGCGTGGAAGGTCACGTTTGACAAATCTTATTGAATTTTTTGAAGAGGTTACGAGGAAAGTTGACAAGGGTAAAGTGATGGATGTTGTCTATATGGACTTCAGTAAGACCTTTGAAAAGATTCCACATGGAAGGTTAGTTAGGAAGGTTCAATCGTTAGGTATTAATATTGAAGTAGTAAAATGGATTCAGCAGTGGCTGGATGGGAGACACCAGAGAGTGGCGGTGGATAACTGTTTGTCAGATTGGAGACCGCTATCTAGTGGTGTGCCTCAAGGTTCTGTATGGGGTCCAATGTTGTTTGTCATATATATTAATGACCTGGATGATGGGGTGGTAAGTATGCAGATGATACTAAGATAGGTGGAGATGTGGATAATGAAGTAGGTTTTCAAAGCTTGCAGAGGGATTTAGGCCAGTTAGAAGAGTGGGCTGAAAGATGGCAGATGGAGTTTAATGCTGATAAATGTGAAGTGCTACATTTTGGTAGGACTAATCAAAATAGGACATACATGGCAAATGGTAGGGCATAAAAGAATGCAGTAGAACAGAGGGATCTTGGAATAATGATGCATAGTTCCCTGAAGGTGGAATCTCATGTGGATAGGGTGCTGAAGATAGCTTTTGTTATGCTGGCCTTTATAAATCAGAGCATTGAGTATAAGAGTTGGGATGTAATGTTGAAATTATACAAGGCATTGGTAAGGCCAAATTTGGAGTATTGTGTACAGTTCTGGTCAACGAATTATAGGAAAGATGTTAACAAAATAGAGAGAGTACAGAGAAGATTTACTAGAATGTTACCTGGGTTTCATCTCCTAAGTTACAGAGAAAGGTTGAACAAGTTAGGTCTTTATTCTTTGGAGCGTAGAAGGTTGAGGGGGAACTTGATAGAGGTATTTAAAATTTTGAGGGGGATAGATAGAGTTGACATGGATAGGCTTTTTCCATTGAGAGTGGGGGAGATTCAAACAAGAGGACATGAGTTGAGAGTTAAGGGGCAAAAGTTTAGCTGTAACATGAGGGGGAACTTCTTTACTCAGAGAGTGGTGGCTGTGTGGAACGAGCGTCCAGCAGAAGTGGTTGAGGCAGGTTCGATGTTGTCGTTTAAAGTTAAATTGGATAGGTATATGGACAGGAAAGGAATGGAGAGTTATGAGCTGAGTGCAGGTCAGTTGGACTAGGTGAGAGTAAGAGTTTGGCATGGACTAGAAGGGCCGAGATGGCCTGTTTCCGTGCTGTAATTGTTATATGGTTATAACTCAAGGATAAGGGGGGGATGTGAAAGTTATGGGTGAACATCTTAATGAGTACTCTATCTCAGTATTTCCCAAGGAGAAGGAAGTGGAAGATAAGAAGATCAATGCTGTGCATTTTGATATACTAGGCCATTTTTAGGTAAAGGAGGAGGTAGCAATGCAGCTTTTAAAAAACACTAAGGTGGATGTCCCCAGGTTATTGAGACATGTAAGAGATGAGATTGCTAGGGCCTTGACCAATATCCTCACATCATCTTTAGCCACAGGCGAGGCCTCAGAAAACTGGTCAGTGGCTAATGTTGCCCATTGTTCAAGTCAAGTCAAGTTTATTGTCATTTAACTATATACATGTATACCATCAGATGAGACAACATTTCTCCGAACTAGGGCATAAAGCATGGTAGTACATCTAACACGCATAACGCACAATAACATATGAAAGTAAGGATAAAATCTACAGATGAATCATGCATTGCTAAACAAAGTAAAGAGCATAAATTAAATATTGTAAGGTTTTGGACAAATTAACCAGTAACACTTCAAAAGTGATGCAAAAGGGATTTCAAAAGCCTAGTGGCCTGAGGGAAGAATCTGTTTCCCATCCTGACCGTCCTTGTTTTTATGCATCAGAGTCTCCTGCCTGATGGTAGAAAGTCAAAGAAGATGCTGGATGGATGGGTGGGATCCTTGACAATACTAAGGACCCTGCGTACACAGAGCTCCTGATAAATGTCCCCAGTGGATTGTAGAGAGACCCCTATGATCCTCTCAGCTGTTATCACAGTCCTTTGTTGGGACTTCTGGTCCAATGCTCAGCTTCTCCTGTACCAGATGGAGATGCAACTTGTCAGGGCACTCTCAATGGTGCTCCTGTAAAATGCAGTTAGGATGGAGAACCAGAGATAATCCTAGAAATGATAGAGCATTGAGGCTCATGTCAGTGTTAGGGAAGTTACTGGAGAGAATTCTTTGGGTATAGGATTTATGAATATTTGGAAAACTATGGCCTAATAAGGAAGAGCCAGCACGACTTTGTGCAAGGCAAGGCATGTCTTACTAACTTGATTAAGCTTTTTGCTGAGGTTATGAGGATGATTCATGAAGGTAGAGCTGTGGATATAGTCTACATGGATTTTAGTAAGACATTTGACAAGGTCCCTCATGAGACATTCATCCAGAAGATTAAGATGCATGGGTTCCATAGTGGCTGTTTGGATTCAGATCTGGCTAGCACATGGAAGACAGAGGGTAGTGGTCGAAGGGACACTCTAGCCGGAGATCTGTGATTAGTGGTATTCCACAGGGTTATATACTGGGACATCTGCTGTTTGTGATGGATATAAATGGTCAAGATGAAAATGTAGATGCGTGGATTAGTAAGTTTGCAGACGATACAGAGATTGGTGGTATTGTGGATAGCATGGAAGACCGACAAAGAATACAGCACGATATAAATCAATTACGGAGAAATGGCAGATGGAGTTTAACCCAGTGAAGTATTGCATCTCGGTAGGTCAAATGTAAAGGGACAGTACACTGTTAAGGGCAAGATCTTCAATAGTGTTGATGAACTGAGGGATATAACCATATAACAATTACAGCACGGACACAGGCCATCTCAGCCCTTCTAGTCCGTGCTGAACTCTTACTCTTACCTAGTCCCACTGACCTGCACTCAGCCCATACCCCTCCATTCTTTTCCTGTCCATATAGCTATCCAATTTAACTTTAAATGACAACATCGAACCTGCTGCAACCACTTCTGCTGGAAGCTCATTCCACACAGTTACCACTCTCTGAGTAAAGAAGTTCCCCCTCATGTTACCCCTAAACTTTTGCCCTTTAACTCTCAACTCATGTCCTCTTGTTTGAATCTTCCCCTCTCTCAATGGAAAAAGCCTATCCACGTCAACTCTATCAATCCCCCTCATAATTTTAAATACCTCTATCAAGTCCCCCCTCAACCTTCTACGCTCCAAAGAATAAAGACCCAACTTGTTCAACCTTCCTCTGTAACTTAGGAGATGAAACCCAGGTAACAGATCTCAGAGACCAAGTTCATAACTGTCTGAATGCAGCTACAGGGGTTCATAGGAGGGTTAAAAAGGCATTTGGGACGTTTGCCTTTATTAGATGAGGCATTCAATTCAAATGTCAGTAAGTTATGTTGCAGTTTTATAAAACTCTAGTTAGGCCACATCTGGAGTACTGCACACAGTTCTTGTCGTTCCATTATAGGACAGAAATCAAGGCTATGGAGAGGGTGCAGAAGAGGTTTACTAACATGTTGTCTGGTTTAAAGGGCATGCACTATAATAAGAGATTGGACAAACTTGGATTGTTTTGTCTCGAGTGACAAAGAGAGAGTGGATATCTGATAGAGGTTTATAAGAATATGAAAGGCATAGATAGAGTAGACAGACAATATCTTTTACCCAGGGTAGAAATGTCTAATACCAGAGGTCATGCATTGAAGGTGAGAGTTGCAAAGTTCAAAGGAGATATGAGGGGGAAAGTTTTTTACACAGAGAGTAGTGGGTGGCTGGAACATGCTGCCTGGGGTGGTGGTAGAAGCAGAAACATTAGGTACTTTTAAGAGATGTTTAGATAGGCACATGAATGTGAAGAATATGGAAGGATATGGATATTGTGTAGGCAGAAGAGATTAGATTAGTTGGTTATTAGATTACTAATTTAATTGGTTCAGCACCGTATTGTGTGGCAGAAGGCCTGTTCCTGTGCTGTACTCTTCTACGTTCTAAGTTAGAGAAGAATGGGCAGTCTTGCTCAAGCTGACAGGAAGGTGACAGTAACTCAAATAACCATGTGTCACAATGGTGATGTGCAGAAGAGAATCTCTGAATGCACAGCTTGTTGAGCCTTGAAGTGGATGTGGTACAACAGCGGAAGACCACAAACACGCACTCATCAGTCACCTTATTAAGTGTATGTTGTACCTAATAAAGTGGCCACTGAGCTTAGATCAACGAGAGTTACTTATATATTCAGTTGTTATGTTTTGTGTTTTCAAAATATTGAACTAATTCAAAGGAAGACACGGGAATCTGAAAATACGGGTCTAACTTTGTGTTTACTTAGTAAAGTGTGTATGTATTTAGATTACAGTGTGATGATGTTTACAATCCATATATTTATACATACAAGGGGTGATTGATAAATTTGTGGCCTCACGTAGAGAGAGTCAATTTTAGAAAACTTAGCACATTTATTTTTCAACATAGTCCCCTCCTACATTTACACACTTAGTCCAGTGGTCGTGGAGCATATAAATCCCTTCTTTGTAGAAGTCGGCGTCTTGGACCTCCAGAAAGTGGTCCACAGCAGGGGTGATTGATAAGTTCGTAGCCTAAGGTAGAAGGAGATGAGTTATTAACTTCAAGCTTTCTGCATAATCACTCAGAGTTGAACTGCATGTGTATGTAACGAGAGCTGTATAACTCATCTCCTTCTACCTTAGGCCATGAACTTATCAATTACCCCTGCTGTGGACCACTTTCTGGAGGTCCAAGATGCCAACTTCTACAAAGAAGGGATCCGTAAGCTCCACAACTGCTGAACTAAATGTATAAATGTAGGAGGGGACTATGCTGAAATATAAGTGTGCTAGGTTTTCTAAAACTGACTCCTTCTACCTTAGGCCACAAACTTATCAATCACCCATCGTATAAATCAGTTAGTTAAGTGAACAAAGAATGCTTAATTGACAACATATTTACTGGATTACTCAAATATTACTGAAATATTAAATTCACAACAACAATCTCCTCTTGTCCAAGTTATGAAGCATGCAGTAACATTAGAACAGCGAGCTCCCATTGTTGTTGGAGCGACCTCACTCTTCCCACGCTGGAGAGAGACAGCCTGTCTGAGGTACCAAAGTGCTGGGTTATGGACTGTAGTTTTTGATGGACTATGGGTCAAGGTATTTTTGGGGGTTTTCGCTGTTGCTTACATGATGGGGGTGTGGGATGGTCAATGCTTTTGCTGATCCCTCTGCTAAGGGAGGGGCAAAGGGTATTTCAGGGCTTCAATGTTCTATCATTCATTCTATGGGATCTCTTGTTTCGTAGATGTCCGTAAAGTGTACGAATTTCAGGTTGTATACTGTATAGATTATCTGATGTTAAAGGAAGCTAATGAGAAGTTGTCTAATTGACGGTTGTCACAAACATGCATTATTAAAGTGCTGTGCTACTAGGTAACTAAGAAACTGATAACTATCCTTGGAAAATGTCCACTTTTTTGGAATGAGTACATATAACAGTGCTTTAAAATTGGAAGTGTGAGTTAAAACAAAAATAATATGAGATACACCCCTGGTGCTTTTGTTAATAATAATCCTTAATAATATTTCTCCGCTTGCAATCCATTTTAATAGATTCCACATATCTGTAGCAGGATTCCAGGACCTTCTCTGTACAAAGGTCAATGTATTAAGTATTCCCATTTTCACCAGTGTTTCATTAAACAGAAACAGGTTTAAATATCCATCCATATTTTACAATGTATTTCCATGCTCTCAGGGACAGTGACTCGAGAAGAACAATATCTCAAAACAGAGGATGGAAAGGGTGCTGAGAAAGTAAGTTCTACATTCCTCAAAAAACAAGAAAGATAAAATATCCGTAAGAAAACAAACTTGCTTACGATGGCCCCTGTGAATACTGTTAGCCGTTCAACATCTTGAACTTGATATAACACTAAAGTTATTAGCCACATTTGTCACAGTCTGGGAGAAGCTTTTTCAAGTTATTCTGTTCTCAATACAAAATCAGTTGTAGATAAAGGTCAAGGATTTTTTTTTAAAGCCTCCTCTGCAGAATGCTTCAGGGAACACAGCAGTTTTAAGATTGTTTCAGGAATTTGTCATCTTTGCTTCTGGCATATATTGCCTCAGCTGTTTTTTTCTGATATCAACTTTATCCGTTGACTGCACCCTGCGAATTTGGTAGGAATTGGCAAGATCTTGAAACAGTTGCTTTGTTTTGGGATGCATCCATCATTTATATCTTCTGAAGGAGTACAGAAATTAATTGATAGTACCATCATTCACTGTCAGGCTCCAGAGTCTGGAAAAATCACATTACACTTTGGTGGGCCTCATTGCTCTCTGAGGTAAATGGCAGTTCCACAGAGAAATGCTGATGAACTGAGGAACGTGGTGAGTCAGGAGTAAGTTAGTGAGAAGATATCTGCACATGTATTGGACTTGCTGTGCTGTTACTAAATTCAACACCAAGACTAAGGAGCTGGTGGTAGACCTGAGGAGAGCTAAGGTACCGGTGACCCCTGTTTCCATTCAGGGGGTCAGGGTGGACATGGTGGAGGATTACAAATACCTGGGGATACGAATTGACAATAAACTGGACTGGTCAAAGAACACTGAGGCTGTCTACAAGAAGGGTCAGAGCCGTCTCGATTTCCTGGGGAGACTGAGGTCCTTTAACATCTGCCAGATGATGCTGAGGATGTTCTACGAGTCTGTGGCGGCCAGTGTGATCATGTTTGCTGTTGGGTGCTGGGGCAGCAGGCTGAGGGTAACAGACACCAACAGAATCAACAAACTCATTTGTAAGGCCAGTGATGTTGTGGGGATAGAACTGGACTCTCTGACGGTGGTGTCTGAAAAGAGGATGCTGTCCAAGTTGCATGCCATCTTGGATAACGTCTCCTATCCGCTACATAATGTACTGGTTGGGCACAGGAGTACATTCAGCCAGAGACTCATTCCACCGAGATGCAACACAGAGTGTCATAGGAAGTCATTCCTGCCTGTGGCCGTCAAACATTACAGCTCCTCCCTTGGAGGGTCAGACACCCTGAGCCAATAGGCTGGTCCTGGACTTATTTCCTGGCATAATATACATATTACTATTTAACTATTTATGGTTTTATTACTATTTATTATTTATGGTGCAACTGTAACGAAAACCATTTTCCCCCGGGATCAATAAAGTATGACTATGACTATGACTATGAGTTCTGATATGCTGAAAGTATAGAGCATATAACATAGAACAGTCCAGCAGAGAAACAGGCCCTTTGGCCCACAATCTAGTGCTGACCCAAATAAATTGGTAATCAAATGGCCAACTGGACTAATCTCTTCTGACTACACATTGGCTATATCTTTCCATTTTCATCACATTCATAAGCCTTTCTAAAAGTCTTTTAAGAGCCCTTACTGTATGGGCCTCTACCATCATTCCAGGCAGAATATTCCAGGTACCCTACACTCTATGAAAAAGAACTTTCCCCTCTCATCTCTTCTGAAATTACACCTTCTTACCTTAAATGCATGCCCTCTGCTATTGGACATTTCAATCCTGGGAAAAAGATACTGTCTGTTTGCCTCAAACACACTCATTTACTATTCTAGTGGTGTTTAGTATTGTGCCTTTTTGGAGATTTACATAAATATTGCTGTGTAGACCTAATTGTTTAATACTATTGTGCAGTAACTTTGGGATGATACCAGTTATAAATATTACTATTGAGACATTACTATTGTTCATGTTCCATAGTCTTTCAATTTCCTCTTTTAATTCTGCATATTTCTAGTGTTTTCACTTATTGATTTCTGTAAGTTATATGCGTTTGGAATGGCTATATCTGTTAACTAAGTTGTTCTTTCTTGTTTATCCTGTATTTACATTTTTGATGGTTATTATAGATTGTCCTATCTGTAATAGTTGATCAGGCATAATATAATTTGTAGGACTCTGATGATGATGATGATGATGATTATTATTATTATTATTATTATTTATTTTTTTATCAGCTCAAGCAGGTAAACCTGAGGTATGGGCATAGTCAAGCATGCTCATTTGTCAATTGGTAGGAACTTTCAGACTATTCTAGTGGTGTTTAGTATTGTGGCTTTCTGAAGACTTACATAAATATTGCTGTGTAGCCCTAATTTTTTAATGCTATTGTGTAGTGCTTTTGGGATGGCACCATTTATAGATATTATGATTGGGACGCTGTATACTTAGTTTAACGTGTTTGTAGAGTTTATTTTTTTTACTATAACTCTATGTTGATCTGCTACTTGTTGTGTATTTACTTGCATGGAGGGATATTGTGCCATGAACTTTTGATGATCTTTGTCATGTCAGCCTCAAATTCCATTACTTGATAATAAGCACACATCATGAATGGGTTTACTTCTAATGACCATTTTATGTGTGTCTTCCTTCTCTTAATTGCTTAAATGGTCTCAGTTGTAAGTGGCCTGCTCCCCAGAGAAACACTTGTAGCAGTCACAGCCTGTGGTGTTGATGGGCTATTTTGAATGCTGGCTGTACCTTTTTTGGGTTTCCCAGTGCCTGCCCACCAACTCAGCAGTGCATCACTAGTGGTTTGCTTACTGTCATGCACAGTGCTAGCTCCAGGCTTGTCCAGATGATTCCCTGACAGTGACATTATTATTATTATTGTACTTGCACTGTTTGTTGTGTTTGGCACATTGGTTGTTTGGTCATCTTGGTTGTGTGCGGTTTTTACATTGATGCCATTGTGTTTCTTTGTAGTTATTGTGAATGTCAACAAGAAAATGTTGAAAATGTGGGCACGTGGCCAAGTGGTTAAGGCATTGGACTAGCGACCTGAAGGTCGTGAGTTCGAGCCCCAGCCGAGGCAACGTGTTGTGTCCTTGAGCAAGGCACTTAACCACACATTGCTCTGCGATGACACTGGTGCCAAGCTGTATGGGTCCTTATGCCCTTCCCTTGGACAACATTGGTGTCGTGGAGAGGGGAGACTTGCAGCATGGGCAGCTGCTGGTCTTCCATAAAACCTTGCCCAGGCCTGCGCCCTGGAAAGTGAAGACTTTCCAGGTGCAGATCCATGGTCTCGCAAGAGTAACGGATGCCTGTACTTTACTTACAACAAGAAAATAAATCTCAGGGTAATACATGGTGACGTACAGTGTCTGTATATATATACTAGATGGGCTGAGAGTCTGTTTCCACGCTGTATGACTCCACGACCTGCTGACCTGCTGACCTGCTGAATTCTTCTATTACTGTCTTACTGCTGCTGCAAAACAACAAATTTCATGACTTTATGGGCAGCAAAGTAGCACAGTGGTTAGCACAAGACTTTACAGTACCAGCAACCTGTGTTCAATTCCTGCCACTGCCTGAAAGGAGCTTATGTGTTCTCCCCGTAAATTCATGGGTTTCTTCCAGGTGCTTCAGTTTCCTCCCACCATCCAAGCACGTACCCTTTGGTAGATTAATTGGTTATTGTAAACTGTCCCCGATTAGGCTAGGATTAAATCGAGGGATTACTAGGCAGCATATTTCGAAGTGCTGGAAGAGGCTATTCCACACTGTATCTCAATGAGTAAATATTTTTTTATAAATATGCCAATGATTTTAAAACTGATTCTAATTCTGATAGGGTATCTAAATATCATTTTATGGAATACCTTTGTGGCTTATATTTTTTATTATTTACAGTGTCTTGTATTTCTATGCTTGAAATTTCAGCTGGATATTTTCTTTACCCAATTATCCACTTTATCTAAATCAGTCTCTGTATCTTAAGCTGCCACGTATGACACCAATGTCCTTTCGAGTTATTATCTGCAAATTTGAACATGTTGTATTGATGTTTTGAATTCTGCTAACTGTAAATTAGATATGGCAGTGATCCCAGTGATCTGAGACTTTCCAGCCTGTACTTCTGTAATTCTAAATAACTAATTGGAGGTGAGTTTCAACTTCAGCTAGTGCACAAAATGGGAGATAGTGGGTTAGATGCACTTTCACTTTGTGCTCTGTTCCTGATGTCATGTAAGGAGTATAATGAATGGCAGGATTGTAACTGCCCATTTGATAACCTTGGCAAAGCTGAATTTCAGTAATAATAAATCTGCCCCTCAAGTAATGTCCTGCTGATCACCAACACTTAACGTAGCACACCAGTACTTCGACTGTCTTCAACAAATTCCTTTTGAAATGATAGGTATTTCTTTAGCAATCATGGGCACCACAGTAGTGTAGCAGTTAGTGTGAGACTACTACAGATTGGTATCTGAGTAGGGAATTCAATTTTGGCAACTTCTGTAAGCACACGTGTACGTTTCTTTCCATGTGGACATGGATTTCCTTCAGGTACTCTGGTTTTCTTCAAAATTCCAAGGCATACCATTCAGTAGGTTAATTGGTCATTATAAATTGTGATTAGGCTGGTGTCAAAATTGATAGGTTACTAGACATTGTGGCCCAATGGTTTGGAAGGGCCTGTTTTGCACTGTATCACTAAAAAAAAGCAGAGCCTTCCCCTTATAAATCCACATGAACTGATTTTTAATGTATTTTTATTAATTGGATAATTCCCATAGAAGCGACTAAAATGTCTTTCGTTTCTTATGCTTGTTTGTGCCTCTTTTTGGATATTAGCCTGTCTACAACCCATTGATACTTCACCAGTTGCCAAGGTTTCCAAAGGTGAGTGTCATTAATAGATCCTTTAATTGCCACTCTATTCGATAATGCAATACAATTCAAACAGGACCAACATTTTCCTTTGAGTTAATTGCATTTTTATTTGTGCTGTCCTCCATTTCAGAATATTTTAACAGCCTTATTTATGCATTTATTACTCAGAGAATTGCTTCCACTGCAGTTTTTGTGTCTGACATTTTCTCTGCCAAACAAAAGATTTTTTGACAAGTGTGTCTTTTGAAGTATGCTCTAATTTTGAGGTAAAAGTAGAAGAAAATCATTGGTAATAGAATCTCTATTGGTGCTGTCACTGGGACTTCAATGAAGGCCATTGATGGATGGGTAACATTTTCATCCTGAATCCAACTGAACTCTGAAAGATACCCAGCAGTGCAATTTACTAATAGATGAGGGATGTGTCTGGACTGAGTACTTTGAGCTGTGTAACACTAGAGTGAATTATCAAAGACTGCTAGTATGCATTTGGTGTGGGTATTACTGGAAGTTGGTGAAATATGATAAAAGAAATGTGTAAAGGAGTTTGCTGGAGATTACAGTCAGACATTCTTTCTTCTGTCCCCTAATACTAACTTGTTTCAATCAAAGAATCATTATACAGTACGTTTTATGTTTCTTATAGTGGTGAAGTCTAAGACCAGGGGACACAGCATCAGAAAAGAGGGATGTCCATTTAGAACAGAAATAAGGAGGAGTTTCTTTACCAGAGAGTGGTGAATCTGTGGAATTCATTACCACAGGTGGCTGTAGAGGCCAAGTTATTGGGTATATTTAAGGCAGAGTTTGATAGAATCTTGATTAGTCAGGGCATGAAGGGATATAGGGAGAAGGCAGGAGATTGAAGCTAAGAGGGAAAATGCATCAGCTATGTTGAAATGTTGGAGCAGACTTGATGAGCTATATGGTCTAATTCTGCTACAAAATCTTACGGTCTTATATTCTTATAGTCTTAAATGAGCCATTGGTTTATTGAGTCAGTTGCTTATTTGGAACAACTCTTAAAGAATAAAATGAATTGAGAAAATAGCCAGGATTCCCCTCTTTTATTTGGGGCACTGTGCCACTTTGGTTCCTTAAGGTTGTTATAGCCGGGCGTGGTAATGGGGACAAGCTCCCACTACCTTAGAACTGTTCCTAATGGTGTGTATCTCAAATAGCCTCTAACAACCAAATCCAGCACCAGGTCTTCATGTGTGGCTCAGCTACAAAGCTCAGCAGAACAGTTTCTACTAACAGGAGAAGGGGCAAAGATGGGTTACTGGTCACTTTGGGCAGATGCAGCTCATCAGCTGTGGTTGGCAGCTCATCTAGGAGAAGGAAACTCTGATCTCAAACCTCCACTGCCTTGCGACTATACCTCCTTATGGGGAAAGCTTTGGGAATAAATCCTGAGGGAAATCTCCAGTGCTGCCGTCCCTAAGGCAGTCCTACATTGAGTTCAAGACCAACTGGCAGCTCCTGCAATGCTGCTGCTGCCAAGTTATATTGGTTTCTCCTGTTCCTTTGGATTCATCAGCTGCATGGACAGGGGGAGATTACTACATAGGCAATAGCTTGCTCTCCATGTTGTACTGTCCAGGATTATGTATCTAGATAGCTAACACGCAACATCCACGGTTGACCCTGACTGTCAGAGGCCTCACTATGCTATGTAATTGGGGTAGAAGACTGTTGCCAAACTAGCATCGGTCACGTCCACTTCCATGGCCATTAGACACCACAACATCTTGATAGTATTAGATGAAGGCAGTCCATTATCTACACTAGTTGTCTGCACTGATTTTGTTCATTTACAATCAATCAAAAGAATGTATATACTAGATGACTTCCTCTATTGATAACTATTAGGAACTAATACACAGTTTTATAGCAGTGTAGTAGTATTGCTAGTGTTCTTACTTGTGTTGTATTTCATTTAAATATGTAATTTTAAATGGTAGTTTGTCTTTTTCATACTTTTTTAACTATTTCCATAAAAGTTGATTGGGGCGGCTACTCAACTGGGCCAAAATATACTGGTCCCGATCTGTCCTAATTAACCGGAATCTACTGTATTTTAAAGATCTGCGTCAAAAAAGAAAGCCGTTTGAGCCATTAAGTCCATAATGACTACAAAAGGGCTAACCAGCCTAACAGTTCTGATGCAAAATGTTTCCTGCATAGCTGCTGCTTGACCCATTGAGTTCTTCCAGCATTCTGTCTTCTATTCCACATTCTCGCATTTTCTTTTATAATCGTGCAGTTTCTTTTGTCTTCTAACCAGCCCGATGTCACTTTCCTAGCGGTAGATCCATAACACGGTTATAATCAGAATCAGGTTTAATACTATCAGCATACGCAATACAAAATAATAGAGAAAAAGAACTGTGAATTACAGTATGAATATATATATTAAACAGTTAAATTGAATAAGTGGTGATAAAAATAGACATAAAAAAGTAGCAAAGGTAGTGTTCATGAGTTCAATGTCCATTCAGAAATCTGATCGCAGAGGGGAAGACGTTGTTCCTCAAACGTTGAGTGCATATCTTCAGGTCCCTGTACGTCCTCTTTGTTGGTAGCAATGAGAAATGGGCATGTTCTGGATCCTTAATGGTGAATGTTGCCTTCTTGGTATCACCTTTTGAAGATGTCCGGGATGCTGGGGAGGCTAGCGTCCATGATGAAGCTGGTTGAGTTTACAACTTTCTGCAGCTTTTTCCAATCCTGTCCAGTGGACCCTCCATACCAGGCGAGTTTTCAATCTGTCTACCTATTCACAACCACCACACACAGCTGCTGGCGAGACTCTTCATCCTGACTATACCCAGGGGTCCTTCATGCAGATTTTCTAACACTGTTTAAAGGGAGCCACAACACGGGATCCACACCTCAGAGTTCTTTCACATACAGACGGTTGGTCTCGTCTCACTGAGAACTCTGGATACATCGAATTATCATGAACTGGCCATCCTTGCATGGTGATGTCATAGTCTTTTGACAATGTTGGATCATTCCCTGTTTCTGTTTCTATTTCAGAATTTGTTACTGGCGCTGGTCCACCAATGCTGTGGGGAACACCTCTGCTGGGTCACAGAATGAAGATTTTTCTTCTTCAGTTGACACCAGTGGAAGACATGACAAACCATTAGCTTTGCTGTGTTGTTTAGTGCCCTCACACTCTACTTCATAAGAGTGGGCTCTTAGGAAAAGTGACCAAAGTTGAAACTGGGTAGAAGACACCAGTGGGTTTCCTTTCCTGGGATTGAAATTGGACACAAGGGGTTGGGTGATCTATCACTAGTGTGAACTTTTGTCCATAGAGGAAATGGTCAAACTCCTTTATTCACTGTAGTAGACTAAGCGCCTCTCAGTCGATCTCTGCATAGTTACATCTGCACTCGTCAAAGATCCTAAAGCAAATCCAATTGGGTGTTCAGATCCATCTTTCATTGTGTGACAAAACAGCACCAATAACCTAAGGGGACACATCACACGCCAGTCTGATAGGCAGCGATGGGTCATAATGGGTGAACAGTTCATCTGATATTAGTCTCTTTGTTTCTTTGAATACTCTTTTACATCTTTCTGACCATTCCCACTTTGCTCCTGTCTGTAACAGTGCATTTGATGGAATCAGTACTGTTGCAATGTTTGGGAGAAACTGGTGGTATTAGTTTACAAGGCCCAAGTATGACCTGAGTTGTGGCACATTTTATGGTTGAGGTGCCTACATCACTGTTTCAGTCTTCTCTTGTGACTTATGTAGGCCATGCTTGTCAATGACATGTCCATAATATGACATTTCTTTCTTGTAAAACTCACATCTCTCTCTCTCTACATGCAGTCCTGCTCACTCAACCTGGTAAACACTTTACCAAGGTCCTGGAAGTGCTTGTCATCAATTTTGCCAGTCACAGTAATGTCATCAAGGTAACATTGTGTTCCTGGGATATCTTGGAGCACTTGATCCATTGCTCTTCACCAGACTGCAGGGGCTGATGCGACGCCAAGGACAAGACAATTATACTGGAACAGTCCCTTGTGAGTGTTGATTGTGAGGAACTTCCTGCTTGACTTCTCAATCTCCATTTGCAGATAGGTTTGGAACAGGTCAATCTTTGAAAACCTCTCACCGCCTGCCAAAGATGTAAAAATGTCTTCTATTTGTAGCAGGAGATACTGCAGAGTACGCAGCACAGGACTGATGCTCTATTTGAAGTCCCCGCATATGCGAACAGCTCCAGTCTTCCTTTGATTGATCATGTGGACAATGGGCATGGCACAATCGCTCCACTCAACCTTAGAGAGAATTCCAAATGCCTCCTAGCTCTGCAGTTCAGCATACGTTTTAGGACATAATGCGTAAGTCAGCAGATGTGCTTTATGGAATTTTGGTGTTGCTGTTTCATCCGGTTCAATTCTGGCCTTCATGCCTTTGACTTTACCAATACCCTTCTGGAACATCTTATCATTAGCATTAAGCAGCTGTGACAGTCTCTGGTTAGTGCTACCATTTGGGCAGCTGTTGCCTGTTGATGCCAGACTGAGAGCTTTGATTGAGTGGCAGACTAGTTGGATTTTTCTCAACCATTCACATCAGAAGAGTGCTGGCCCTCCGCTTTTCAATACATAAAACTCTAACTGTTTTGCCTCTATACGTCACATTCACTTTCAGTTTGCGTTTGGGAGATACTTTTCATTTGTGTAGGTCTTTAGCATCACTAAGGTCTTTTCTAATGGTAGCTTACAGTCTATCATAGCCGGCCTCTGAAATTACAGACTAAGCTGGTCTTGTACCCAGCTTCATTTTCAATTTTACTCCACACACAACTGTTGTGATCCATATGATTTTGCATTCTGCATTAGTAATTCTATGCAGTTCTAGGCATGACAGCTCATCTTTGTCAGACTCTGTGTTGTGTGATTCAGTTTCACATTCTGTCACTCTGTGCAACTGTTTAGTTTTTTTTATTTGAAACTTTTCGCTTTGTGTGTTTTTTGTTTGGTTGTGCTTTTTATCTGACTCGCACACTCTCTCTATGTGACCTTGTTTGTAAAACTTTCTGCAAACTTCTTCTTTGAACCTGCATTCATTTGGATCGTGGAAGGATTTGCCACATTGATAAAATTTTTGGCTTTTTGTACCATTTAGGGACATTTTGTGCATTTTGTATTCTCAACTCTTTTTCTGTAGTTCAGCCACGTCCTTTGCTGCAGTCTCTAATGATATTGCAATAGTCAATCTCAGTTCTAAGGTTAGGTCTCATTCTGACAGTAGCCTCTTTGGACTGCTTTGACTATGCATGCCATACACAACCTGTCCCTTAGTGCGTCAGAAAGTCCCTCTGTAAAGTCACAGTATTGGGAAAGTTTGCACAGTTCTGCAGTGCACTCAAAAATGCTTTCTTCTTTTGACTGGTTCCTTTCATGAAATCTAAATTTTTCAGCTATTTTTGGTCTTGGGCTCAAGTGATTTTGCAAAATTGCAACTATTTCGTCAATCGTCTTGCTTACTGGCTTGTCAGGAGTTATGAAGTTGCATAAGAGACTGCACGTTCAAGCACCCATTAAGCTAAGAAGTGCGGAGAAATTCCTTACCCCATCCACACCTTTAGCATTATAATACAATTCAACCTTCTTGATATATGATTCCCAGTTCTCATTAGCACTATCAAATTCATCAACTTTCCTGCCTAAGACCATCGTCATGTTATTTTTACTTTAGCTAGGCCAGTTGTGCATCTTTCACTGTATAATGTACACTGTTAGTCATGTGCCCTTTTCTAGCATCTGTGACCACCTTCTCCATCATCATACTAGTTCATTTCACTCTTTCCTCTCAGTCTCTTTCCCTTCCTCCAAATTTTGTTGTCTCATAACTGTCAATGCAGTTGCTGATATTCACTTACATTCAAGTTTGAACTCATCGCCAATTTGTTGTGTCTGTGCAATGATATATCAATTAAATAAAGGTACATATTTGGAGAAGAAGTTGATGTGTATATTCACTTTGCAGAGAGAGCAACAAATCAATGCACATGGGTAAATTATCAGACAATAATTAGCGCTAAGGGGAGTCATTGTACCGAAAGAAAAAGATCCAGACATTATGTAGTCTTTAATGCATTAATTCACAGAAGTCTACCAAACTCAAAGTAAACCTTTGCAATTGACGTAATGTCAACTGCATTGTGCAAAAGGATTTCTGTCATCCAGCCTGTGTAGAAGTGTTGCTGACTTTGCAGCAGGGAAATGGCAGGGCATTGTTGAGGATCCCTACCATCCATGCCACAATCACTTAGACACGCTACCATTAGGAAAGAGGGACAGGAGCATCAGAACTAGAACTGCCAGACTGAGTAAAAGCTGCTTCTTCGGGCTGTGAGACTCATGAATACCCTGCCACCAATGAGGTCTCGTCACTAGGACAGTGAGCTGTTTATTGTGTTCTATTTACCTGTGCTATGCAGAGCATGCATTTTAAATTAAGTTTTATTATTGTATTTGTGGTAATATTTTGTTTATGTGCTGTGTGTGCAATATGTTTTGTGCATACACTGTGATCCGGAGGATTATTTTTTCATTTGGTTGTATATTAGGTACAGTCGGATGGCAACAAATTTGAACTTAAAATCTTCATGACTGTCCTGAAATTTTATAAAATGGTAAACCCTGAAAAAAAAACTCAGTTGATCAACAAGTTAATCACGTCTGCAGAAAGAATTCCAGGATACTCTTTTCTTTCTGAATGGATAAGTTCTGTTGAGCTGAATGAAACTCATCTGCAATTGGCATATGATCTAATGAAGCAAAGTCTTTAATGTACAAATTATCAGCATTAGGGAAAGTACAAAACAGAAAGACAGCTGGAAACTGTTAAATTGGGAGTTCCAAAATGCAACATTAAGGAAAAGTTTTCTTCATCAGAAAAGAAGGTACAAGAGCCTTAGGACCCACACCACCAGGTTCAGGAACAGTTATTACCCTTAACCATCAGGCTCTTGAACCAGTGGGTATAACTTCACTCAACTTCACTTGCCTCATCATTGAAATTTTCCCAGAACCTAAGGACTCGCTTTTAAGGACGCTTCTTCTCATATGGTCAATATTTATTGCTTCCTTACTGTATTATTATTTACTGCCTTTTATTTTTGTATTTGTGCAGTTCGTTGTCTTTTGCACTCAGGTTGAATACTCTAGTTGGACACTTTCATTGATCGTGTTGTGGTTATTATTCTATAGATTTATTGAGTACGCCCACAAGAAAATGAATTATCAGGGTCGTATACGGTGACATAAATGTAGTTTGATAATGAAATTACATTGAAATTTGCATACAATTTATCAAGGAAGCGTTTATTTTGATTTACCTTTCTGACAAGTTCTAGATAAATTTATTATCAAAGTACATACTATATGTCACCATATACCACCCTGGCATTCATTTTCTTGCAGGCATTTGCAGTAAGAACAACAGTTTTGAGCCCCATATCTCAGAAAGGATGTGTTGTCATTGGAGAGTGTCCAAAGGACGTTCATGAGGATAATTTAAAAACGCAAACACGAGGAAATCTGCAGATGCTGGAATTTCAAGCAGCACACATAAAAGTTGCTGGTGAATGCAGCAGGCCAGGCAGCATCTCTAGAAAGAGGTACAGTCAACGATTTGGGCCGAGACCCTTCGTCAGGATCCGGAGCGATACAGCAGTGAAAGAAGTGCATGGAGTAAAGCCAGATCTAACATACAGAGAGGCTTTGAGGAAAGAAAAGCAGAATAAACAGTGTAAAGACAGTAAGGTAGAAGGGCTAAAGTGTGTGTACTTCAATGCAAGAAGCATCAGGAGCAAAGGTGATGAACTGAGAGCTTGGATACATACGTGGAATTATGATGGAGTGGCCATTAAGAGACTTGGCTGGCACCAGGGTAGGAATGGATTCTCAATATTTCTGGATTTCAGTGCTTTAAAAGGGATAGAGAGGAGGGGGAAAAGGGGAGGAGGCGTGGCATTTCTGGTCTGGAATACTATTACAGCTACAGAAAGGGTGGGTAATGTAGCAGGATCCTCTTCTGAGTCAGTATGGGTGGAAGTCAGGAACAGGAAGGGAGCAGTTACTCTATATTGAGGGTATTCTATAGGCCCCCTGGTAGCAGCAGAGATACAGAGGAGCAGATTTGGAGGCAGATTTTGGAAAGGTACGAAAATAACAGGGGTGTTATCATGGGTGACTTTGACTTCCCTAATATTGATTGGCACCTGAATAGTTCCAAGGGTTTGGATGGGGCAGAGTTTGTTAAGTGTGTCCAGGATGGACTCCTGTCACAGTATGTTGACAGGCCGACTAGGGGGAATGCCATACTAGATCTAGTATTAGGTAACAAACTGGGTCAGGTCACAGATCCCTCAGCGGGGGACAGTGACCACCACATCCTGGCCTTCAGCATTAAAATGGAAAAGGATAGAATCAGAGAGGACAGGGAAAATTATGAGGCTATAAGGCAAGAACCTGCAGGTGTGAATTGGGATGATGTTTTTGCAGGGAAATGTACTATGGACACGTGGTCAATGTTTAGAGATCTCTTGCAGGATGTTAGGGATAAATTTGTCCCGGTGAGGAAAATAAAGAATGGTAGGGTGAAGGAACCATGGGTGACAAGTGAGGTGGAAAATCTAGTCAGGTGGAAGAAGGCAGCATACATGAGGTTTAGGAAGCAAGGATCAGATGGATATAGGGTAGCAAGAAAGGAGCTTAAGAAGGGGCTGAGATGAGCAAGAAGGGGGCATGAGAAGGCCTTGGCGATTAGGGTAAAGGAAAACCCCAAGGGATTCTTCAAATTATGTGAAGAACAAAAGGATTTCAGGAGTGAAGGTAGGACCGATTAGAGATAAAGGTGGGAAGATGTGCCTGGAGGCTGTGGAAGTGAGCGAGGTCCTCAATGAATACTTCTCCGGTATTCACTAATGAGAGGGAACTTGATGACGGTAAGGACAATAAGAGTGAGGTTGATGTTCTGGAGCATGTTGATATTAAGGGAGAGGAGGTGTTGGAGTTGTTAAAATACATTAGAATGGATAAGTCCCCGGGGCCTGATGGAATATTCCCCAGGCTGCTCCACAGTGCGAGGGAAGAGATTGCTGAGCCTTTGGCTAGGATCTTTCTGTCCTCGTTATCTACGGGAATGGTACCGGAGGATTGAAGGGAGGCGAATATTGTCCCCTTGTTCAAAAAAGGTAGTAGGAATAGTCCGAGTAATTATAGACTAGTGAGCCTTACGTCTGTAGTGTGAAAGCTGTTGGAAAAGATTCTTAGAGATAGGATCTCTGGTCATTTAAAGAATAATGGTCTGATCGGGGACAGTCAGCACGGCTTTGTGAAGGGCAGATCGTGTCTAACAAGCCTGATAGAGTTCTTTGAGGAGGTGACCGGCATATAGATGAGGATAGTGCAGTGGATGTGATCTATATGGATTTTAGTAAGGCATTTGATAAGGTTCCACACGGTAGGCTTATTCAGAAAGTCAAAAGGCATGGGATCCAGGGAAGTATGGCCAGGTGGATTCAAAATTGACTTGCCTGCAGAAGGCAGAGGGTCGTGGTGGAGGGAGTACATTCGGATTGGAGGGTTGTGACTAGTGGTGTCCCACAAGGATCGGCTCTGGGACCTCTACTTTTCGTGATTTTTATTAACCACCTGGATTTGGGGGTAGAAGGGTGGGTTGGCAGGCTTGCAGACAACACAAAGGTTAGTGGTGTTGTAGATGGTGTAGAGGATTGTCGAAGATTGCAGAGAGACATTGATAGGATGCAGAAGTGGGCTGAGAAGTGGCAGATGGAGTTCAACCCGGAGAAGTGTGAGGTGGTACACTTTGGAAGGACAAACTCCAAGGCAGAGTACAAAGTAAATGGCAGGATACTTGGCAGTGCGGAGGAGCAGAGGGATCTGGGTACATGTCCACAGATCCATGAAAGTTGCCTCACAGGTGGATAGGGTAGCTAAGAAAGTTTATGGGGTGTTAGCTTTCATAAGTCGAGAGATAGAGTTTAAGAGTCGCGAGGTAATGATGCAGCTCTATAAAACTCTGGTCAGGCCACACTTGGAGTACTGTGTCCAGTTCTGGTTGCCTCACTATAGGAAGGATGTGGACAGATTGGAAAGGGTACAGAGGTGATTTACCAGGATGCTGCCTGGTTTAGACAGTATGCATTATGTTCAGAGATTAAGGGAGCTAGGGCTTTACTCTTTGGAGAGAAGGAGGATTAGAGGAGACATGATAGAGGTATACAAGATATTAAGAGGAACAGATAGAGTGGATAGCCAGCGCCTCTTCCCTAGGGCACCACTGCTCAATACAAGGGGATATGGCTTTAAGATAAGGGGTGGGAAGTTTAAGGGGGATATTAGAGGAAGGTTTTTTACTCAGAGAGTTGTTGGTGCGTGGAATACACTGCCTGAGTCAGTGGTGGAGGCAGATACACTTGTGAAATTTAAGAGATTACTAGACAGGTATATGGAGGAATTTAAGGCGGGGGGTTGTATGGGAGGCAGGGTTTGAGGGTCAGCACAACAATATGGGCCGAAGGGCCTGTACTGTGCTGTCCTATTCTATGTTCAATGTTCTGTGTTCTATGTTCTATGAAACCTACAGAATGTTGAAAGGACCAGTTGAGGTGGATGTGGAGAAGATGTTTCTTATGATGGGGATGTGCAGAACTAGAGGGCACAGCCTCAAATCTGGGGGGTGATCTTTTAGAACAGACGTAAGGAGGATGTTTTTTTTAGCCAGAGAGGGGTGAATCTGTGGAATGCTCTGCCACAGACTGAGTTGGATGCTAAGTCTATGAGTATATTTAAGGCAGAAGTCGATTATTTCCTGATCAGTCAGGGCATCAAAGGATATGGTGAGAAGGCAGGTGTATGGGGGTGAGTGGGATCTGAGATCAGCCATGATGGAATGGTGGAGCCGACTCAATGGGCTGAATGGCCCAATTCTGGCCATATGGCTTTATGGTCTAAGTACAAAGAAACTGAATAGAATCAAATAAAAACCATACACACCACAGACAAACAACCCATGTGCAAAAGTCAGCAAACTATCTTTTAATGTTTATTATCATTTATTATATTTATTAACTATCTTTTATTTATTATTGGAGTTTTTATTTGCAAATGCAAGAAAAAGAAAAGCAAGCAGAATAATAATAATAAATACATAAGCAATGAGTATCAAGAACACAAAGAAGTGTCCTTGATCAGGAGTCCATATCAGGATATATTCTAAAGATGGAAAAATACGGAAGACTAATGTTTATCTCAGTGGAAGACTTTCAACTATGTGATGCCTTTTGTATTTGGTCACAACAATAAGTAACTTTTCCATGAAATCACTTCCAAATGCTGCACGAGAAAATGGTATTTTAATTATCTTGCAGATGTATGTCAACATACATTGCTTGTATTACTGTATGAATTTATGCAATGGAGCAATTTTCAAATAATTGTGATGAAGGAAGTCCATTTGTAATTTAGTAACTCTTCGTTATTGATTTTCTGTGTCAGTTTTCCTCTGTAATGCTATTAATTAATTTTAATATACTGCAAATATAGAATCATATGAGACTAATAAAATGTGATATTCATGGTCAGACCCAGTTAAGTTTCTTATTCAGTCTCTCTTGGGCTTGCAGCCAGCTATCCCAGCCAAGCAATTGTAACCGTTTGCATTGAGGGAAATTTTGCGACAGACCAGAAGTTACACCTGTGATGCTGGAGGGCAGTTTGAAGGCCCAGGCTGTGATACTGTTGCTTTCCTGTCCCTAGTCCAGTACATAAATGCCAGTACAATGAGAGCATGACAGCACCTCTACTTTCATAGAAGTTTGCAAAGATTTGGCATGACATCTAAAACTTTGACAAACTTCTATAGATGTGCAGTGGAGAGTATTTTGATTGGTGGCATTACTGCCTGGTATGGAAATACTCATGCCCTTGAATGGAAAGTCCTATAAATAGTAGTGGATGCAGCCCAGTTCATTATGGTAAAAGTCTCCTCATCATTGAGCACATCTACATGGAGTGTTGTTGCAGGAGAGGAGCATCCACCATCAGGGAAACGCACTACACAAGTTATGAGTTTTTCTCACTGCTGCTATCAGGAAGGAGGTACAAGACCCCCAGCACCCACATCACTGGGTTCAGAAGCAGCTATTAGCCCTCAAACATCAGACCCTTGTACTAGAGGGGATAACTTCACACCCCAACACTAAACTAAGGACTCGCTTTGAAGGACTCTTCATTTCACATTCTCAATATTTATTGCTTACTTACTTATTTATTGTTTTGTTTCTTTGTATTTACTGTGAATACTGACAAGAAAATGAATCTAGGAGTTGTAGATGATGACATATATGAACTTTGATAATGAAGTATTATTGGGAAGAAGGTGCAGGTGCCTCAGAACTCACACCAGCAGGTTCAGGAACAGTTACTACCCCTCAACCATCAGGCTCTTGAACCAGAGGAGTTATCTTCAGTCAACTTCATATGCCCCATCAGTGAAACGTTCCCACAAGGCATGGACTCACTTTCAAGACCTCTTCATCTCATGTTCTCAATATTTATTGTTTATTTATTTATTTGTTTGTTTGTTTGTTTATTTATTTGTATTTGCTTATTTTGTTGCCTTTTGCACAATTGTTGAGTGCACAAGTTGGCGTGGTCTTTCATTGATTCTGGTTGTTGTTATTATTCTATCATGGATTTATTGAGTAAGCCTGCAAGAAAATAAATCTCATGGTTGTATATGGTAACATATTTATACTTGGAAAATAAAGTTATCTTGAACTTTGAACTTAAACCAAGGTCAGCATTTATGCATAATGCTGAATCAGAACCTAAGGATGCTCACAACCAGCAAAATATTTTTTTAAAGTGTAGGCATTATTTAATGTAGGAAGTGCTGAAGCCAATTATCACGTACGTTCCAAGAATACCAGAGTTATAATAATCAGGTAATCAGTCACCTATTGGTATTAATATAGGAAAAATATTGTCCAGATCTTAAGGATCTCAAGAATGAATGAATTGACTTTAGTTCTTACATCCTTCATGTACATGAAGAGTAAAAATCTTTACGTTACAACTCCATCTAAATGTGAGAAGTGTAACTTATAGTAATTTATAATAAGTAGTATGTACAACAGGACAGTCAAAGAAACATAGAAATACAGTTGTGTCAGCATGAATTGGCTTTTATGCTGCGGTACCGTTTCCCAGATGGTAGCATCTGGAACAGTTTGTGGTTGCATGACTAGGGTCCCCAATGATTCTTTGGGCCCTTTTTATACACCTGTCTCTGTAAATGCGGGAAGTTCACATCTACAGATGCGCTGGGCTAGCCACACCACTCTCTGCAGAGTCCTGTGATTGAGGGAAGTACAGTTCCCATACCAGGCAGTGATGCAGCCAGTCAGGATGCTCTCATTTGTGCCCCTGTAGAAAGTTAGAATTGTCCAGATATCTAAGATACACAGAATGAGAATCAGTTTTAATATCACTGGTGTATGATGTGAATTTTTTTGTTTTGCAGCAGTGGTACATTGCAATACATCATAATATAAGAACAATAAATTTCAATAAGAAAATACAGCATATTTAAAAAACTTAAGTAAGTAGTGGAAAAACAGAGAAGAAAATGAAAACATTGAAAAAGTGTACATGATTTTATTGTCCATTGAGAAATCTGATGGCGTAGGGGACAAAGCTCTTCCTGAAGCATTGCATGTGTGTCTTCAGGCTTCTGTATATCACCCTTGATGGTGGCAATGAAAAGAGGGCAAGTTATGTTGTTGCTGTATAGAAGTTTATTTAGGCCATATTCTGAGTACAGATTTCCATGAAAGGTTGTGGAGGCTTTGGAGAGAGTGTAGAAGAGGTTCACTAGAAATAGCCTGGATTTCAGAATAATACCTGTAAGGAAAGGTGACTAACGTGGATTAATTTCTCTGGAGCGTCAGAGGTTAAAGGGCAAACTAAGAGAAATTTGTTAAAATTATAAGAGGCATCAGTATATAATCTGTCATTTGCCCATGAAGAACACATTGATTACTGGAGTGCACATGGTTAATGTGAGAGGAGGGGAAGTATAAAAAAAGATGCTCAAAGTTCTAAATTCAATGCACATTTATTATCAAAGTATATATACTACGTTCGTCTCTTTACAGGCAGCCACAAAACAAAGAATCCCAATAGAACCCATTTAAAAAAGACCAACAAATACCCAAAGCGCAGAGAAAAAGAAACATGCAAACAATAAAAGTAAGCAAATTGCATTCAGAAGTGAAGTTTATGAAAGTGAGTCCATAGCCATGAATCCAGTCATCATTGCAGCCGACTCAAGAGCCCGGCAGTTGCAGGCCACAGCCTCAGTTCAGCGTGGAGACAGGTTAACCTCAGAGCAGCGAGCTGAACTGTCCTGTCCCTCACGTACGGCCCTGACACTCTGACCTTTTCAAATTGAGCCGGTGCTTTAAATCGCCCAAACAGTGGGCCATTCCTTGCTCTCGCACCCAGGCCTTACCAGGCTCTCATGTCTGGGACCTGGCACCTCAGTTCGGCCCTTATCCAAACTTTTTAATCTTGCCCTGGCATTTATACTGGTCAAACTTTGGCTTGTTCCTCGCTCTCAGTCTCATGCACACCACCTTGACTCTACCTCACCTCCGTTATGTTGCTTCAAATCAGCTCCAAATGCAGTCCAGCAATGACCAAACATTGGCTCACACCACAAAAATACAGGTTATACAGGTGGTTCAAAAGCTCCACTCCGAAATGGAAATGACAGGCTATTGATTGTAGTAATACTTTTCAAGAAAAGTGCGATTGATACAGCAGGTAGTAGTTTAGTACGCTGCCAGCAAATCATCACAGGTCTTCAGCTGCACCACCTTAAACTGATGCATGGGGCAAGTGTCTTTTTTATATCTGCACATTGAACAAGCTGTCAATTAAGCTGTTAGTAGCAAATGCAATAAAAAGTATTTAAGAGACATTTAGACAAACACTTACGTGCAGGTAATAGCAGGAAACATGTCAACTGCAGTTAGGTGAGATTAGATTAAATTAGCATCATGATGGACTGAAGGACCTGTTCTGAAGTATTCCATGTTTTAAGCCTGTTAACATTCACTTCTCTCTGCTCCTGTAAAGAATGTGGTGGTGATTACATTCAGGGAAAACGGGATGAAATCCTTGATTTTTTCCCTTCTTATCTTTCAAACCTTTGTCATCTTCCTACCTTCAATATGACCTGAATCAACAGGATTTTATGTAATAAAGCATAACTGGATTGAGAAACTGATAAGACAAGGTCTTTGGACCCATTCTACCATTGGTCCTGTGAGTACACTGATTTCTTGCTGACATCGATAGTGGGGAAGGCTGTGGCCTTGATGAAGCTAGCTGAGTCGAAGGCCCACTGCAGCCCCTTTCAATCCCATGCAATGATTCTCTGTACCAGTCTGTGATGTAATCAGTCAGAATGCTCTCCATGGTACATCTGCAGAAATTTGCTAGAGTCTTTGGTGATATCTGCAATTCGATCAGGCTTGCTTCCCACGGGCACTCTGCCTTAATAATGTGTCTATTTGAAACAAAGTGAAATGTATTTGAAGTAATTTATTGAAAGACTGAAAGTGCTCATTTATCAAGTGAGCCTAGCATATCATTACGCAGTTAATCTAAGTTAACTGACTGAAAACTGCTCTGATCTTTCAGCACTCACAAAATGTGGGTGTTGCTGGAAAAATCAGCTTTTCCCTCCCATCTTTAATTACATTTGAACACTCACTTACCAGCTAACCATTTTGTTTTGGGTCTAGGGTGACAAATCAATCAAAGTCTTTATTCGCTGAAGTAAATTAAATACATTTTGAAACAATAATGGCCATTACCAACAGTAACTTTTATTTATTTATTTATTTGTTTTTTATTTAGAGATACAGAACAGAACTTGCCCTTTTGGCCCACAAGCTGTACCACATATTTAATCCTGGCCTTATCGCAGGACAATTTACAAAGACCATTTAACTTACTAACCGGTACATCTTTGGATTGTGAGTGGGTATTAGAGCACCCAGAATAAACCTATTCACAGACTAGAAGAACATATGTGCAGGCTTTCTTTCAGAAGACGCCAGAAGTGAACTCTGACACCCAGAGCTGTAATAGTGTTGTGCTAACTGCTGCATTACCATGATGCCCCAAATATTCTATTTTAATTATTCTATTTAATTTAACGTATTTATTTATTTGAATTTTGTGAGTTTACTTGAAGTCTCCTGTGATTCAAACTCACACCTCAAAGTTAATCGGCCTAAATCTCCGGATCATCTCCTGTAGTTTAACCACTTTGCCACGACAACCAGTCATAACCAATCATTTCTCTCAAATATCTTTCCTGTTTGGCACAAGTACTCTGTATGTAAACTCTATTGAAAATTATAGAAACAAATTAACTAGGAGATAAAAAGGAACCAGGAGAGATTGTAGAATTTGTTTCATATTTATCAAAAATTGAATCTTTTACATGCGACCAAAAAATAACTCTTCTATGGCCAGTCCCAAGCTCAGCAGAGAAAGGAGAATGGTTGGGCATAGGGCTAGCAACCCCATCCTGTAATAATCCCCAGAGCTACACAAACACCAACAGAAGCTCTCATTCCTGGGAGAGAAAAGATCTTTTAGGTGGACTACACCTGGGGACAACTTCAAAGTGTGACCCAGGACAGAGGACCCTGGTGAGCTGTCGGCACAGGCCTGGGTCCCAGTGGGAGTCATGGGCTTAAGAAGAAGAAAAAGCAGCTTTTAACATGCCTTGCCAGTAAGTTATCACATGTGCAGATGTTGTTGTCTATCCAAATAAATGTGTCCCTTGAATGCAATTATGGGAAGGACTGTTTCCAATGATTAGTGAAATACTGCCACAAGGCCTGTCAAAGCAGGCTTTCCTTATATAAAGCAGTAATGTAATAGTTATTATTGGACGTGTCAGCATGTCTCAACTGTAGATTAATTTGTACATCACCACTGAATAAGAGGGAGGATTGGCACTGAAAATATTCTGAAATCTAATTTATCTTCTGACACACTGATTATAGTCATGTTACATGACACAGGCAATAGTTTTATATTACTAATTAAAACATCCATTGCACAAGATGAGAAGAATTCAAACTTATTTCTTTTTTTTGCCCTTTTCTGCTGTCTGTTGGATACCTAATTGCCTAGCAGTGATTAAGAGACGTGCATTCTGTTGTAATGTCACAGACACACTTTCTGGTGTAGTCCATAGTATGTCTAAACCATAACACCCAAGGTAGGTCAATCAAACAAGACAGATTTCTGAATGGACAATGAACCCATGTACACTTTTCTATTTTGCCCTCTTTTTTTCACTACTTATTCAATTTAATTATATATATATATTTCAGAATCAAAATCAGATTATCACTGGCATATATCATAAAATTTGTTGTTTCATGGCAGCAGTACATTGAAATAA
The DNA here is from genome assembly GCF_963921235.1 of Mobula hypostoma. Classification (NCBI taxonomy): domain Eukaryota; kingdom Metazoa; phylum Chordata; class Chondrichthyes; order Myliobatiformes; family Myliobatidae; genus Mobula; species Mobula hypostoma. The sequence goes on along the minus strand of NC_086097.1, from coordinate 8,565,816 downwards.
ATAATAATAATAAACTATAAATAACAATAAGTATATATATAAATTAATTAATTAAGTAAGTAGTGCAAAAGCAGAGGGGAAAAACATTGCTGTGGAAGTGTACATTGGTTAATTGCGTTGTTCCTCTCCGCGCCTTGTGGCGTATTGAGTGACGACCTCCCATTTCTCCAGCATTTGTCTGTTTTTTATGAGGCTGGGCTGCTGGCTCAGTGTTCAACTGAGCACGGATCGAAAGCATGCAAGGAGCCGGCCGTTTTCGAACCAGGGACCACTTGTCTTGAATTCCTGTTGACTGTGTGCCCATACTTATTATCATTTCTAGCTTTTCTTTATTGTTACATATTGCAATTGGAGGAGATAACTTAGAGTCATAGAGAAGTACAGCACAGAAGCAGGTTATTTGGCCCATCTAGTCCATGCTGAAAGAATTTAAGCTGCCTACTCCCATTGATCTCCACCGGGACCATTGCCCTCCATATCCCTACTATCCATCTACTTACCCAAACTTCTCTTAAGGGTTGTGCTGGCAGCTCATTCCCCACTCTCATGACCCTATGAGTGAAAAGGATTCTCTCAGGATCCTCTTAAACTTCTCACCTTTCACCCTTAACCCATGACCTCTGATTGTAGTCTCAACCAACCTCAGTGGAAAAAGCCTGCTTGCATTTACCCTACCTATACCCATCATAATTTCGTATACCTCTATCAAATCTCTTCTCAGTCTTCTACATTCTAAAGAATACAGCTCTAACCTGCTCGATCTTTCCTCATAAATTAAGGAAACACTCTTAATGACCCGACAACATCCTTGTGAATTTTCTGCACACAGTACTCCAAATTAGGCCTCGCCAATGTCTTATACAATTTCAACATCTCAGCTCTTATACTCAATGCATTGATTTATGAAGGCCAATATGCCAAAAGCATTATTTATGTCCCTATCTAGTTGGGTCACCACTTTCAATGAATTATGTACCTGTATTCCTAGATCCCTTTGTTCTACCACACTCCTCAGTGCCCTACCATTTACTGTGTAAGACGACCCTGGTTGGTCTTACCAAAGTGAAAAACCTAAATTCTATCTGCCATTTTTCAGCCCATTTTTCCAGTTGATACAGATCCCTCTGCAAGCTAAGATAACTTGCTTGCTGTCTGCTACACCCCTAATCCTGGTGTTAAATGCAAATTTGCTGATCCAGTTAGCCACATTATCATGCAGATCATTGAAACAGATGACAAACAACAAAGGACCCAGCACCGATTCCTGAAGCACACCACTAGTCACAGGCCTCCAGTCAGAGAGGTTACCCTTTACGACCACTCTTTGGCTTCTCCCACAGAGCCAATGTCTAATCCAATTCACTACCTCATCCTGAATGCCTAGCAACTGAACTTTCTTGACCAGCCTCTCATACGGGAAATTGCCAAACTCCTTATGAAAGTACATGTAGGCAACTTTCACTGCTTTGCCTTCATCTATTTTCTTGGTAAATTTCTGAAAAAAAAACTCTATAAGATTGGTTAGATATGACCTACCACGTATGAAGCCATGAGGTCACCCCTCCAGCAGTATCCAAAGTTGTATTCCTCTTGGGATACACTGCACTGGCTGTTTAATACATTTCCCCTTTCTGACTGTCACCCAGTTTCCTGTGCCCTGCACATAGGGTGTAACTACCTCTCTACATGTCCTATCTATCATTCCATCAGCCTCCCAAATGATCCAGAGTTCATCCAGTTCCAGCTCCAACTCCTTAATGTGGATTGTTAGAAACTGCAGCTGGATGAACTTCTCGCAGTTGTGGTTGTCAGGGACACTGTCGGTCTCCCTATCTCCTTACATCCTGCAACTTCACTTGCTTCATTCACCATGTCACTGAACTGTTCCCACAAGCTGTGAACTCACTTTCAATGAGCCTTCATCATGTTCTCGATATTTATTGCTTGCTTATTTATTGTTTTTTTCTTTTTGTATTTGCAGTCTTCACATTGGTTGTTTGCCTGTCCTTTTGGGACAGTGTTTCATTGAGCCTATTGTGTTTCTTGGATATACTGTGAATGCCCGCAAGGACACAAATCTCAGTGTTGATGATATATTTACTTTGCCCTTTCTCCCAATCTCTTCAGGCACCCTTTGAACTTTGAACTTTGAAGGGTGTAGGTGAGTGCTGGGTAGAATAAAAGGTTGGCTTGTGTAGAATTAGTGTAAATAGATGCTTGATGGTTAGTGTGGATTCAGTGAGCCAAAGTGCTGGCTTCTGCTTGATATATTTTTTTTATTATTACTTGTGTTCTACAGGGACTATCTCTTTTCATGTTGTATGTCAACAATTTGAATGGCGAAATTGATGGCTTTAAGGCAAACTTTGTGGGCAATAGGAAGGTAGGTGGAGGAGCAGGTAGTGTTGAGGAAGCATGGTGTTTGCAGAAGAACCGGGACAGATTGGGAGAATGGGCAAAGAAATGGGAGAATGGGCAAAGAAATGGTAGAATTCTTTTTACAATGCAGTGAAGTCTATGGTCATGCTTTTCAGTAGAAAGAATAAAGGCTTGGCTATTTTTTTAAACAAGGAAATTCAGAAATCAGAGGTGCAAATTCCCTAAAGGATTCCCCAAAGGTTAACTTGCAGGTGGGGAAGGCAAATTCAATGATAGCTTTCATTAGCGAGGACAGGACTATAAAAGCAATGGTGTAACGCTAAGGCATTATAAAACATTGGTCAGACTACACTTGGAGTATTATGAGTGGTTTAGGCCCCCTCAGAAAGGGTGTGCTGGCATTGGAGAAGGTGCAGAAGAGGTTTATGAGAATGATTCTGGAAATGAAAGGGGTTTAGAAGGCTCTGGACCTGTACTCTCTGGGGTTTAGAAGAATGAGGGTGGAATCTCGTTGAAACCTATTGGATGTTGAAAGACATAGACAGAGTGGATGGGGGGAGGATGTTTCCTGTAGTGGAGGAGTTTAGGACCAGAAGGCACAGCTTCAGAATAGTTACAGGGTTTCCATGCTGAGGTCTAAGGACCCCCAGTTAGTGGTAGGGATCCATGGCATCAAAATGGTTGGGAAGCCATGGAACAGAGAGACGTCTATTTGGAACAGAGATGGGGAGGAATATCTTTAACAAAATCTCAAACAACAGACACAGTATAGGGGCTTCACTGCACAGTATTAAAAGAAGCTGTAAAAGGTTATAGACTCAGTCATTTCCATCATGAGAGCAGCTGTCATCACCATCAAGGACATCTTCAGAGACAGTGTCTCAAGATGGCTGCATCCAACATTAAGGACCCTCACCATCTGATACGTGCCCTCTTCCCATTACTACAGTCACGGTGGAATGACAGGAGACTGTTGACCCACACTCAACATTTTAGGAATAATTTCTTGCCCTCTGCCATCAGATTTCTGAATGATTTGCACGATGCTGGAGCCACAAAACAACAAATTTCACGACACATGCATATGATGATAAACCTGATTCTGATTCCCATCCTGAAAAATAGAATCAGGAGAATCAGGTTTAATATCAGGTTAAATGACAATAAAAGAGGACTGCGTGTCCTCATAATCTAATCTAAAAAATATCAAAGGCATATTTCATGACATTTGTTTTTATTCAGCAGCAGTATATGCAATGCATAAAAATAAAGAAAACCTCTAAATTACAGTAAGATGTGTGTATATTATATGTAGCCCCCCCTGGCCAGCCTCAGGGTCGCATGGCTCGCTGTCGTCTAGGGAAACAGCCCCTGGCCCCGGCAAACTGGGTAATTAGTTTGTGTGGATGCTGTGTGATGTACCCCACTCCGCCCAAATAACAGACAATACACAAAATACGATTAAATGATTTACAGTTTATAGATATTACTGGAACTATATAATTAATAGGGAATAAAATATAAAAGGAAAATCAAAGGCGCCACACATCAAAGTTCAATCTCTTCGTGCACAAACAGTTGGAGCTCAGGACCCTTCTTCACCCTGTGACCCCTCGGACAACCTCGACCGGCCGCCTGGGACCAACAACGGTGGTCGACCAGACGCTCCACACGAGTCCGTCTCCGTCTCCTCTCCTCGCCGAATGCCCCGCTCAGGGTCCGACCCTGTTAGGGGACTCACAGCACATGGTCCATCCCCTGTCTCTCTCTCTCCCGCGTTCTCCCTCCAAAACCCCGCGGATACAAATCCTCCAGATACAACAAAATCATAGCAACTGTCCCAATTGGTTCGTAACATCTTCTTATCACCGCCTAACCCAAAACAAGCTGCTAGCGCAAAAACTTTCTCAGCGTTTAACATAACAAAGAAGCATTCCCAAGTATAACATAATAAAGAAGCCATTTTAAATAACCTACGCAGTAACATGAAAGATGAATATGCTGTATATATAAACAGTCAAATTAAATATGTAGTGCAAAAAGGGAGAAACAAAGTAGTGAGGTAGTGTTCATGGATTCAACAACCATTCAGAAATCTGATGACAGAGGGGAAGAAATGTTGAGTGTGTGTCTTCAGGCTCCTGTACCCCTGTACCTGCTCACTGATGGTCCCAATGAGAAGAGGGCATGTCCTAGGTCACTGGGTTCTTAATGATGAATATTAGCTTTTTGAGGCATCACACCTTGAAGTTCCTGTGATGGGGCTGACTGAGTTTACAACTTTTTGCAGCCTAATTTCATCCTGGGCCATCCTCCCATTTCTCCCCCCCCACCCCACCCACCAAACCAGATGGTGATGTAGCCAGTTAGAATGCTCCAAGCCAATGTTTTCTTACTGGATATGCCTGTCTGTACCACAATGAATTAATCAGCCTTGTAACCTTATTTGCTCCAGGACATGAATTTCTTTTTGTAAAATAAGCAGGATTTCTGACTGGTGTTTGAATCACATCTGCATCACAGGATAAGTGAATACAGTTTCTATCGCTACACAAGGGAAATAAAAAGTATTTATTTTCATAGACAGTGGAACTCATAGCCACAGGAAGTGGTTGAGACACATAGTTCAGAAGGAAACTAGTCTTCAGCCTAGAGAAAGGGGAATAGAAATTCATTTTGAAAGGTTATTATGGGCAAGGTACTTTATACTTTACACTTTATTGTCGACAAACAATTGATACTAGAACGTACAATCATCACAGCGATATCTGATTCTGCGTTTCCCGCTCCCTGGATTACAAATCGATAGTAAATATTAAAAATTTAAATTATAAATCATAAATAGAAAATAGAAAAATGGAAAGTAAGGTAGTGCAAAAAAACCGAGAGGTAGGTCCGGATATTTGGAGAGTACGGCCCAGATCCAGACTCACAACACGCTGGAGGAACTCATCAGGTCAGGCAGCATCCGTGGAAAAGATTGGTCGACGTTTCGGGCTGGAACCCTTCGTCAGGACTGTAGGGGGAAGGGGCAGAGGCCCTATAAAGAAGGTGGGGGGAGGATGGGAAGGAGAAAGCTGGTAGGTTCCAGGTGAAAAACCAGTAAGGGGAAAGATAAAGGGGTGGGGGAAGGAAAGCAGGGAGGTGATAGGCAGGAAAGGTAAAGAAAGAATGGGGGAAAACACAATGGATAGTAGAAGGAGGCAGAACCAAGAGGGAGGTGGTAGGCGGCTGGGGGAGGGGGCAGAGTGACATAGGGATAGGGGAAGGGAGGGGGAGGGAATTACCGGAAGTTGGAGAATTCTATGTTCATACCAAGGGGCTGGAGACTACCTAGACGGTATATGAGGTGTTGTTCCTCCAACCTGAGTTTAGCCTCATCATGGCAGTAGAGGAGGCCATGTATGGACATATCTCAATGGGAGTGGGAAGCAGAGTTGAAGTGGGTGGCTACTGGGAGATCCTGTCTGTTTTGGCGGACGGAGCGGAGGTGCTAGACGAAGCAGTCCCCCAATCTGCGTCGGGTTTCACCGATGTAGAGGAGGCCGCACCGGGAGCACCGGATGCAATAGATGACCCCAACAGATTCACAAGTGAAGTGTTGCCTCACTTGGAAGTACTGTTTGGGGCCATGAATGGTGGCAAGAGAGGAGGTGTAGGGACAGATGTAGCACTTGCGCTTACAGGGATAAGTGCCAGGTGGGAGATCCGTGGGGTGGGACGTCTGGACCAGGGAATTGCGGAGAGGGGTGGAGAGGGAAAGACGTGCTTAGTGGTGGGGTCCTGTTGAAGGTGGCGGAAGTTGCGGAAGATAATGTGTTGGATCCGGAGGCTAGTGGGGTGGTAGGTGAGGACAAGGGGAACTCTGTCCCTGTTGTGGTGGTGGGAGGATGGGGTGAGAGCCAAAGTGCGGGAAATGGAGGAGATGCGGCTGAGGGCATTATTGATGACAGCAGAAAGGAAACCACGATCCTTAAAGAAAGAGGACATTTGAGATGTCCTGGAATGGAAAACCTCATCCTCGGAGCAGATGCAGCGGAGACGGAGGAACTAGGAATAGAAGCAGATCCAGGTCAGGATCCGTTCAGCAGTCTTACCACAGTTGGAAAGAAGCTGTTCCCAAATCTGGCCGTACGAGCTTTCAAGCTCCTGATCCTTCTCCCGGAGGGAAGAGGGCCGAAAGTGGGTTGGCTGGGTGGGTCGTGTCCTTGATTATCCTGGCAGCACTGCTCCGACAGCGTGCCGTGTAAGGTGAGTCCACGGACGGAAGATTGGTTTGTGTGATGTGCTGCACCATGTTCACGATCTTCTGCAGCTTCTTCCAGTCTTGGACAGGACAACTTCCATACCAGGTTGTGATGCACCCTAGAAGAAGGCTTTCTATGGTGCATCTATAAAAATTAGTGAGGGTTTTCGGGGACAGGCCAAATTTCTTTAGTTTTCTCAGGAAGTAAATGCGCTAATGGGCCTTCTTGGCAGTGGACTCTGCTTGGTTGGACCAAGTCAGGTCATTTGTGATATTGACCCCGAAGAACTTAAAGCTTTTGACCTGTTCCACTTGCGCACCACCGATGTAAATTGGGTCGTGCGGTCCGCTACTCCTGAAGTTAACAACCAATTCCCTCGTCTTGCTGACGTTAAGGGATATGTTATTGTCTTCACACCATGCCACCAGGTTCTTAATTTCCTCTCTGTACTCAAACTCATCATTACCCGAGATACGGCCTACAATTGTTGTGTCCTCAGCAAACTTATATATAGAGTTTGATGGAAACTTTGCTACACAATCATGGGTGTATAGTGAGTACAGCAGGGGGAAGAGTACACAGCCTTGTGGGGTTGTGAACAATAACTTCAAACATGTGAATGGAATGGCCATTTTCTGGGCTGTTTTGCTTTTGGTAATACACTTATTTGGTCAGTCAGTCAGTCCGTGGCCTCGTCTACCGCCACGATGAGGCCACCCTTGGCTAGGAGGAACAACACCATGTATTCCATCGGGGTAACTTCCACACTAATGGTATGAACAGTGTTTTCTCAAACTTCCAGTAATTGCACCTGCCTCCACTCCTTTATGATTCCCATTCCTTTCCCACTCATATCGCCTCCCTCAGGTGCTCCTCCTCCTTCCCTTTCTTCTATGGACTTCTGTCCTCTCCTATCAGATATCTCCCTCAGACTCTAGCCTTTTATCTCTTTTGCCAATCAACTTTCCAGCTTTTTTACTTCATTTCTCCTCCTCTCAGGGTTTCACCTTCCACCAGCTACCTTGTACTTATTCCTCCCTACCACCCTCCCCCCTCACACCTTCTTACTTAAACTCCTTCCACTTTCCTTTCCAATCCTGATGAAGGGTGTCGGCGAAATTGTGGACTGGTTATTCCCAACCACAGATGCTGCCTGTCCTGCTGAGCTCCTCCAGCACCTTGTGCGCATGGCTTTTACCAGTGATGTAATGTCTGCCTGATGCAGTGTAACTGTGAATTTAATCCATGCCTATTGGCGAATCGGGCAGAAGCCATGCTGTTCCTTTAGCAGTTGTCTGTTTTGTGAGTCCGAGTTGCTAGCTCGACACTCAATCTAGCATGGATGGGAAGCGTGCAGGGAGCCTGTCGCTTTTGAATCCAGAACCACTCACCCCAAAGTCCAGTGTGGATGCCACAACACCACTGACTAGCTTTGATGCAGTGTAAAGAGCAAGTAATCTCGACTTGTTCCATTCTCAAGTACCTAGCCATTAGCCATTGGCCAGTGACTGCTGGCATGTACACGAGTAGACATCGTAACGTACACACAGACTCAGAATCAGATCTAATGGTGAGGGCCTCCATCGGTCAGCATTGACCAGCGATATTGTATCTTAACTGTCCAGATACACAAGCCTGGGCAGGACAATATGGAGAGCAAGCTGTAGCCTATGTAGCAAGCTCCCCCTCTCTATGCATCTGATGAACGCAAAGGAACGGCAGTGGTAAACAGTTTGGCACCAGCAGCATTGCAGGAGTTACCTGCCAGCATTGAACTCAATGTAGGACTGCCTTATCTCTGGATTTTTCCCTTGAGGTTTACTCCCAAAGCCTTCCCCTTGAGTGGTTATAGCCACAAGGCAGCAGATGTTTGAGATCAGGGTTTTCCTTCTACTAGATGAGCTGCCAACCACAGCTGATGAGACCCATCTGGATCAAAGCAACTGGTTTTAAGGCAACAGTAACCCACCTTTGCCCCTTCTCCCGTCAGTCGAAACAGTTCCGCGGGCTTAGTAGCTAAACCACACGGGAAGGCCAGGATCTGGACTTGGCTGTCAGAAGCTATTTGAAGCGTAGGCCGTTAGGAGCATTTAGTAGGTAGTGGGAGCTTGTCCCCATTGCCACCTCCAGCTATAGCAACCTGAAGGAACCAGTTATGTTTACATCACTGGCATATATCATGAAATGGGTTGTCTGCGGCAATACATAATAATAGAAACAAAAGTGAATTACAGTAAATACGTATATATGTGTGTGTGTATGTATATATATATATATATATATATACACACACACACATATATATAAATATATATAAAGTTAAATTAAGTAACTAGTGTAAAAATAGAAATTAAAAAGTAGTGTGGTAGTGTTCATGGGTTCAATGTCCATTCAGAAATCAGATGGCAGAGGGGAAGAAGCTGTTCCTGAATCGCTGAGTGTGTGTCTTCAGGCTTCTGTACCTCCTCTTGATGGTAGCAATGAGAACTAGGCATGACCTGAATTGTTAGCTTTTATCTAATCTGTACTGCTCAGAAATATTAGGGCAACAATCGGGGCAATTTTACCAGACAATTGACACAATCTGGATGGATGGAAGGTGTGTAAAAATAATGGATTGGGAAGGCGAGAGTATTGATCTAAACTAGAATTGAAGCAGAAGACATGCTGGCAGGATATGATACGTGCACAATGACACGATTTAAATGAATAACACACAAGCTATTCCATCTCTTGTGGCATGACATGCTTCATGTGTGGGATGAAGCAGTAAAAATGTTAGCTATCTAAATATGTTATGAAGCTTATTGCTGTTTCAGGAGTAACTATCATCACTCGTGCCTACTTTAGCCTTTATTCTCTTTTCTTTTCCGAGTTCTGGTAAGCAAAGCAAATTTAATTTCAATTAAATTGGATCGCATTTCAAGGACAGCACGGTAGGGTAGTGGTTAGCACAACAATGCTGTACCGGCCACCCGATTTCAATTCCCACCGCCTCCTTTAAGGAGTTTGTATGTTCTCTCCCAGACCATGTGAGTTTCCTCCACATGCTCTGATTTCCTCCCACAGTAAAAAGATGTACCAGTTGGTTGGTTAGTTGGTCATTGTAAATGATCCTATGATTAGGGTAGGGTTAAATCGGGGATTGCTGGGTGGCGTGAGTCAGAGGGCCTATTCCATACTGTATCTCAATAAATAAATAAATGCCAGCTTGGGGAGTCAGAGTTCAGAGTTCTCTGTAAGGAGCTTGTACATCTTTCTCGTGACCATGTAGGTTTCCTCTGGGTGCCCTGGTTTCCTTGCACGGACCAAAGACGTACCGGCTTAAAGGTTAACTGGTCATTATAAATTGTCTTGAGATTGCGTAGGCAATCATGGTCTTCCCATAACCATGATGGTTTTTGGAATTTTTTTCTACAAAATTGGTTTGCCATTGCTTTCCTCTGGGCAGTGTCTTTACAAAACAGGTGTTTACCAGAGCGGAAATGTTAAATACAGGAGAACAAAGGTCTAAGAGATTGTCTGCTGGTGTAATTGGTTGCACAGCCAGGACTTGTGATAGGCACCGGATGCTCATGGACCATCTACCACCTGCTCCCATGGCTTCACACGACCCTAATTCGGAGTGCTGTCTAAGCAGGTGCTTCACCCTGGGGCCAGCAGAAGGAAGGAATGCCTTACAGCTCCTTTGGTAGAGACAGATCTCCACCCTGCCACCCTTGAGATTAGGCTAGGGTTAAGTAGGTGATGGGTGGTGTGGCTTATTGGGCCAGAAGGGCCTGTGCAGAGCTGCATCTCTAAAAAAAAGTAAAAATAAATGTAAAGTGCTGTCTTTTGGGCTGTGTAATTATTAGTTGTTTTCAGCTCGGACACTAGAGGGCAGTCCTGTAACTGTACTACATTGCGACTGATAGTGTCCCTGTGGCTTACCTTGACATTAAAGGTTATTGTTGTGTGGACCATATATGTATATTATGGTTAGAACTCAAGTTGTATTAGTTTTCATTTTCAACAGAATAAACAAAGGCAGAGAGAAAAAATATCGTTGGCGTCTTTGGAGAGGGTACAGGTGATGGTTCTTGAGATGTTGTCCAGATTAGAGCAGACAAGCTTGGAATGCTTTCTCTGGAGGGTCTGAGAGAAGAATGTAAAGTTGCAATAGGCATTACTAGGGTAAATAGTCAGTCTTTCTGCCCCTCCCCCACCCCCAGAGTGGAAATATTAAATTCCAGACAGCAAAGGTTTAAATTGAGAGGTGGGGAGTTTAAGGGAGATGTGTGAGATAAGAGAGTGGTACATGTCTGGAATGTACTGCCAGGGGAAGTGGTAGAAGAAGATACAATAACAATGTGAAAGAGCCACTTAGAAAGACACATGATCAGGCTGTGAATAGAGAAATTCCAATCATATGCAGACAGATGGATTTAGTTAGATTGTTGTCCTGGTTGATGCTGACATAATGGGCCAAAGAACCTGTTACTGTACTGTTCTCTGTTCAGTGCTATGTTGACTCAATAAGGTGACACTGGGAATTAAAAATAATATATGGTGAGGCATTGCAATGACAGATTTGTCCTCTCACCCTCCAAGGCAACTATAAATCATGCATCAATCCTCACTGAGAGGTCAGCTGTGAAAAGGGTGAGCAGTTTAAAATTCCTGGGTGTCTACATTTCTGAATATCTATCCTGGATGCAACGTACTGATGCAGCGATAAAGAGGGCTTGCCTGTGGCTAAACTTCATTAGGAGTTTGAGAACATTTGGTATGTCACCAAAGACTCACGCAAATTTCTGCAGATGTACCGTGGAGAACATTCTGACTGGTTCCATCACCATCTGGTGTGGCGACTCCGATGCACAGGATCACAAGTGACTTTAGTGGGTTGTAGACTCAACCAGTTCCATCATGGGCACAACCCTCCCCATCATCGAGGGCAGTGCCTCACGTAGGCAGCATCCAATCTAAGGAATCCTCACATCCACTTCTCATTGCCACCATCAAGGAGGAGGTACAGGAGCCTGAAGACCCACACTCAACGTTTTTGAAACAGTTTCTTCACATCCACTCTCAGGTTATGAATGGTCCATAAGCTCATGAACACTACCTCACTATTTATTAGTTATTGTAACTTGAAGTGATTTGTTATGCTCCTGCACTGTACGAGCTGCCACAAAACAACAAATTTCATGACTTATGTCAGTGGCAATAAACCTAATTCTGAAATTTTTAAAGTTTGGTTTCAATGGAATAAATGTGATGGTCACTAATGGTTGAATGTTAAAATATACTGTATCAGCTATTGTTGACTATCTATTCATTAAACCCCCTACACTCCCCCCCCCCCACCATTCTTAGCCCATTTGAGAAAGGGCATGAAAATAATTGATTCTCTGTATGGGTCAGCATTATTTTAATCCACATTATGTATTTACAAGCCCCTTTGTAACTCTGTTCAGGCAATGCCTTCTGATTCATAGACAGTGGTTTCTCCCATAGTCATCCCGTTGTAAAGAACATAGACATACTGCACAATGAGAGAAAGACAGACAGACAGACATACAACTTGAACAGAGAGACAGAAAGAGAGCATGGATGAGGGGGGAAGAGAGGGAAAAAGAGAAAGACAGCCACAGAGAAAGAGAGACAGACAGAGAGGCAGAGACAGAGAGAGACAGGCAGACAGTATGAACAGAGAGATGGAGAGAAAGCATGTGTAAGATTCAGAGAGAGAGGGGGAGAGTAAGAGGGGGAAGAGAGAGATTTTAAAAATATGTAGCATATTTTCATTTTCAATGATCTTCCACATTTTGCCAACAAATCACATTAATAAATGCATAAACCCCAATCCTCCCAAATGAATTTTAGATTAAAACACAGTTAAAAATAGAATGGATACTTGTTTCCATGAAGATAGAGCAGTAAGCTTCACAGTTCAGTGAGCCAACATGATGACAGCTGTTGCTATGGCAAGGGGGTATTGCTGGAGTAATTTGCTGCCTCACAACATGGGCCATCACATTAGCTGTGAGTCAAATGTTGTTGTGTCAACATTGGTGTCGTTTTATGCTAAATGAGCAGAGAAAATGGATTGGTGATTAGAAAGGTTGCTGGTTTAAGACATTCTATCCAACTTCCTTTTCCATTATGATAAAATCTAGCTAAGTGGGGCACACTAAACTTGAAGGGTCAGTGATTTAAAATAAAAACGTAGAATTACTGTGATATCATGGGCATTCAAATGCTTAGCCAATGTTCATTCGGTAGCTCAGAGTTGCGTAATTTTTGTACTCAAAGATCCAAAAACACAAGAAAATCTGCAGATGCTGGAAATCCAGAATAACCAACACAAAATGCTGGAGGAACTCAGCAGTTCAGGTAGCATCTATGGAAATGAATAAACAATCATTATTTCGGGCCAAGACCCCTCTTTAGGACTCATCATCATCAGGTGGGTCTTGGCCTGAAACATCGACTGAATATTTCTTTCCACAGATTCTGCCTGACCTGTTGAGTTCTTCCAGCATTTCATGTGTGTTCTCTTCAAGGATTCAAAGTACATTTATTATCACAACATGTATGCAGTATACAACACTGAGATGAGCTTTCACACAAAAAATCCACTAAACAAAGAAAGTTATAGGACCTGTTCTTCATCCAGAGACGCAAGTGTTATGTTTGCTAACTCCAGAAAATAACTGGAAGGAAAACACAGGAGCAGGGATGATGGTCTACCTAGTTTTTCTTTTCTTTAGTGAGGTGCTCACATATCATGTGGTGGCGTAATGACGTATGCTATTCACGTACCTCTTACACATATTCAAAATGAATTATGTGAACAAAGAAAGAGTGTATAATCAGAATCAGAATTAAGTTTAATGTCACCAGCATATGTCGTGAAATTTGTTGCCTTTGCAGCAGCAGTACAATGCAATACATATTAATAGAGTAAAAAAACAAACTGAATTACAATAAATATATATATATAAAATAGTTAAATTAAATAAGTAGTGCAAAAGTAGACATTAAAAAGTAGTGAGGTGGTGTTCATGGGTTCAATGTCCATTCAGAAATCAGATGGCAGAGTGATAGAAGCTGTTCTTGAATCATTGAGTGTGTGCCTTCAGGCTCCTGTACCTCCATTTTGATAGTAGCAATGAGAAGAGGGTATGTCCTGGGTGATGGACTCTGTTGGGGTCATCTATTGCATCTGGAGCTCACGGTGAGGCCTCCTTTACATCGGTGAAACCCGACGCAGATTGGGGGACCGCCTTGTCGAGCACCTCCGCTCCGTCCACCACCACAGACAGGATCTCCCAGTAGCCACCCACTTCAACTCTGCTTCCCATTCCCATTTGGGTATGTCCATACATGGCCTCCTCTACTGCCATGATGAAGCTAAACTCAGGTTGGAGGAGCAACACCTCATATACCATCCAGGTAGTCTCCAGCCCCTTGGTATGAATATAGAATTCTCCAACTTCCGGTAATTCCCTCCCCCTCCCTTCCTCTATCTCTGTTTCACTCTGCCCCCTCCCCCAGCTGCCTGTAACTTCCTTCATGGTTCCACCTCCTTCTACTACCCATTGTGTTTTCCCCTATTCCTTCTTCACCTTTCCCGCCTATCACCTCCCTGCTTCCCCTCCCCAACCCCGTTATCTTTCCCCTTACTGGTTTTTCACCTGGAACCTACCAGCCTTCTCCTTCCCACTCTCCCCCCACCTTCTTTATAGGGCCTCTGCCCCTTCCCTTTTCAGTCCTGACGAAGGGTTCCGGCCCGAAACTTTGTCTGATTGTTTCCACGGATGCTGCCCGACCTGCTGGGTTTCTCCAGCGTGTTGTGAATGTTGCTTTGATACCAGCATCTGCAGAGTATTTTGTGATTAGGAGGTCCTTAATGATGGATGCTGCCTTTTTGAGGCATTGCTCAAATAATCTATTTACAATATTACTCAAGTATTACTGAAATATTAAATACACTACAGCAAGCAAAGAAAAACATTGCAGTACTGAAGGGACACTGGATATATCAAGGCATTGAATGTTCACCACAAGCATGGTTTGAAAGAAAAGCAGAGAATTATCCCAAGGGTCCAACATGTGGACATTGATTTCAGCAGATGGAGAGTCATTGGCAAATCGAAGGTCATAAACATGAGAGATTCTGCAGATGCTAGAAATCCAAAGCAACACATACAAATTGCTGGAGCAACTCAGTAGGTCAGACAATATCTCTGGAAGTGAATCAACGGTCAATGTTTCAGGCCAAGACCCATCATTAGGAATTGCAGATCATCTTCATGACTTGTGCAACAGATGTCACGTCACGATAGAGTAGTGGTTAGCACGACACAGGACATTGGAGTTCAAAGTCCTATTTCAGCCCCATCCAGAAAGAGTTTATTCTGCTGTAAACGCGTGGGTTTCCTCTAGGTGTTCCGGTTTCTTTCCACATTCTAAAGACGCAACGGTAGGCGAGTTAGTTGGTCATTGTAAATTGTCCTGTGATTAGGCCAGGGTTAAATAGGTGGTTTGCTGGGTGATGCGACCCATTGGGCTGGAAGAGCCTGTTGTGTGCTGTAAGTCTATATAAATAAAAATAATAAACAGTAAATATCCGGAGCTGAGTTCCAGCACCCATGATATTCCTGATCTGCCGCTCAGCATGAAAACCAGGGCAGAGCACAGCTAAAAATTGCCCCTTAAATGCAATTGCTACCCTTCACTGAAAAGTCAAATGCAAGATCTTTGAAAATTTAATTTTACCATTTTTAATTAATGTCTAATAGTGTTTTAGGTAAATTGTTAGTTGTAATGATTTTTATTGATGTAAATTCATTTGAACATTTTTTATAAATATATTTATGATCATCAGAGATAATTAAAAATTGTTCAAAGGCCTTTGTCTACAATAAGCAATGCAGCCAAGCCTCCAGACCTATTCGTCCCATATCTATGCAAAAACATAGCACGATCACAGGAAATGCCTGGGAGTGATGTATGTCATGACCCTGATCAAGCTCGATAAGTTTCAATATAGTATATCCCCCCATGAACCCCAGAAAAGAAATAAACTCTTATTTGTGGCAATCAGATTGATTGCTGCATCAGAATAAGGTCAACCGGTTTGTTAGATATCAAGCACTTGGTGACTTCTTAAAATCTATATAAAAGGAGCTATATAAATGCATTTCTTTCCCTTTCATTTTTAATGTATTTTTATGATATCACATATAAGTAATTTTAATGCCCAACTGAAGTAATGTTTTATTAATACAATAAATGTTAATCCATTGATTTCAGAAGTGGTATATAATTCCTTACGGTTATTATAGCCAAGGGTGCGGATCGTGGAGACAAGCTCCCACTACCTATTAAATGTTCCCATTGGTGTGCATCTCAAATAGACCAAATCCAGCTCCTGGCTTTCATGTGTGGCTTAGCTTCTAATCACGATGGAACCATTTCTACTGACAGGAGAGGTGGCAAAGGTGGGTTACTGTGCCCTTAAAAATTATCATTTTGGGCAGATGGGGCTCAATAGCTGTGGCTGCTAGCTTATCCAGGAGAAGAAAAACTCTAATCTTAAACCTCTGCCGCCTTGCAGCTATACGCACTCACGAGGAAGGCTTGGGAGTAAACCATTAGGAAAACTCTGTAGATAGAGTCCCAAAGACAGTCCTACATTTCTGACTGGCAACTCCTGCCAGTTGAATATAGGATTGAAAGACCCTTTTGGATTCATGAGCTGTGTGGAGAAAGGGAGTCTACCGGATGGGCAAAAGCTTGCTTTTCATATTGTGTTGCCTTGGTTTGCGCATCATATATACAGCTGGATCACAACATCCATGGTCGTCCCCAACTAATAGAGAGCCTCAAATTATATACTTATAGATTCATTCATAGCTATGGGTGAACAAAAATGCTGCAGTGAATTTTAAACAAAATTTAGAAAATGGACACACTTTCACCTATATTCCAATGTTCCTGGCACCTCCAGGTATAAGACTATAAGACATAAGATATAGGAGCAGAATTAGGCCATTTCGACCATCAAGTCTGCTCTCCCATTTCATCATGGCTGTTCCATTTTCCATCTCAGTCCCAATCTCCTATCTTCTCCCCATTTCCCTTCATGCCCAGACTAATCAAGAATCTATCAAACTCTGCCTTGGAAATGCCAAATGACTTGGCCTCCAGAGCCACCCGTGGTAAAGGATTCCATAGATTCTGCAGAGTAAGCAGCCAGCAAAACCTCTACACCCCATCTCTGTAAATGTGCCATAACCTTTATTTTGAAACATTTTAGAACATCAATGTATTTACATTGTCAGTGCCACCAGTTACAACACTGTTACAAATTGTAACAATAAGCACAGAATGGAAGTTGGTAGCTCATTGGTTAATAAGTCGCCGGATCACTGAACAGCATGCTGTCTAGTCAATACATTTCAATTTTGCCATTGCACCTGTCAGTTATTTTTACTGCATTATATTATTTACTTGTGTTGTGAGTTGTGGTGTGTTGTTTGATGTGCCACACTGATTTCAGGCCATGTAAAAATCTCCTGCTCAGAGCAATGGTTGGTCCATGCAGCTGTAAGGGAAAAAATAGAGGGAATGTTGCATAAAAATTATCACAGAGAAGGCACACCAGAGCCTCTGCATTCTTCGAAGTCTGCTGAAATTCGAAATGTTACCAGAAACTTTGACAAACTTCTATAGATGAACAATGGAAGATATCCTCACTGGTAGCGATATGGCCTGATATGGAAACACCAATGCCCAGAAGTGGATATTTCTGCAGAAAATAGTGGATATAGCTCAGTTCATCACAGACAAAATCCTCCCAACCACTGAGTATATAGATAAGAAGCGCTGCCATAAGAAAGTAGCATTCATCATCAAAGACATCCATCATCCAGGCCACGACCTCTTCTCCCTGCTATCATCTGGCAGGAGGTACAGGAGGCACCAGGTTCAGGAACATTTATTATCCTTCAACAAGCAGGCTCCTGAACTGGCATAGATAACATCAATCACACTACTCTGAACTAATTCTATCACCTGCAGACTCACTTTCAAAGACTCTTTTCAATTCACGTTCTCAGTATCATTATTAATTTTCACAATTTGTCTCCTTTTGCCCATTGGTTGTTTGTCAGTCATCTTTTATGTATAACTTGTGATCAATTCTATTGTATTTTTTTCCTACAAATACTGCAAGTAAATGACTCTCAAGGTAGTATATAGACCATAAGAATTAGACCATTTGGCCCTTTGAATCTACTCTGCCATTTCATCATGGCTAATCCATTTTCCCTTTCAGTCCCAATCTCCTACCTTCTCTCCATATCCCTTCATTCCCTGACCAATCAAGAATTAATCAACCTCTTCCTTAAATATATCTAAATACTTGGCTTCCACAGCTACCTGAGGCAACAAATTCCGTAGATTCACCACTCTCAGGGTGAAGAAATGCCTGCCCCTCTCCATCCTAAATGCTCATCCCTCTATTCTGAAACTGTGTCCTCTGGTCTTTGACTCTTGGTAACTTATACATACTTTGATAATACACTTGCTTTGAAGTTTGAAGCTCTGTATTTAAAGGTAACATTTCCCCAGTGTATGATTACTTTTCAGGAGTGTTCCAAATGGCTGTTGGATCTAAATGCCTCTGTTTGGCAAAGGAAATAAGGGCGAACTCCAATTTCCACCCATATCATTGGTGTCCATGGTAATCACCCAGAGAGTCAGTGCTCGTGTACCTGCAGGTATAATCTTCAAGTAGCATGGTAAATGAATTAAAATGTGCAGGAAAATAAGACTCTCCTGCTGCTGTGAAGCAGGACAGTAGCATGGATTTCATCCCATTTCCTCCTCACCTCAGGCACTGAACAATTTGTAGATTGAAGAAGCACATCTTTGTTTTAGTTCTCTTTATTTGTCCAACGACCGGGAGAGCATAGGGTAAGTTACAAATATCAGTGAGACAAAGCAGCCATTAGGCAGAGAGTGTTCCAGCTCTCCAGGAGGTAACTTGAGTAGAAGGGTGGGATCTTTCACAATAGGTGTTAACTGAAGTGACCCCCTACACACCTTTGGATAAAGAAAAATCAGTTCAAAGTTCAAAGGCAATTTATTATCAAGGTACATGCATGTCACCATATACAGTCCTGAGATTCATGAGATTCATTTTCTTGTGGGCATACTCAATAAATCCAGTAACCATAATAGAACCAATGAAAAACCGGAACAAATGGACATTCAACCAGTGCACAAAAATACAACAGATTGTGTAAATACAAAAAGAAATAAATACTTATAATAATAAATAAATATGCAATAAACATCGAGAATGTGAAATGAAGAGTGCTCGAAAATCAGTCCAGAGGTTATGGGAACATTTCAATGAATGGGCAAGTGAAGTTGAGTGAAGTTATCCCCTCTAGTTCAAAAGCCAGATGACTGAGGGTTAATAAATGTAACTGAACCTAGTGGTGTGAGTCCTAGGTTTCCTGTAGCTTCTTCCTGATGGCAAAATGAGAAGAGAGCATGGCTTGGGTGGTGGAGGTCTTGGTAATGGATTCTGGTTTCTTGTGACAACATTCTGTGCAGATGTGTTCAGTGGTGGGGAGGGATTTCCTGTAATGGTCTGGTCCGTATCCTCTAATTTTTGTAGGATTTTCCATTCAAGGGCATTGGTGTTTCCATACCAATGTGTCAAAAAGAGGTTTTTCATACCATTGTGAAGTAAGCATTGATTCCGCTCAATGCTATGAAGATTAATCCCTCAACAAGCAACCTGATGCACACGGAGCACCACGGTAGCAGAGCCATTAGCACCATGCTATTACAGCTCGGAATGTCAGAGGTTGGAGTTCAATCCTGACACCATCTGTAAGCAGCTTGTAGGTCCTTCCCGTGAGCCCATGGGCTTCCTCCAGGTGCTCCAATTTCAACCCACAGTCCAAAGACGTATCGGTGAGTAGGTTAATTGGTCATTGTATATTGTCCCCTGATCATACTAAGGGTAAATAGGTGGGTTGCTGTGTCCAGCAGCTCATTAGGTTGGAACGGGCTGTTTCATGTTGTGACTCTAAATAAATAAAAATATCAAAGTCTTATAAGGAGTTAATGGGCTTCAAACGGCAGAGGAGAATGGTTTTATATGCAGTGTTGGGGGAGGAGTTTAACTACAGTAGAAGTGCAAGGAGAAGGGGGAATGGTTCTTCACTCAAACTAGTGGCAAGTTGGTTAGTCAGTCAGAGTATTATATACTCAGCCAGCTCCATCCTCCTCACCATCTTCAAACGGTGCCTCAAGACAGCAGCATTCATCATTAAGGACCTTCACCATCTGAGACATGTCCTCTTCATGTTATTATCATCAAGCAGAAGGTACAGGAGCCTGAAGGCACACACTCAATAATTTAGGAAGAGCTTCTTCCCTTCCATCATCAGATTCCTGAACAGTACACACACCCATGAGCACAACCTCATTACTCCTTTGTGTTAAACTATTAATTAATTTGCACTTCTGTATGTACTGCAGCCCCAGAACAAAGAATTTCATATGTCAGTGATATTAAAGCTGATTTTGATTCTGATTTGGTAACTGAATACTGCCCTATTTGAGCAATTGTCCCTCAGATCTCTTCCAGCATGGGTAGATGTTGACAGAATTTAGACATTTTTCAGTTAGATAAGGAAACAGAAATATAAAAAAAACATGGTCAGACCCAAGCAACCTATTAGCTGTCAATTGAGTGATGTCATTATAGCTACACTGAGGGTTAATTGAATATTATTCTTTTACTCAGCAATCATGTACATTTGACGCAAAGACTGGAGAGTGCTACGAGATGTGTATCGGCATTAGAATTTTATTGATGATGCTAATTTCAAAGTTCAAAGTACATCTATTATCAAAGTAGGTATACATTATACAACCTTGAGATTTGTTTTCTAACAGGCAGCCACAGAACAAAGAAACCAAAAGAACTGATTGAAAGTAGACTGTCACGCGCCCAATGTGCAGAGAAAAAAAGACGTATCATGCAAACAATAATTGCAAGCAAATAGCATTTTGAACTGAAGTCCACAAAGAGAGGCTCCTAGTTCAGCACAGAGCCAATTAACTGTCAGGGAGCAGTGAGCTGAACTATCTTGTCCCTTGCCTCAGGCCCTAACACTCTGACCTTTTCAATCTGGCCTAGTGCCAAAATCGCCCTCCAGACATTGGGTTCAGTTTCATTGCTAAACTCTGGAGCCTGGACCCTGTCACCTTAGTTTGGCTTGTACCTGACCTTTCTGTTTCGGCCCAGCGCTTAAATTGTTGTCCAAACATTGGGTTCAGTCACTTCAGTACGCTCTGAGACCTGGACTCCACCTCCTTGATTCAGTTTGTATCCAATGTTCTCATATCAGCCCGGCACTTAAATCATTGGGCCTTCCTCACTCTTGGCGATGAGCTCACTGCCTCGCCTCGCCATGGTTCTGACACTTTGAATTGCCTCCAAGTACAAAGGGAATTTACTGTCTATTGTTTGTGATGATTGTTTACCAGAAAAAGTGATTAACAATGTATTTAATTTCTTTCTTTGTTTCATTGGCCACCAGCCAGAAGTCACTGAGATTCACCAGCGCCATCTTAAACTGGAATATCTAAATGCAAGAGTTATGAGATTCATCCACTAATTTTAGGTGTCACATGTAAATAGAGGCATGAGGAGGAAGCAATAATTCCATGATTCATTTTGCCAACCCAAGATGGGGATAATAAGAGGAGGAGAACTTAAGGATTTACAGGTGCTTGTCAATTTACAGACAGGTTTCTCAGCAATTAGATAATTTGATCCACTGTCAATTTGCTGTAGTTTTTTACTTGATATAGGAAGACCTAACGTAATGGTACATGATACTGTAGACCAAGTAGATGCAGTTGACATTGAAACGGAACACGGTGAAGGTGTGCTGCAGTAAAGAGGGCTAGGGTGCACACTTTAGTCAAATATGT
This sequence comes from Mobula hypostoma, assembly GCF_963921235.1. NCBI lineage: Eukaryota > Metazoa > Chordata > Chondrichthyes > Myliobatiformes > Myliobatidae > Mobula > Mobula hypostoma. Next base: position 8,544,172 of record NC_086097.1, on the reverse strand, counting down.
ACCACAGTGTATATATTTTGTGTCTATTTTGTCTTGTAAATAAATAAGTAGCCTAATTTCTGTAGTGTCTTCTTCCCTGACTTACAGAACCCACAAACCTGATTTCCCACAACAATCTGTTCTAAGACTCTGCTTTTATTGTATCATTTCTTAATACATGCATTACTAAATGACAATAAAATGAGGACTACGTGTCCTCATAATCTAATCTATTCCCCAACATTCCTTTGACTATTGCTTTCCTGAGTATTAATACAGAAATTAAGAGATTCAAGATTGTTTAATGTAATTTTCTATGCATAAGTATAAAGGAGAAAGAAACAATTGTTTCTCCAGATATGATGCAGCACAAAAAAAACAATAAAATAAAAAAAGCACAGCAATACTAATAATAAAACAAACAATGATTATAAATACATAAGATAGCTTATATACATAGATTGATTGTTTGTCCATAAAGTGAAGCTAGGCACAGGAGAGTCTGTACAAAGGGTAACTGGCAGGAAATGATAAAGTCGAGGTGTTGGGAGGTGGGGTGTGGAGGGGGTGGGTTAGTGGATGGAGGTGTTGATCAGCCTTACTGTTTGGGGATAGTCACTGTTTTTGAGTCTGCTGGTCCTGCCCTGGTTGCTACGTAGCGTCCTTCCTGATGGGAGTGGGACAAACAGTCCATGGGCAGGGTATACACCTTCCTTCTTCATTTATCATTGCAAATCTGTCATGAATTTCCTATTTATCAAGTCTCCAATTTGTTTCACGGTTCTGATCTGCTTCAACTCTCCCTGCAAGATGCCTGCTGTTCCAAAATTCCTTCTGGCCATCCCCTCAGCCACGTTTTTGACACAGTGATGCAGCTATTAGAGCGGCAGTTTTACATTTTAATAACACAGATCCAACCCTGACCCCTGCTGATTTCACTATGGAATTTGTGCATTCTCCCTATATAATGTTGGTTTTCTGTTTAGACCATAAAACATAGAAGCAGAATCAGTCCATTCAGCCCATTGAGTCTGCTCCATCATTCCATCATGACTGATTTATTACTCCTATTAAACCTGTCACTCTCCCCGTAACCGTTAATGCCCTGACTAATCAAGAACCTATCAATCTCCACTTTAAATATCAGAATCAAAATCAGAATCAGAATCAGGTTTAACATCACCGGCATATGTCATGAAATTTGATGTTATGCAGCAGTACATTGTAATACATAATAATAAAAATTGTGAATTACAGTGAGAAATATATATAAAGTTAAATTCAATAAGTAGTGCAAAATAAAAAGAAGTAGGGTTCAGAGTTTCAATGTCCATTCAGAAATATGATGGCAGAGAGGAAGAAGCTGTTCCCAAATCACTGAGTGTGGTGTGCCTCCAGGCTCCTGTATCCAATGACTTGGCCTCCACAGCTGTCTGTGGCAATGAATTCCACAGATTCAGTACTCTCTGGCTAAAGAAGTTCCTCCTCATCTCCATTCTAAATGAATGTCCCTCTATTCTCAGTTGTGCTTTCTGGTCCCCATGGGGATGTTTGCTCTCCATGAGAGGAAACATCCTCTCTACATCTATCTAGTCCTTTCAATGTATTATAGGTTTCAGCGAGATACTCCCTCCTTCTTCTGAGCTACATTTAATGTAGATTTCCTCCTGATCTCCAAGGAAGGATGGTTAACTGATCACTGTGAAGTGCCCCTAGTGTGTGATAGAATCTTTGTGAATGGTAGAGTCTAGTGTCACTGCTGTGATGGTGACTAAAACACACTGAGCTTGAAACTGGCACATACAAAAAGTCTTTATTCATCATGTCAAGCAGCCATTGTCTCAGAGACATTCCCAGTTGAATTTCTCCAAACTCAATGTACTGTAATTGAGTATTTATACCCTTAAGAACACTAACTGATCATTCAATGCAATTTTATTAGCTACAATAATACTGTTTTCTTCAATATTTTAAGTCCAACAAATGGTTCCATTGAATTACTGTAATTATTTACATTGTGAGCTTACTGTGACTGGCAAGACAGAACCGAATGTTCATAAAATTTCAAATGGAACAAAGTAATTCACTTGGATGGCCTAAATACACTGAGAACAGAGAACCCAGACACTCAACATTAGTGTTGTGAGGCTGAGTCTCTGAATATACAAATTGTTGCAAGGATCCACTCTTAGTAATAATAATCAGTTAGGCACAGAGAGAATCTATATTTACTGAAAAGTACCTTTATTGTCTCAACTAAAATGCACATGAATTTACACAACCAGGTACCTATGTGCATACCCACTAAGTTTGCCTGACCCTTCATAAACAAGTCAGAGAATAGCTGAGAAATGGCTGAAAAAATAGTCTATGCTGTGATGTGGTGGTCCTCCAAGTCCACAATGGTTGGTCTCCCAAAAGTTTTTGTTGCTTTGCTTTCTAAGCTCCTCACTATTAAACACTTCCTATTAGTTCAAATGTTGTGTTTCAGTCTCATCTGACTGACCAGTGTTATATTCTTTTAGGGTCCAGTCCAAGCCATCATCCTTTTATTACCCTCTTCCACAAGTGACAACTGGTAATTTATGGCTCATTGTTCTATCCAGCTACCAAACTAGTATTCAGCTTGAATCACTCAGGGCAGATACAGATCCAATTATTCACAAACCTGCATGTCATATCATACCAAAGAACACCTCATAAATAGCTTCTTACTGTATTTGGAAATTATCTCTAGTCCAGCTGATTACCTGGATCATCATTGTCTGTACTGTAAAATGCTGATTCAGCTGAGGAAACCAGTTCACAAAATGGTGGATGCAGAGCAGCTTCACAAAATGGCAGCCTCCATTCCTGCAGCCTCATGGCAAGGACAAAGACAATATGTCTGTCTACTTTCAGTGTCCTTGATTCACTTGAATTCACTGATTTGTAGATTGTATTTTTTTTTCAGCCAACAAAAATACGAAGGTCTAAATGTGCTGAGGAAGGAGATCACATGTATTCAAAATTAGTGTTGTGAAACTGAGTCTTGGGATATACAGATATCCCAATTATTGACAGATAGAGCAAATATGCGTATGTTTGAAGTGTTAAAAAAACAAGTCTGGTCTGGAACTAACTTTGATCTCTTCACAATTATGCAAATTACTTCAGCTATTTGATGATTGGTTTGATGTAAGCCAATAAGCATAGTGCCATATGCCAGTCTTCTGATAAGCTGATGCATATGACAATGTCTCATGACAGTTTGCAAGGCAAATCTGTGAGTGGTCACTTGCTATATACCAGTAGCTTGTGCTCCGTAGACAGGGAAACATGTTCTTTGTTTAGCAGGCCTCTAACAGGGGACAAACTATGTGGTAAGAACAGATTACAGAAGTTTACGTAGGGCACAGCCTCAGAATTAGGGGACATCTATTTAGAATGGAGATGAGGAGGAATTTCTTTCACTAGAGGGTGGTGAATCTGTGGAATTCATTGCCACAGGTGGCTGTGAAGGCCAAGTCATTGAATATATTTAAGACGGAGGTCAATATATTCTGGTTTATTGAGGGTATGAAAGGTTACAGGGAGAAGGCAGGAGATTGGTACTGAAAGGGAAAATGGATTAGCCATGATGAAATGGCAGAGCAGACACGATGGGACAAATGGCCTAATTCTGCTCTGCTCCAATGTCTTATGGTCTTATGGTCTACGTTAGTCGGAGGCGGGGGTGCGTTGTGGTGGAGAATAGGATTGCTCTTGAGCAAGCCTTGATCCAGTGGGTTGAAAGGTCGCCTTCAATGTTATTAGGAAAATAAATTTTGGAAATTAACTCAACCTACCTATTGACTAACAGTTACACATGCTTGTATCTATATATGGTCTGGCTAAGTTTTATATAGTGCGGAGTAGGCCTTTGCAGCCCTTTAATTCACAACCCCTAGCAATCTTGATTTAATCCTAACCTAATCAGGACACAATTTACAGTGACCAGTTAACCTACCCAGTACATAGTTGAACTGTGGGAGGAAACTGGAGCTCCTGGAGAAAACCCACATATTCCAAGGGGAGGGAGTACAGTGACTTGTTACAGACGATGTTGGGATTGAACTCTGAACTTCGATGCTCTGGGCTCTAATAGTTTTGCTCTAACTGCTACACTACTATGGCACCTACAGTATATTCTCAGGTGAACTATACACAAGCTGTTCATCTTGCTTTGAGTGGCTGAACCTCAACCACTGTGAGGAAGTACACTACATCAAGACCTAAGCAGTTCCCAGAGGTCTGGACATCCTGGCCAATCTTTCATTCCACGATTCCCAGCCTTTAATCTTTCCTATTCACCTGGCTTCACCTTTCAGCTTCTAGCTATCCTCCTTCCCCTACCACCTCCTGCCTTTTTATTCTGGCATCTTCCCCCTTCCTTTCCAGTCCTTCATGCGACATGTGACAACTTGCTTCAGTGATACAGAGTGTCAACCATCTGTGAAAACCTGTCCTTCCTTCTACTCTGACAACCTCCCACACATAACGAGTCAATTTGCCACCAGGCCCATCCTCCGGAACATGAAATATTTAGCAGCTTACCAGCAGAACTTGCTAGGTGGGAGGAGAAGATGGCGGCGCGCCGTGTGTGCGCAGCCCTCCGGTGAAAAATGATATCGTATCTGTTAAATAGGGGCCGTGGACAATTCTGATTTGATGGAGAATGGACGTGAAAGCACAGAGGAACATCTGGAAAAATTTCTGAAACGCCCGTTCGCTGCTGTCGTTACTGTGTGGTTGGGAATCTTTCGGATGGTAGGCCTCAAAATCCCCGGCCTTGCCTGCTTTTGGCAACCGAGAAGGAGGTCGAATCATTCAGACAGAGATGGCGCTCAGTACTCGGTGTCGGACAGCTGATCAGAGCTCGAAGTTTTCGGATGACTCAGAGTCAGATTGTGGTCGGCATGGCAGGGAGAGTTTTTCTTCCTTCTCCCGTCTGCATGAGATGTGGGACATTTGAGAAACTTTGAACTTTACTGTGCTCACGGACTTCTTCATCAAGTTATGGTATTGTTACACTGTTTGTAACTATGTGTTATAATTATGTGGTTTTGTCAGTTTTTTCAGTCTTGGTTTGTCCTGTGTTTCTGTGATATCACACCGGAGGAATATTGTATCATTTCTTAATGCATGCATCACTAAATGACAATAAAAGAGGACTACGTGTCTTCATAATCATATTATATCATATTCTTCTTTGGACAGTTCCATTGTGCAATTAATGTTCCACCAAATCAACTGAACAGATGAACTGAGTCAGAAGGAAACTCCCCTAAACATACAGTGCAAACTTTATTAACTTAGACAGTAACCAGGCTTCAAGATTCAAGACTGTTTAATGTCATTTCCAATACAAAAGTGTAAAGAAGGAGAAAATAATTAATACTCCTGATCTGATAAAGCACAAGCAAAACACAGTAAGATAAAGAGCATAATAATAATTATAATAAAAATGCAATAAATATGCGTACGTAAGATAGTTTATAAACATATATTGATTATATATCTATAAAGTGACATGGGCACAGGATGTCTGTGCATTAGGTGACTCTGACGGGAAGTGTTAAAGTGGTGGTGGTTGGAGGTGTGGAGGGGTAGGCTAGTGGGCGGAGGTGTCGATCAGCCCTACTACCTCGGGAAAATTAATCCGTGGTCCTAGCTTGGATGTTATATCGCCTCCTCCTTGATATCAGAATCAGAATCAGAAGCAGGTTTAATATCACAGGCATACATGGTGAAATTCATTGTCCTTGCCGCAATACATAAAATAATAGAGAGAAAAAAACTGAGTTATGTTAAGTACATATTTGCAATTGTTAACTTTACTTTAGTACAAAAATAAAAATAAAAATAAAATGGTGACATAGTGTTCATGGGTTTAATGTCTATCCAGAAATTGGATGGTGAAGCTGGTCCTGAAATTGTTGAGTGTGTGCCTTCAGGTTCTTGTACCTCCTCTCTGATGGTGAAATAAGAACAGGGTATGTCCTCGCTGGTGGGGTCCTTAATGACAGATGCCTCCTTGTTGAGACACTGTTTGTTGAAGCTGTCTTGGGTACTGTGGAGGTTTGTGCCCATGATGGAGCTGACTAAGCTTATTGACCGGGACAAATAACTTGAAAGCAACCTGAGCAGGTTGCGTGGGACCCTTCATGATGTTACTGGCCCCTTTCTGGTACCTTGATGGACAGGTAAGATGGTCAGATAATGGATGAATAACGGATTGAAGTGTTCAGAGTGCCTTACTGATTTATTAAAATGTGCTGTGGTCATGATTTTAAAAATTGTTATGCCCCTTTTCTCCCTGAAGCTCCTTTGCACTGTTGTCTCAGCCGGCTGCCGTATTTGAATCACTGAGCTCGAAAGAGCAAGAATATTGACCAATATCATAATTTACTGCTGAAGCCAGACTGTGTGAAATGATAAGACGTAAGCCAAATCACCCAGGGGACAACCAAGGTCAGAAATCCATTACTGGTCAAAGATTACTTTTAAATTTGTAGCTTGTCATGTTCAGTCTGACTCGGCGACATCGCCTGAAAGATTCTGTGCATTAGATATTTAGCTCATTTAGTTGAATGTGGAAACACATTCAATATGTTTGCAAGTTGATTCCCAACCACGTTAAAGTAAAGAGAGATGTATGGTTAATGACACTGGGTGGTTACCCTGTCAGGAAATGTTGAAAAGATTGGGGCCTCCTTATGCACTCTGAAACAGAATGTTTTGAGGTGGCCTAAGAGGTTTTTAAGACTGAATACGATCTTTAGCATCTGTTGGCAGGACTAAGTCACAATACAGAGGTCCACAACAGGGCAGGGACCATGAGTGTTGAGGCCATGATTTTAAAAGCACAACTTCAGTAGACAGGGCATGTCTTGTGCATGAAGGATTCTCTAATCCCCAAGCAGCAATTATGTGGTGAGCTTTGGCTGGGCAAGACGAATGGAGGCAGGCCCTGTAAGACATTCAAAGACTGTGTGAAAGCTAACATTGCACACGCTGGGCTTGTACCAAAATGGCTGGAACAAAGTGCACAAGACCGGAGCGACTGGTGAGCCTTGGTTAGGACTGCTCACAGCAACCTGGAGGAGAGATGCCAAGCAGTACTAACCACTGATGGACAAAAAAGGAAAGCGATAGTTGTGGTTCCACTTCCAGATCCAGCAGAGTTTTCATGTCCTTATTGTCAACGTCTGCGTCGCTTGCAAATTGGACCCAGGAGCCACCTGCAAGCACACAACAGAAACTGCACAAATCTGTCATCGTCCGATATGATTGATAACCAAGCTACAGGTTTGATTAGGTAAATATAGATAAGATATTTCAGCTTGAGTCTGAAGCCAAAATTATTGTTCATAAATATATGATAGTCACTTGTAAATCCAATCCAGAATTCAGAACAAAGATACAAGTGTGCTAAATAGAAACAAGAGTTGACTATGCTGCTCAATAAAATCATGGCCTGTCTTCTACCCAGTTCATCCTTCTCAGATACAACTCCTTCCTTGGAGGGTCAGACACCCTGAGCCAATAGGCTGGTCCTGGACTTATCTCCTGGCATAATTTACATATCACTATTTAACTATTTATTGTTTTATTACTATTTAATTATTTATGGTGCAACTGTAACGAAAACCAATTTCCCCCGGGATCAATGAAGTATGACTATGACTAATCTCCAGTTTCTCGGTGTCTCTTAGTATTTGAAATTCTGTAGTCTTTTTGATACAGTTGTCTTGCCACAAATTTCTGCTCACCATTGGTCATATGAATTGTAAATAAGACAAGCTATTAAGAGCCAACCAATCCACTATTTATTCAACTAAACTGTGGTAACTTCTATTTTGAAAAGGCACACTCGTCAACTTCATGCCCAAAGAAACAACTTTATCTCAAACATCAAAACTGATATGTATATACAGAGGCTTTCACAACCCATATAGCACGGCAGGAGCGCTATATACAGAGCACACCGGAAGTGAAAAGAAACGGAGTAAGCCCCCCCCCCCATTATCCTAAGTAGTATTAACTTACTTTTAATAATGCTCACATTACAACACTTCTCCCCTTTTAAAATCCAACATTCCCCAAATGTAAAAACTAGGAAATAAAAACAGTGGTGCTATTAACTTGCGTACCCCTGGAAACATATACTGGTATCTCAACAACAGTTTACCAATACAAAACATCTGGAAAATGTGACAGATTCAACATTCAATCTAACAACACAAGATAAACGTCCCATCAAAGATTCAGTCTGTCAGGAGGTTTACGAGTGCACTGTGATCTGCGCACTACCCCCGGTGACCCAGCAGATACTGCTGGTGAGGGTGTTTTGGGTGGGTCTGGTGTTGGGGGCATGAGAGGAGTCTGTGTGTCTGCGTGAGAATGTCCATCCTCCTCAGGGGACCCCGACCCCTCTGCCAGCGTCTCTCCCTCTGGCAAAGTCACTGGTGGACATGCTTCCAAAGTAGTCTGTCTCACTTTTGCCTTCATGTCCAGGTGTAGCAGGTCCAATCTTGACTTGGGTCTACACCCCATCAGCATCTCTGCTGGAGTGCAGGCAGTCGTAGTCTATGGCGTGAGGCGGTATTTAAACAGGCAAACGTCGGGCCATTATCAGTGACCAGAGTGTCAGGCAACCCGTGGACTGCAAACACTTGCCTGAGTTTGTCTGTGGTTGAGGGGGCTGTGATGTTGCTCATGATGTGAGCTTCAATCCATTTAGAATGCGCATCTACCATTACAAGAAACATCTGCCCCATAAAAGGGCCAGCAAAGTCCAAATGTAGCCTAGACCAGGGGTGGTCTGGCCACTCCCGTGGGTGCAAAGGAGCTGGTGTTGGCATATTCTGATTAGTCTGACATTGTGTGCATGATTTTACCTTGTTCTCCAGATCCTGATCCAGTCTTGGCCACCAAACGTAGGATCTTGCAAGGCTTTTCATTCGAGGCACCTCTGGATGAGTCTCATGAATTTCCTCCACAATCTGTGAACGGCCAGGGGAGGCACAATGACCCTCACCCTCCAGAAAATGCAGCCATCCTGCAGACTGAGTTCTGTCTTGCGTTTGGCATAAGGCCTCAGTTCCTCTCCTTCCACGACTCTGGGCCAACCTTGTAAAAGAGAAGTCTTGACTTGGGACAGGACTGGGTCCCCCTCTGTCCACTGCTTGATCTGGTTTTCCTTTACAGGTGTCTCTGACAGTCTCTCCAATGAAAACACAGTCTCTGGAGGCAGATATGTAGTAACAGGTGTCTCAGGTAAAGGTAGTCGACTCAGTGCATCGGCGTTTGCATTATCCCCACCCGCTGTGTACACTATAGTATACTGGTAGGCTGACAGTGTAAGAGCCCAACGCTGTATCCTGGCTGAGGCTAGCGGTGGGATGCATCTAGTCTCATTGAACAGGCTCATCAGTGGTTTATGGTCTATATAAATTGTAAATACGTGTCCATAAAGGTATTGATGAAAGCGTTTGACTGTAAAAACAATGGTCAGACCTTCTTTGTCTAGCTGTGAATATCCCTTCTCAGCATCTGTAAGGGTATGTGAAGCAAAACCAATAGGCTTCTCTGATCGCTCCTCCATTACATGTGAGAGAAGTGCCCCGACTCCATAGGGCGAGGCATCGCATGCCAGGGTGATCTCCTTGTCTGGGTCATAGTGAACAAGCAGCTTCGCTGAGTGGAGGAGTTCTTTCACTTCCTTGAAAGCTTTCTCCTGGTCTTCACCCCACTGTCACTTAGTGTCATTGTGAAGCAGCTTATACAGTGGGGTCAAAACCCTTGAGAGGTCAGAAAGAAACTTGCCATAATAATTTACCATGCCCGAAGATGATCTGAGTTCTGTGATGGTCTTAGAGTTTGGGGCCTCCTTAATAGCTCTCACTTTGTCCTCCACAGGGCAAAGCCCCTCAGCTGTGATCGTGTGTCCCAGGTAAGTCACACTCGATGCCAGGAACACACATTTTCCACATTTCAACCGCAACCCTGCGTCTGAGAGCCTCTTCAGCACCCGTTCTAAATTAGCCAGATGCTCAACCTCGGTAGCCTCCGTGATCAAAATATCATCAAGGTACACTGCTACGTGTGGAGTCCCCTGCAGCAAAGTGTTCATTGTCCTTTGGAAAATGGCAGGGCTGGGCGCCACTCCAAACACCAGGTGATTGTACTTGAATAATCCCTTGTGCATATTAATTGTGACGTACTCCTTTGAATCCTCGTCGAGCAGCAGCTGTTAGTAGGCGTGACTCATGTCCAGCTTTGTGAACAGCTTACCCCCTGACAGGGTCGCAAACAGGTCATCCACCCGTGGCAATTGGGTACTCCTCCAGCTTAGAGACCTGATTCACCGTAAGTTTATAATTCCCACATATCCTCACCGTTTTGTCTGCCTTCAAAACTGGAACAATGGGAGCCGCCCAGCTTGAAAACTGGACGAGCTCAATAATGCCCAGCCTCTGTAAACGTTCCAGCTCCTCCTCGACTTTGCCTTTCATGGCACAGGGCACCGACCTGGGCTTAAAAAACGTGGTGTAGCCTCAGGGTCGACATGGAGTTTCACTGTCACACCCTTCAGTGTTCCCAGCTCGTCGCTGAAAACGTCACTGTACCGCTGCAGAATGTCCTCCGTCGTGTGCGCATACTTAATTTCATGCCAGTTTAGCCAGATTTTGCGAAACCAATTGCGACCCAAAAGATTGGGTCCACTGCCCTTAGCTATCACCAGCCTGGCTTCAGCCTTCTGACCCCCGGCTGAAATGTCCACATGTAACACCCCTAAGTGAGGTATGAGCTGCCTCGTATAGGTCCTAAGTTTGAGCTTTGACGGTCTGATGAGAGGCAGGTTGGTCCCCCATGTCCTCCTGTAGGTCTCCTCACTAATGACTGATGCAGTAGCCCCTGAATCAATCTCAAACTTAATGTCCTTTCCCTGGCAGTGACTGTGGCATAATATGGTTCAGGTGGTTCCTCATCTGTTTCCACTGCAAACATGTTGTAGGCACACGCTGCCTCTTCTAGATGGTGTGTGGCTGCCTGAGCCTGTCGAGCTTTCCCCTGCCCAGGCTTAATCTTACCCTTTGAACTTCTGCACTCTTTAGCTAAATGTCCCTTTTTGCTACAAACATGGCAGACAGTGTCTTTGAATTTGCAATCATTTGCATAGTGCGTCCCTCCACACCAGAAATATTCCACCCGCTCTGCCTGTTTACCAGTCTCCCTCCTGACTTGGTGTACTGCCGCTGACTGTGATCCCCCATGTCCTTTCTGGATATCCTTGACATTATTAGCAGTCATCTCCATGCCTTGGGCAAACTCTAAGGCTTTCTTGAAAGTCAACGGTGGGGTTTCCCCTAACAGGCGGTGTTTTATGCTGTCATTATTAATGCTGTATATCAATCTGTCACGGAGCATGTCTTCCAACACCGCTCCGAAATCACAATGCTCCGACAGCTGCGAAAGCTCGGCCACAAAATTGGCCACAGACTGACCTGGCTTTGTGAAACGGTTGTGAAACTTACACCGTTGGACTATCACAGAAGGTTTCGGATTGCAGTGGTTCTCCACGAGCTTGACCAGTTCGTCATATGGAATGTTCCTCGGTTTCTGCGGTGTGACTAAATTCCTTATTAACTTGTAAGTCTTTGCCCCACACACACTCAGGAGAATAGAGCACATCTTAGCCTCCCCAGTAATTCCATTAGCACAGAAAAAGTGTCCCCACCTTTCCTCATAATCCATCCATTCCTTCTTTTCCTCCACAAATTCACCGATAGTTCCAAACGTAGCAATCCAAAATGTGAAGGTCCTTGTCCCCGCACAGCTCCAGTTCGAAATGCGCCAACACGTTCACAAAACCAGTTCACCTCATCGCCAAAAATATCTGGTAACTTCTACTTTGAAAAGGCACACTCGACAACTTCATACCCAAAGAAGCAACTTTATCTTGAACGTCAAAACCAATATGTATATACAGAGGCTTTCACAACCCAGGAATGCTATAAACACAACACACCGGAAGTAAAAAGAAACGGAAGTAAACCCACCCACCCCCCATTATCCTAATTAATATTAACTTACTTTTAATAATGCTCACATTACAACATAAACACCTTAAAATTCAGAGATTTTGTAGATTTTAAAATAATACAAATTTTGTATAAAATAAAAAATGGATAGCTACCACAAAGTATCCAAAGGTTGTTTAAAATGAGTGAAAGTCAACATGATTTGAGAGGAACATGTATATTTCAGAAACAAAGGATAAGAACAAATGTAAAAAAAATCATTGCATTTCAGTCAGAGGGGTGAATCTATGGAACAGTTGTAGTGAGAATTTAAAAACATGCACCACACTTAAGTTTAAAAAATTATTTAAAAATAATTGAATGAACAAATATTAAATGCATGACTTAAAATGAATGGGAGTAATGTACATTTGTAAATAAATGATACTTGGAATTGGATTTTGTGTTAAAAGATTATGAATTTTTTTGTTTTGATGTGATGAGTGATGCCAGATATGTTGTTGTATAAGTAAGAGGGGTAGGCGTAATAAGCTGTAGCTTCAGCCTACACCCTTTCGGTCTGTTTTAAAGAATATCTATGATTTTTTTTTGTTGTAAATGATGCTTTTTGTTATGTTTGTACTGACAGATAAATTTCATTCATTCATTCACTCAGAAGAATGAGAATCAGGTTTAATATCACTGGAATATGTCATGAAATTTGTCATTTTGTGACAGCAGTACATTGCAATACACAATAATATAATAAACTATAAATTGCATAAGAAACGTACATTACTGTGCAAAATTCTTAGGCACATCTATAGAGCTAGTGTGCCTCAGACTCTGCACAGTGTTGTAAATGGCAACGGGATTTGTTCCCTAATGAGCACAATGACTTTTATGCTTGCTGTTAGGGAGTATTCTGGAGTAATGTGAATATAGCTGATATTAATTTAAACAGGAACCAGGCTTTAGTTTTCACTGTAAATTGTAGATTACAAGCAGCTAATTGAAGTTTCAGTACTGGGTAACTATGTCTGGCACCAGAGCTCTATATTTGTGAAACACTCTGGTTCCATGAGTCTAGGGAAGACAATCTCTGGCCCTGCCAAACGTGTGAGATTGAGGTGTAAACCCACCTCAAAACCTTCTATTTGTGTGGATGCTATGTGATTTGTTACCCTGTTACAAGTAAGTACCACAAAATAATGGACAGTACACTGCATACAATTAAACAATTTAGCTTTATAAATCTTAATTTGATTAAAGGGTTAGTAAAAGAAAAGCAAAAAAGGAAAAGGGTCCATTTTAATGAAACAGTCTAACGTGCACAAGTTGGAGCTCACGGTTTCCCCTTCGCCCATCCTCCTTCGATCTCCCCAGGGTTCGTCGGATCGTGGCCCCGCTCGGGGTTCAGTCCTACAACTTCTTCTCTACGGTGTCTTCTCCCTTCATCTCTCGCTGAACAAAAGACCCTACTCACACCAGTGCCTGGTACACGACATAAGAACACCCTCCCTTCATTGGACAAATCACATTCCAAAGCACCCATTATCTCTAACTATAACTCAGACACTGCTTCTGCAGAAAGACCATTACATCAGCAGTGAAACCTTTCCCAGGGTGTTACATTTGCACAGTACTGTATATAAATTTAAATATGTAGCACAAATAAATTGAAATAGTGAGGTAATGCACATGGGTTCATTGTCCATTCAGAAATCTGATGGTGGTGGGGAAGAAGCTGCTCCTGAAACATTGCAAACACGAGGAAATCTGCAGATGCTGGAAATTCAAGCAACACAAATCAAAGTTGCTGGTGAATGCAGCAGGCCAGGCAGCATCTCTGGGAAGAGGTACAGTCGACGTCTCGGGCCGAGACCCTTCATCAGGACTAACTGATAGAAGAGCTAGTAAGAGATTTGAAAGTGGGAGGGGGAAGGGGAGATCCAAAATGATAGGAGAAGACAGGAGGGGGAGGGATGGAGCCAAGAGCTGGACAGTTGATTGGCAAAAGGGATATGAGAGGATCATAGGACAGGAGGCCTAGGGAGAAAGAAAAGGCGGAGGGGGGGAAAAACCCAGAGGATGGGCAAGGGGTATAGTGAGAGGGACAGAGGGAGAAAAAGGAGAGAGAGAAAAAGAAAAAGAATGTGTGTATATAAATAAATAACGGATGGGGTACGAGAGGGAGATAGGGCATTAACGGAAGTTTGAGAAGTCAATGTTCATGCCATCTGGTTGGAGGCTACCCAGACGGAATATAAGGTGTTGTTCCTCCAACCTGAGTGTGGCTTCATCTTTACAGTAGAGGAGGCCGTGGAGAGACATATCAGAATTGGAATGGGATGTGGAATTAAAATGTATGGCCACTGGGAGATCCTGTTTTCTCTGGCGGACAGAGCGTAGATGTTCAGCGAAACCATCTTCTGGTCTGTGTCGGGTCTCGCCAATATATAGAAGGCCACATCGGGAGCACTGGACGCAGTATATCAGCCCAGCCGACTCACAGGTGAAGCGTCGCCTCACCTGGAAGGACTGTCCTTCCAGGTGAGGCGACACATGTCCTTACACTTCCTCCCTGACTACCATTCAGGGCCCCAGACAGTCCTTCCATACAGAGTCTGAGAAAAAGTTGTTTTCTCACTGCTGAGTTCACTGGCTTATTAGCGGAAGACTTATCAGCCATGTTTCTAGAGATGCCGGTAAAAAGAAGGTTCACATAATTTCACAACAACAGTCCACAACCAACTTTACAGTTCTAAAGGTTCAGGTGGTGCTCTGTTTCTTCCAGGATAACACCTCTGGAACTGGAGTAGTATCAGGTTTGACAGGTATCTTGTCAAACATAACGTTCTCGTCACACCTCTACAATACCTGGTTTGGTAGGTGTCTTCTTTAAGACAAAGTTTTCAGTTTCCAGTGTCATGTTGCTGTTAGGTGACTGTAATGTGTCCGTCTTGTTGGATGCAATTGACTCAGGTATGTTCTTCTGTTGAGCATCCAGTATCTGGTCCACATGATGTCTCCATGTCTGATCTCCAACATCTACTGTATACGTCAGTGGTCCCGTTCTTATAGCTATCCTGCCAGGTGTCCACTTGTCCTTTCAGTTATGTAGGACTTCCTGTCCAATCTCCAAGCTCTTTGCTGCTTCACTCGACAACTGGCTGAACTGTTCATTCTGTACTTCCCTCCAGAAATCAAGTTTCAGGAGGTCTATGTGAGATCTCAGATTCATTCTCATGAACAACATTGCAGGTATTTGATTTGCTGTTGCATGAATTGAGATCTTATACACAAAGTAAAACAATAGAATCTACAAAAGGCCCCACAAAGACCACCACATATCCAATGTGCAAAAGAGGACAGCTCATGTAAATAGTAAAAGATATAAACAAATAACACTTGGAACATGAATTGCAAAGTCCCCAAATGTGAGTTTACAGTTCTGAAGCCCTTTCAGTGCTGATCCCAATAGCTGCAGGGAAACAACTGATCCTGAACCTGGTGACATGGGACCCAAGACTCCTGCACCTCCTGTCCAATGGTTGTAATGAACAGAGAGGGAGACAGGTCAAATGCTGGTAGACGGCACTGAACATCTGTTCATCAGCTCTCGGTGATTTTATCAGCACAGAGTAATGGAGCCAAGCATGGGTCTGTCTCAGGCAGAACATGTGGGAGGAGAAGCAGAGTTAACATTTCATGTCCATGACTCTTCATCAGAATTGGGGAAAGAGAGATAGCTAGGTAATTTTAAATTGCCTATAGGGTGCAAATGAATTAATAGGAGAGAGATAATATCTCTTTGGGCAGGGGTTGACAACCTGGGGGACAACTAAACCCTCGCTTCATGGTATAACAAAGATTGGGAACCCCTGTTTTAATGTGAGACAAGGATTAAGGTGGAGATAAGACGCTGCTGAAGTTTCTGGTTGGTAGATTAATGTTTGAAAGAAAATACAAAGAAAAGTCAAAGTAGTGAAATTCAGGGCTGTAAAGAATACAAAGCATGTGAGAATCAGAATCTGGTTTCATATCACTGACATATGTTGTGTAATTTGCTATTTTGTGGCAGCAGTACATTGCAATATAGAATAAAACACTATAAGTTACTGTACAATTTAAAAAATATATACTAATAAGTCTCCATTGGTCTGGGTCAACTATGGAAGCTGTGGCCTAGCTGTCTAGATATGCAAGCCTGGGCAGTACAATACGAAGAGTGAGCTGTTGCCCGTGTAGCAAGCTCCCCCTCTCCATGCATCTGATGAATCCAAGGAGCAGCAGAAGACCGTTACAAGTTGGCACCAGCAGCATCGCAAGAGTTGCCAGTCTGCATCAGAACTCTGTGTAGGACTGCCTGAGGGACTCCAGCTTCAGATTTTTCACTCTGGCTTTACTCCCAAAGCCTTCCCTATGTCTGGGTGTAGCTGTGAGGCAGTGGAGGTTTCAGATCAGAGTTTTCCTTCTCCTAGTGAGCTGCCAACCACGGCTGATGTGTTGCCCCATCTGCCCTATATATATGCTGTGTGTGTGTGTGTGTGTGTGTGCGCGTGTAAAACATAATTAAATTAAATGAGTAGAGCAAAAAGGGAGGGAAAATAGTGAGGTAGTGTACATGGGTACGTTATCCATTCAGAAATCAGATGATGGAGGGGGAAAATGTTAATCCTAAGATTCTGAGTATGTATCCTCAGGCTCCTGTATCTCCTCCTTGCTGCAATGAGAAGAGGTTATGTCCTGAATGAAGTCAGTCTGTGCTAATGGAGAGGTAGAAGAGGAGAAGTGGTTAGCTAAAACAGCTGGCCTGGCCAAACAAGGGGCTTGGACCTGGTGGGAAAGCGTTGAACAACGCCATCTATCTTGGAATGTTCTGTGGCAGATGGAACCACTCCGCATTTCTTTTCTATGCAGAACAGTGTAAGACCTGCTCCCAACACCTGCCAACCTGAGCACCTGGTATGAGGATAAGACAGACAGATGTGCTGCTTGCGGCAAGAAGGGAACACCTCAATATATTTTGAGTGCATGCAGAGTCAATCTTTCCAGCAGCATGTACACTTGGAGACATAACAACGTTCTCAAAGTTGTAACAGAAGCGGTTGAGCAGAGAGTATTGCAGCACAACTTATCTCATGCCCCATGCTGCACAGAACATTGCAAATCATTTGTGAAAGAAGGCTCCAAGTCAAGGGCATACAGTGCAGGTTCACGATCAAGCATACTTTCTTCAGCCAATGATCGGTGTGTCAAGACTGATCTGGATGGGAAAGGCAGTTTCCCGGAGCAAATAGCTTTCACCACATTGCGTCCAGATATAATCGTATGGTCTGACACCAGTAGAGAAGTGGTTATTGGTGAACACACGGTCCCCTGGGAAGACAACATCGATGAAGCCCATGAGCGCAGGTCAACCAAGTATGCAGATTTAAGATCAGAGTGCAGAGACAGATGGTGGAAGGTCTCATGCTACCATTAGAAGTAGGTTGCTGTGGCTTTATTGCGTTCACTTTCCAGAAGTGGCTGCGTGACCTTGGCTTCACTAGAAGAGAGATCAAGTCAACCAGCAGGGCTGTAGCTGAGACAGCAGAGACAGGATCAGCATGGGTGTGGACCAAGTATGTCCAGATAGTCAGACAGTGTATCTATCTTTTGCAAACCCTTCAGTAGTTGCATAGACACCTGAAGAGTAGACTATCTATTAGATGGAAGTGACCATCAACTCTGATAGAGGCAGATGTCAAGTTTTTAAGCTCACCAGTGGGAGGTGGTGCTGGCCCACCACCTCGAGGGAGTCCTGATCATAAGCGGGCCGAAACTCCTGAAGACAGGTGGCAGATCAACTGATAATCCCACTGGTGATAGCACAGGACAGTTAACATCTTAGTCCACGTGTATTTTCAATTCTGTATCTTCAGGCTCCTATACCTCCTCCTTGCTGCAAAGAGAAGAGAGTATGTCCTGAATGATGTCAGTCTGTGCTAATGCAGAGGTGAGTGAGAGCTGAAAGCACAAAGAGAGTGTGAGAGCACAAAGTAAGCAGTCCATTCTGTTATAAATAGATCTGGATCTGTTGTACTCACCCTTCTGTGATAATGGGCCCAGATTCCAACCCTAACTTCTCCTCCCACCTTACTGCTATAGCCTGACCTGCTCCGGATGCATTACAACTCTGCAATTCACATCTTTTACATTGCTTTACTTGTGCTTCCTTTCTAACTGCCCTGATGAATCCAAACAACTGAACCCAGGTTGAATTGAATTGACTTTGTTTCTTACATCCTTCACATATATGAGGAGTAAAAATCTTTACGTTATGTCTCTGTCTAAATGTGCAATGTGCTATTTACAAATTTGTAATAAATAGTATGTACAACAGGACACTCAATACAGCATAGAAATACAATTGTATCAGCGTGAATTAATCAGTCTGATGGCCTGGTTGGAGAAACTGTCCTGGAGCCTGTTGGTCCTAGCTTTTATGCTGTGGTACCGTTTCCCGGATGGTAGCAGCCAGAACAGTTTGTGGTTGGGGTGACTCATAGTCATACTTTATTGATCCCGTGGGAAATCGGTTTTTGTTACAGTTGCACCATAAATAATTAAATAGTAATATGTAAATTATGCCAGGAAATAAGTCCAGGACCAGCCTATTGGCTCAGGGTGTCTGACCCTCCAAGGGAGGAGATGTAAAGTTTGATGGCCACAGGCAGGAATGACTTCCTATGACGCTCTGTGTTGCATCTTGGTGGAATGAGTCTCTGGCTGAATGTACTCCTGTGCCCAACCAGTACCTTATGTAGTGGATGGGAGACGTTAGGGACTCAGGTCCCTAATGATCCTTCGGGCCCTTTTTACGCACCTGTCTCTGCAAATGTCCTGAATAGTGGTAAGTTCACATCTACAGATGCGCTGAGCTGTCTGGTGTGGAGGAACAACAGATCCCATGTAGAGACGGGAACAGGATTTTATTCATAGGAATTCCAAAAGAACATCAGTAGCTGAGTGAGACCACAAGATGAATAATTCTTGAAACACACAATAACCCCGTGATAAGCTCGAATCGGGAGTTCGCTTTAAGTAAGTATACAGAAAACCCATGCCAGTCAAAATAAACGTGACAAGATTAAACAGAAAGCACAAGGGATTAACAACTCTAGATAAACAATAATTTACAAATACAGGTTCATGGACCCTCAGGGTTATTGACAGAAAACATCAGCAGGTTATATCCTTGGCAACTTTGGTCTCGCCTATTAGCGAAGTGTCCGTTTGCCTGATCCATTCCTCTCCCACATTCTCTGCAACTTAAAATTAATCTGTTTTATTTTTTTCCCTGTTCCAATACACTCTCTCCAACTGAAGACATTCAGGGATTTATCAGCTTATAGCCATATGAATTTTTTTAATGTGATGTCTTTATTAATAATAATTTCTCTTTTCTTCATTCTCCCTAGACCGTTGGTTTCCCACTGTTGCTAGAATGTTTGTTCTGTTTTCTGCTGTGAAGACAGATTCTAATTGTTTGTTTAATGCCTCTACCACTTCCATATTCCCAATTGTAATTTTTGTTGTCTCCGCACGTAAGGAACCCACATTAACTTTTAATAATCTCATCTTTCATACAACCTACGTCTGTTTTTATATGTTGCCTCCTTCTCTGTTCTTCCATTTCTTGAATATAATTTATCAAATTTAATTTTACTTATGTTCTTAAGTTTACTTTAATTAAAGTAATATTGTAAGCCATGGTAGTGTAGCGGTTAACACAGCCCTTAATATTTTGATTTATTTAGAGATTTAGTATGATAACAAGCCCTTCTGGCCCAGCAAGACACACAGCCTATTTACACCCATGTGATTAATTAACCAACTAATCAAGACATCTTTGGAATGTGGGAGCAACCGGGGCACCTGGAGGAGACTATACAGACATGGAGAGAATGAACAAACTCCTTATAGTTAGCAGCAGGAAATGAAGTGATTGACTGGTATTGTAAAAGCACTACTGCTATGTTACCATGTCGCTGATGATGGGGATCCATTCCTGCCTCTTTCTGCAAGGAATTAGTACATTCTCGCCGTGACTATGTGGTTCCTCTGGTTTCCTTGCACATTTCAAAGACGTATGGTTGGGCTTCCTGACTTGTGGGCTGCTATGATGGTGCACTTGCAGACTTCCCAGCGCAATCCTTATGGACTTAGTTTGATGCAAACGATGCATTTGACTGTACTCTTCGATCCTCACTGGTCTGATTTGATGCTAATGATGCATTTCACTGTATGCTTTGATGTATGTGTGATAAATCTTCTCTGGATCAATTATTAATGCAACTAACTTGTGTTAGCCGAGGCTGACAACATTTCCAATGAGATTTTATCCCTTCGGAGAACACATGATCATTATAAATTATTAATTAATTATCAATTAAGACATAACATTTTGGGGTATAGAACTTGCTAACTTATGAAGAGCAGGCAGCGATTAGTATAAATATTTTTAAGGAGAAACTGGATAAACATTAAAAGACAGGAATAGAAAAATAGATGTAAAGTCATTGGAATTAGTCTCTTTCGAAGTATAAATAATGATGTCAGCTGGTTGGCCTAAATGTCTTTTCCTGCATGGTGAATTTTATCACATTCCTTGAGTTGAGATCATAAAAGGACACAATTTATTCGACTAGTGTCAGAGAGCTGGGCTATTGATCCAGAGATACAAATTCAAACCTTACTTCAGCAGCTTGTGACTATAAAATTACTGGATAGTTGTAAGAGCTTGTCTGGCTCAATAATATTCTAACGGAAAACACACTTGCCATCTTTACCCAGTTAGGCTTTAGTGTTACTTCAGGTCCACCCAACATGTGATTCACCTATAGTTTCTCAAGGGCAATTAAGGATGAGTAGTTATACTGACCTTGTCAGGGACATCACCAATTACAAGACAGCACCACCTGCCTGTGCTGGTGATGCCTCCCTCCCAGATGCGTTGTGCAATTTCTACACTTGTTTTGAGGCTGAAAATGACGTGCCGGCGAGGAAGACCACCCCTCCTCCAAATGACCAGGTGCTGTGTCTTACCGTGGCCGATATGAGGAGAACCCTGTGCAGGGTCAACCCATGGAAGGCTGCTGGACCAGACAATATTCCTGGCAGAGTGCTTAGAGGATGTGCAGACCAGCTAGCTGAAATTCTCACTGACTTCTTCAACATCTCCCTGAGCAGCGCCGTCGTTCCAACGTGCTTCAAGTCCGCCACCATCGTCCCCGTGCCGAAGAAGTCTTCAGTGTCCTGCCTCAACGACTACCGTCCCGTCGCACTCACATCCATCATCATGAAGTGTTTCAAGAGGCTCGTCATGAGGCACATCAAGGCCCTGCTGTCCCCTTCACTGGATCCCCTGCAGTTCGCGTACCGTCCCAACCGTTCAACAGACGACGCCATTGCTATTACCCTCCACCTGGCCCTAACCCACCTGGACAAAAAAGACGCATCCATTAAAATGCTGTTCATAGACTTCAGTTCAGCATTCAACATAATCACTCCTCAGAAACTGATTGGTAAGCTGAGCCTACTGGGCCTGAACACCTCCCCCTGCAAATGGATCCTAGACTTCCTGACTGGGAGACCTCAGTCAGTCTGGATTGGAAGCAGCATCTCCAACACCATCACACTGAGCATGGGGGCCCCCCAGGGCTGTGTGCTCAGTCCACTGCTGTTCACTCTGCTGACCCACGACTGTGCTGCAACACACAGCTTGAACCACATCATCGAGTTCGCCGATGACAGGACTGTGGTGGGTCTCATCAGCAAGAACTATGAGTCAGCATACAGAGAGGAGGTGCAGCAGCTAATGGACTGGTGCAGAACCAACAGCCTGTCTCTGAATGTGAAAAAAACAATAGAGATGGTTGTTGACTTCAGGACGACACAGAGCGACCACTCTCTGCTGAACATCGATGACTCCTCCATAGAGATCATTAAGAGCACCAAATTTCTTGTTGTTCACCTGGTGGAGAATCTCACCTGGTCCCTCAACACCAGCTCCATAGCAAAGAAAGCCCAGCCACATCTCTACTTTCTGTGAAGGCTGAGAAAAGTCCATCTCCCTCCCCCCATCCTCACCACATTCTACAGAGGTTGTATTGAGAGCATCCTGAGCAGCTGCATCACTGCCTGGTTCGGAAATTGCACCATCTCGGATCGCAAGACCCTGCAGTGGATAGTGAGGTCAGCTGAGAAGATCATCAGGGTCTCTCTTCCCGCCATTACAGACATTTACACCACACACTGCATCTGTAAAGCGAACAGCATTATGAAGGACCACACGCACCCCTCATACAAACTCTTCTCCCTCCTGCCATCTGGCAAAAGGCACCGAAGCATTCGGGCTCTCACGACCAGACTATGTAACAGTTTCTTCCCCCAAGCCATCAGACTCCTCAATACCCAGAGCCTGGACTGACACCAACCTACTGCCCTCTACTGTGCCTATTGTCTTGTTTATTATTTATTGTAATGCCTGAACTGTTTTGTGCACCTTATGCAGTCCTGGGTAGGTCTGTAGGCTAGTGTAGTTTTGTGTTGTTTTACGTAGTTCAGTGTAGTTTTTGTATTGTTTCATGTAGCACCATGGTCCTGAAAAACATTGTCTCATTTTTACTGTGTACTGTCCCAGCAGTTATGGTCGAAATAACAATAAAAAGTGACTTGACTTGACGTGACTTCCAGATCACAAATTATATATAATATAAGAGCTGCACTTTCCAAGACAAGTGGAGAATACTGTGTCATTCTCTCAATGTTCTGATGTGTGAAGCTTCAGGGTGTAACTCAGCACGGCATACACAGTCTCCAGGTTGTTTTCATAGCCACATATTTACATGGCTGCTCCACTTCTGTGTTTGGTTAGGTGTATACCTTGGATTGTCCATGGAACATATGCAAAATGCTGAGGGAACTCGGCAGGGCAGACAGCATCTTTGGAAATGGATGTTTCAGGCCGAGACCCTTCTGCATGACTGGAAAGGAAGGGGGAAGTTACCAGAATAAGAAGGTGGGGAGAGGAGAGGGAGTACAAGCTAGAAGGTGATAGGTGAAGCCAGCAGGGTGGGGGGTGGGGAGAGAGGTAAGATGCTGAGATGTGATCGGTGGAAGAGATAAAAAGCTGAAGAGGAAGGAATCTGATGGGAGAGGTGAGTGGACCATGGGAGAAGGGGAAGGTGGAGGAGCATTAGGTTGATGTGATAGGCAGGTGAGAAAAAGGGAAGAGGTAAGAAGGGGCTAGAGTGGGGAATTGAAAAAGAGGGAACAGGGAAGAAGGGGGGGGGGTGAAATTACTGATGTTAGAGAAATCAATATTCTTGCCATTAGGTTTGATGCTGCCCAGACAAAATATGAGGCATTGCTTGTGGTACTTTGGTTTCCACCCTCATTTCAAAGTCATGCAGGTTGGAAGTTGTCCCAAGTTTGTAAATGACTGGCCTGAATCTAAGGGGATTAGTGGGAACATGGGAAGAATAGAATGGGATTTGGGATTAGTATACGATTCAGGTAAATGGCTTTTACGAGTTTATTGGCCTGTTTCTCTGCCATAGGACTATAAATTTCTAGATCTGAGTGTCTTGCAACACTTCTACAATGAATATCAGTGCAACACAAATTAACCTTTCCTTTCTTATCACCTGGACACAGGGACACTTCACTAATCATCATGTTACCTCACTCCATCAATAACTCTACCAAGGATGGTCCAAGCCTGGCTGGAATTAGAAGAGGGCTGGGTACGAGGTTACCAAACCCATCTTGTAAAAATCCAGAGCTACAGACACAACAGCAGAAGCTCCAAAGACCTTATCCTTGGGAAAGGAAGGATTTTAGAAGATAGGCTACACTTGGGGACAAATTGAAAGACTAGCCTAGGTCAGAGGTCTCCACTGGTTGCTGTCTGCACAACCCATGTGCTAGGCATTCAGGTTGGCTCACTTCTGACATGCATTTTAAATTAATTGTATTTGTAAATAAAATCAGTTTGGTTGTTTTTATCTATTATGTCAGTGATACCATTCTTATTGCAAGGTGCATATTCAAGATAATAATTGATAACATTTAACAAATAGTTGAGCAAATAAGTATTTAACTGAGGAGGAGGCAGCCTCCTTGGGTCAGAGTCAACCATGGATGTTGTGTCCTAGCTGTCTAGATATGTAAACCTGGGCAGTACAATAGAGGAGCAAGCTGTTGTCCATATAGCCGGCTCCCCTTCCTCACGCATCTGATGAATCCAAGGTAACAGCAGAGACCAAAACAGTTTGGCACCAGCAGCATCACAGGAGTTGACAGTTGGAACTGAACTCAAAATAGGGACTCCAGATTTAGATCTCTCTTTGGGGCTTACCCCCAAAGTCTTCCCCAAGAGAGTGTATAGCCACAAGGCTGCGGAGGTTTGTAATCAGAATTTTCATGTTAAGTCAAGTTTATTGTCATTTAACTATATAGATGTATATAACATACATAAACATATAATATATATAGAAACGAGGCATTTCTTTGAACCAGGGTGTAAAACACAGTAGGACACATAACACACATAACACATGATAACCTATAAAGGTAAGGATAAAATCTACAGATGAAACAACAAACATAAATAACAAACTAAAGTGCATTGGTATTAAAAATTGGAAGAAATGGAACAAATTATCCAGTGACACTTTGAATACAATGCAGCGGGGAGTTCAGAAACTTGACAGCCTCGGGGGGCGGGGGGGGAACTGTTTCTTGTTTTTATGCATGGTAGTTTCCTGCCTGACAGTAGAAAGTCTGAGGATGCTGGAATGATGGGTGGAATCCATAATAATACTAAGGGCCTAGTGTACTCAGCGCATCTGATAAATGTCCCCGATGGATGGTAAGGAGACCCTATGATCCTTTCTGCTGTTCTCGCAGTCCTTTGTTGGTACTTCTGGTCCAATGCTCGACTGCTCCCATACCAGTCAGAGATGTAACTTGTCTGGACGCTCTCAACAGTGCTCCTGTAAAATACAGTTAAGATGGGGGGGGGTGGCGGGGTTGGGGAGCCTTGCTTGTGTAACCCTCAGGCTCGGCCAGCACGTGTTCATCCAGGGGAAAACAACTCCTGGCCCCGCCAAACTGAGAAATCTCGCTTGTGTGGATGCTGCATGACGTGTTGTCCAGTTACAAATCCGCACTGCAAAATATCCGACAGTACACCATAGGTGATTAAATGATTGAATTTTATAAATCTTAATCTGGATATGGGGTTAGTGAAGAAAATAAAAAGAAAAAAGGCCTATTTTAAGGAAAAAAATCAAAAGTGCATGTTGGAGCTCGCTGATACGGCTATTCATCAACCATTGACCTCCTCCAAGTGTCGCCGGCCCTCGGACCCTCGCTCCCAGTCCACTCCGGTGGTTTTCCGACTCTCTTCATTCGCGTCCTCTCTCTCTGTCGCTCCCCGATGAAAGACCGCGAGAAACCCGGCTCCCAGACACGCAAGAAAGAACAACATTTCTCCCATTGGATAATCCCATTGGATTCCTGGGATGGCAGGACTGTCATATGATGAAAGACTGGATCGACTAGGCTTATACTCGTTGGAATTTAGAAGATTGAGGGGGGATCTTATTAAATCTTTTGGCGCAGGCGTGACCTGTACAAAAAGGACGGGTTACACTTGAATCCTAGGGGGACCAATATCCTGGCAGGGAGATTAGCGAGGGCTACTGAGGTGACTTTAAACTAGAATGGTTGAGGGGTGGGAATCAAATTAAAGAGGCTAGGCGAGAGGAGGTTAGTTCACAACAGGGGGATGGGAACCAGTGCAGAGAGACAGAGGGGTGTAAAGTGAGGGTAGAAGCAAAAAGTAGTAAGGAGAAAAGTAAAAGTGGCAGGCTGACAAATCCAGGGCAAGCATCAAAAAGGGCCACTTTTCAACATAATTGTATAAGGGCTAAGAGAGTTGTAAAAGAGCGCCTGAAGGCTTTGTGTGTCAATGCAAGGAGCATTCGTAACAAGGTGGATGAATTGAAAGTGCAGATTATTATTAATGATTATGATATAGTTGGGATCACAGAGACATGGCTCCAGGGTGACCAAGGATGGGAGCTCAACGTTCAGGGATATTCAATATTCAGGAGGGATAGACATGAAGGAAGGGGAGGTGGGGTGGCGTTGCTGGTTAAAGATGAGATTAACGCAATAGAAAGGAAGGACATAAGCCGGGAAGATGTGGAATCGATATGGGTAGAGCTGCATAGCACTAAGGGGCAGAAGACGCTGTTGGGAGTTGTGTACAGGCCACCTAACAGTAGTAGTGAGGTCGGCGATGGTATTAAACAGGAGATTAGAAATGTGTGCAATAAAGGAACAGCAGTTATAATGGGTGACTTCAATCTACATGTAGACTGGGTGAACCAAATTGGTAAAGGTGCTGAGGGAGAGGATTTCTTGGAATGTATGTGGGATGGTTTTTTGAACCAACATGTCGAGGAACCAACTAGACAGCAGGCTATTCTAGACTGGGTTTTGAGCAATGAGGAAGGGTTAATTAGCAATCTTGTGGTGAGAGGCCCCTTGGGTAAGAGTGACCATAATATGGTGGAATTCTTCATTAAGATGGAGAGTGACATAGTTAATTCAGAAACAAAGGTTCTGAACTTAAAGAGGGGTAACTTTGAAGGTATGAGACGTGAATTAGCTAAGATAGACTGGCAAATGACACTTAAAGGATTGACGGTGGATATGCAATGGCAGGCATTTAAAGGTTGCATGGATGAACTACAACAATTGTTCATCCCAGTTTGGCAAAAGAATAAATCAAGGAAGGTAGTGCACCCGTGGCTGACAAGAGAAATTAGGGATAGTATCAATTCCAAAGAAGAAGCATACAAATTAGCCAGAAAAAGTGGCTCACCTGAGGACTGGGAGAAATTCAGAGTTCAGCAGAGGAGGACAAAGGGCTTAATTAGGAAGGGGAAAAAAGATTATGAGAGAAAACTGGCAGGGAACATAAAAACTGACTGTAAAAGCTTTTATAGATATGTAAAAAGGAAAAGACTGGTAAAGACAAATGTAGGTCCCCTACAGACAGAAACAGGTGAATTGATTATGGGGAGCAAGGACATGGCAGACCAATTGAATAATTACTTTGGTTCTGTCTTCACTAAGGAGGACATAAATAATCTTCCAGAAATAGTAAGGGACAGAGGGTCCAGTGAAATGGAGGAACTGAGCGAAATACATGTTAGTAGGGAAGTGGTGTTAGGTAAATTGAAGGGATTAAAGGCAGATAAATCCCCAGGGCCAGATGGTCTGCATCCTAGAGTGCTTAAGGAAGTAGCCCAAGAAATAGTGGATGCATTAGTGATAATTTTTCAAAACTCGTTAGATTCTGGACTAGTTCCTGAGGATTGGAGGGTGGCTAATGTAACTCCACTTTTTAAAAAAGGAGGAAGAGAGAAACTGGGGAATTATAGACCGGTTAGCCTAACGTCGGTGGTGGGGAAACTGCTGGAGTCAGTTATCAAAGATATGATAACAGCACATTTGGAAAGCGGTGAAATCATCGGACAAAGTCAGCATGGATTTGTGAAAGGAAAACAATGTCTGATGAATCTCATAGAATTTTTTGAGGATGTAACTAGTAGGGTGGATAGGGGAGAACCAGTGGATGTGGTATATTTGGATTTTCAAAAGGCTTTTGTCAAGGTCCCACACAGGAGATTAGTGTGCAAACTTAAAGCACACTGTATTGGGGGTAAGGTATTGATGTGGATAGAGAATTGGTTAGCAAACAGGAAGCAAAGAGTGGGAATAAACGGGATCTTTTCAGAATGGCAGGCAGTGACTAGTGGGGTACCGCAAGTCTCAGTGCTGGGACCCCAGTTGTTTACAATATATATTAATGACTTGGATGAGGGAATTAAATGCAGCATCTCCAAGTTTGCGGATGACACGAAGCTGGGCGACAGTGTTAGCTGTGAGGAGGATGCTAAGAGGATGCAGGGTGACTTGGATAGGTTGGGTGAGTGGGCAAATTCATGGCAGATGCAATTTAATGTGGATAAATGTGAAGTTATCCACTTTGGTGGCAAAAATAGGAAAACAGATTATTATCTGAATGGTGGCCGATTAAGAAAAGAGGAGGTGCAACGAGACCTGGGTGTCATTATACACCAGTCATTGAAAGTGGGCATGCAGGTATAGCAGGCGATGAAAAAGGTGAATGGTATGCTGGCATTTATAGCGAGAGGATTTGAGTACAGGAGCAGGGAGGTACTACTGCAGTTGTACAAGGCCTTGGTGAGACCACACCTGGAGTATTGTGTGCAGTTTTGGTCCCCTAATCTGAGGAAAGACATCCTTGCCATAGAGGGAGTACAAAGAAGGTTCACCAGATTGATTCCTGGGATGGCAGGACTTTCCTATGAAGAAAGACTGGATGAACTAGGCTTGTACTCGTTGGAATTTAGAAGATTGAGGGGGGATCTGATTGAAACGTATAAAATCCTAAAGGGATTGGACGGGTTAAATACAGGAAGATTGTTCCCGATGTTGGGGAAGTCCAGAACGAGGGTCACAGTTTGAGGATAAAGCGGAAGCCTTTTAGGACTGAGATTAGGAAAAACTTCTTCACACAGAGATTGGTGATTCTGTGGAATTCTCTGCCACAGGAAACAGTTGAGGCCAGTTCATTTGGCTATATTTAAGAGGGAGTTAGATATGGCCCTTGTGGCTACGGGGATCAGGGGGTATGGAGGGAAGGCTGGTGCAGGGTTCTGAGTTGGATGATCAGCCATGATCATAATAAATGGCGGTGCAGGCTCGAAGGGCCGAATGGCCTACTCCTGTACCTATTTACTATGTTTCTATTCCAAAGTCCCGTTATCTCTAGTCATAACCCAAACATTGCTGCTCCAGAGAAACCATTACCTTAACAGTGGAACTTTACATAGAAACCATTACATTATCCTTAGCGGTGAACTTTACAACGTGTTACACTCGCTACAATCTTCTTGGGAAGTGCAGGTGCTGTTGAGTCTTCTTGTTCAGGGAGGTGATATTAAGGGACCAGGTGACGTCATCCATGATGTGAACTCCCAGGAACTTTTCCTTCTCCTAGATGAGCTGCTTACCATGGCTGACAAGCCCCATCAGTCTTTCAGAGATTAACTGAAAGAAGTTATAAGGGGTGGGGATGTGTGATTGAAGAAAAATTGTTCACTAGAAAATTCCTTCCAGTAGGTGACTGGAAGAATATGCATGAGTATAGCTTCTAGCCTGAATTTTAACTTGATATCTAATTATTGATTATTTTCCACAAGTTAAACAAGAGTACCTGAAGGACCCCAATTCAATAAAACAGAGTCCAGCCAATTTATACGTTCATAAAACCTTCATCCTCCACTCTAAGCCCAAGAGGATATTGAGATTTTATAAGTTGAACTTTTTTTTACTGATCTGAAAAGGCTAAATAGACAGTGGCAGTAAAAGTAGTATTGATGTTGGAGTACTAAAAACAGAAATCTGTTTTAACATACACCCGCACACAGAGGATAAAGGATGTTAGTTATGGCTGTGTTGCAAAATGTATAGTTTGAATCCAAAGAAAGCAAAAAAAAAACAAATCAAATGCTGAGTTTAAGAAAAGCAGAAGTCTTAGATCATCAGATTTCATGAGGTATGCTCATTATATTGAAGGAAATACGTGGATTTGCTTTCAAGAAATCTGAGCATTTTCATTGTAACTTTTTTCTTCATTCCATTCCTTTATTCTGCATGACATGAGTATTCAGTTCAAGACACACTGTTTTGAAATTAGGGATATTTTCTTTGAAAGTACAATGTTAACCTCACACAAACATCTGTTAGAGAAATCCACAGACTGTGAGCTATGACCCATGTTTCACAGCTTTAATGTCCCTTACCTTGTTCTCGTTAAATTTTGTCATTAATCTAGCAGTTAGGTGCCCAGTACACAACCAGATCACTTTGGCAACCCTAGCTTCAATGTATGAGAGATATTCCATTCCATCCTGGACTCAATCAATGAGAGATATTCCTCTCCGTCCTGGCCTCAATGTATGCGAGATATTCCTCTTCATCCTAGCCTCAATGTATGAAAGATATTTCTCTCCATTCTGGCCTCACCTCTCTGCAACATGAAACTAATTTATGTTCTCACTTTTCCAGGTATCCATCCTAAATCTTAATTCTGGTTCATTTTCCCACAGATACTCCTTGAAGTGTTGAGTATTTCCAGCAATTCTTTTTCTTTTTTTAATATCTGGATTGGAAATCCAAGTTTTCCTGTTTCACAGAGAATCCTCAGACCTCACTATTGCATCATTCAATGAGTGGTTATAAGAACATAAGAAACGAGAGCAGGAGTAGACCATCCGGCCCATCGAGCCTGCTCTGCCATCCAATAAGATCATGGTTGATCTGGCCATGGACTCATCTCCACCTACCTGCCTTTTCCCCATAATCCTGAATTCTCCTACTATGCAAAAATTTAACCAACCTTGTCTTAATTATACTTACTGAGGTAGCCTGCACTGCTTTATTAGGCAGAAAATTCCACAGATTCACCATTCTCTGGGAAAAGCAGCTCCTCCTCATCTCCATCCCAAATCTACTTCACTGAATCTTGAGCTATGTCCCCTATTTCTAGTCTCACCTACCAGTGAAAACAACTTTGCTGCCTTTATCTTATCTATCCCTTTTATAATTTTATGTTTCTATAAGATCTCTCTCATTCTTTGGAATTCCGGTGAGTACAATCGCAGGTGACTCAATCTCTCCTCATAGTCTAACCCTCTCATCTATGGAATCAACCTGGTGAACATCCTCTGCAGTGCCTCGACAGCCAGTATATCCTTCCTCAAGTAAGGAGACCAGAAATGCATGTAGTACTCCAGATGTGGCCTCAGCAGTACCCTATACAGTTGCAGCATAACCTCCCTACTCTTAAACGCAATCCCTCTAGCAATAAAGACTAACATTCCATTTGCCTTCATGATAGCCTGCTGTACCTGCAAACCAACTTTTTGCAACTCATGCACAAACACTCCCTAGTCCTTCTTCTCAGTGGCATGTTGTAATCTTTTACCATTTAAATCATAACCTGGTCTTCTATTTTCCCTTCCAAAATGGATGACCTCACATTTATCAACATTGTACTCTATCTGCCAGACCCTTGCCCACTCACTTACCCTGTTTATACCTCTCTGCAGACTCTCTGCATACTCTGCACAATTTGCTTTTCCACTCTATTTAGTGTCAGCAGCAAACCTAGATACACTACACTCAGACCCCTCTTCCAGATTGATAATGCATATCATGAACAGTTGTGGACCCAGCACTAACCCCTGGGGCACACCACTGATTGCCAACCAGAGTAACACCCATGTAACCCAATTCTCTGCTTTTTATTGGTTAACCAATCCTCTAACCATGTTAATACAAATCACCCCCAACTCGATGCATCCTTATCTGATGGGTAACTCTTTTGTGTGGCACCTTATTGAACACCTTCTGGAAATCCAAGTAACATCCATCTGTTCCCCTCTACCCACTGCGCTCGTTATATCCTCAAAGAACTCCAGGAAGTTTGTCAAACAGGACCTACCCTTGCTGAATCCTTGCTGCATCTGCCTGATAGATTGATATCTTTCCAGCTGCTATTTCTTCTTTTATGATAGCTTCAAGCGTCTTCCCAACTACAGATGTTAAACTAACTGGCTAGTTGCAAAAGGATCACACATTCAAGTTTAAGTTTTCTTAACATTCAAACAAGAGGACCACAATCTTGTCGTAGGGTTTGGAGGCTTAAGTACCTCATTGACATTGAGAGCTAGGCTGGCTGGTGTAAGGGCCTTGTGCTTTGACTCCTGGTAGGGTCACCCATGCCAAACAGGTCAAAGGGCAGAGGACAGACTGAGTGGTCCACTGGTCCTCCAGGTTTGGGATTGAGCTCAGGGCTACCAACCCTGACTGGTCAAAATAAATTGTTAGAGAAACAGCAATGAAGAATCCTTCGTTACCTGTGTACAATTGTATGGGCAGACAGAGATGAAGGAATGTTAAGGATGAGGTTTTGAAGTACTTGGAGACTAATGATAAAAATTCAAAGTCAGCATTCTTAACAGTCCCTGTTAAGGGAAATCTTACCTGACAAATCTGTTAAAGTTCTTCGAGGACGTAACAAGCAGGGTGGACAAAGGAGAGGCAGTGATAAGGTGCATCTTCTTTTACTTGGATAAAATCCGCTTACTTGGATTTTCAGAAGGCATTTGATAAGGTGCCACTCAAGCGGCTGCTGAACGAGGTAAAGATAAAATCCACATCAAAGTTGCTGGTGAACGCAGCAGGCCAGGCAGCATCTCTAGGAAGAGGTACAGTCGACGTTTCAGGCCGAGACCCTTCGTCAGGACTAACTGAAGGAAGAGTTAATAAGAGTTACTAACTCTTCCTTCAGTTAGTCCTGACGAAGGGTCTCGGCCTGAAACGTCGACTGTACCTCTTCCTAGAGATGCTGCCTGGCCTGCTGCGTTCACCAGCAACTTTGATGTGTGTTGCTTGAATTTCCAGCATCTGCAGAATTCCTGTTGTTTAAAGATAAAATCCCATGGCTTTACAAGAAATATACTGGCAGGGATAGCAGAATGGCTGACAGGCAGGAGACAGTAAGTGGGAAAAAAGGAGGGCTTTTCTGGTTGACTGCCTGTGATTAGTGATGTTCCTCAAGGGTCATTATTGGGACCACTTCTTTTCATGTTGTTTGTCAGTGATTTAGATATTGGAACTGATAGTTTTGTGGCAAAGTTTGTGGATGATATGAAGATAGGTGGAGGGGTGGGTAGAGCTGTGGAAGCGATGTGATTGCAGCAGGACTTAAACAGATTGGGAGAATGGGCAAAAAAATGACAGTGTTGGTTATTATATGATAATGCATTTTGACATAAGGAACAATAGTCCATTACCTAAATGGAGAAAAGGTTATCTCTTTTTGGTGGGTAAGCAGTTGACACTGCAGCTGCCAATAAATAAATGAATTGAACTTGCAGCATTCCACATTAACAATGTCCAACAAGTCTTAGGATCCCAGGAAAAGAGATGTAAGGAGGTTTTGTCTCTTATGTTACTGTGTAGGCTAATTAAAATGGCTTTTTTGTTATGTTATACTTTGGAATGCTTCTTTGTTATGTTAAATGCTGAGAAAGTCCTCCCGCTAGCAGTTTGTTGAATCACGTTACTGATGAGAAGATGTTATGAACCAATTGGGATAGTTGTTATGTTTTTGGTGTATCTGTAAGATATTGTATGCGCGGGGTTTTTGGGGGGAGAAGGCGGGAGAGAGAGACAGAGGATGGGCCAGATGCTGTGAGGTCCGCTAATGGGGTCGGACTCCAAGCAGGGCATTCAGCGAGGAGAGGAGACGGAGACGGACTCGT
This sequence comes from Mobula hypostoma, assembly GCF_963921235.1. NCBI lineage: Eukaryota > Metazoa > Chordata > Chondrichthyes > Myliobatiformes > Myliobatidae > Mobula > Mobula hypostoma. Next base: position 8,510,658 of record NC_086097.1, on the reverse strand, counting down.
GTGGAGCGTCTGGGTGACCACCGTTGTTGGTCCCAGGCGACCGGTCGCAGTGGTCCGAGGGATCGCAGGGTGAAAAAGAAGGGTCCTGAGCTCCAGTTGTTAGCGCACGAAGAGATTGAATTTTGATAAGTGTGGCGTCTTTTATTTTCCTTTTATATTTTATTCTCTATTAATTATATAGTTCCAGTAATATCTATAAACTGTAAATCATTTAATCGTATCTGGTGTATTGTCTGTTATTTGGGCGGGGTGGGGTACATCACACAGCATCCACACAAACTTATTACCTAGTTTGGCGGGGCCAAGGGCTGCTTCCCTACACGACAGCGAGCCGAGTGACCCTGAAGTGGGCCAGGGGGGCTACAGAGACAAAGACAATCACTCACTGTTAAACGGCACACCTTCTTTGTGCCCTGACTCCTCCGGTGCCTCTCCGACACAAGCAGCAGCACAATTCACATCAAGTCCAGCTCCTTTCTCTTCCACCAGCAATGATCAACTTGCTGATGGGGGTGGGGGTAGACCTGCAGTACTTTAAGTTCTTAATATCCATCAGGATCTTGTGATCATAAAAAACACTTTTAAAAAAAGACAATAACACCTTTGGTTGACCCCACAGAAGGCACTGCAATCGAATGTGCTGCCATCTTACATCGGATATCATCCTGGCATTCAGCTGTGTGTAAAAGCATTCCACGGCATTGGTCCAAAGTGTGCGGAAGTAGAAATATAGTGTAGCTATTCCATTTACCAACAACAAAATTAAAACGTTGTGAAAAAGAAGCAAAGGGGAATTGAGAAAAAGCTTTCTTAATTAGAAGTATTCTGATATGGGATCACTGCTTGCAGAGACTGCAAAAACAGAATCATTTTGTGGCTGTAAATTCTGCAGGGCTCTCGAGAGGCAGAAGAGGAAAGGGGTTAATGGGACTGATCTTCAAGGTGCTAACACGGCACCTATCAGCCTTATTCTGCATCTTAACAATTTGACAATTATATAAGTCAGAGCTCTACCAGTTTATACGAAAGCAACACACACAAAATGCTGGAGGAACTCAGGAGGCCAGGCAGCATCTATGGAAATGAATAAACAGTTGTCATTTCAGGCCAACACTCTTATTCAGGACTGTGAAGACGCCAGAATAAAAAATGTGGGGGAGGTGATGGGTGAAGGCAGGTGGGTGGGAAAGGTGAAGGACTGGAGAGGAAAGAATCTGATGGGAGAGTGGACCATAGGAGAAGAGGAAGGAGGAGGGGGTCCATGGGGAGTTGAAAGGCAGGTGATAAAAGGTACAGAGAACCGGGGGGGGGGGGGGTGGAGAGGAGTTCCCTCCAAATACCAAAGTTCTCTTGTTCTGCATTAAATTTCTAGTTATTTACTTAGAGATACAGCATAGAGCAAGCCCTTCTGACCCAACAAGCTGCACCACGCAGAAACTTACCTCGTAATTTACAATGACCAATTAACCTACTAACCGGTACGTCTTTGGACTGTGGGAGCAAACTAGAGCACCCAGATAAAACCCACTCGCTCATGGAGAGAATTTACAAATCCTTACAGACGATGCCGGAATTGAACTCCAAACTCTGTAACCTCTCGAGCTGTAATAGCGTCACACTAACATCTACACTTCTGTGGCAACCAATTGGAAAGGCTTCCAGTTGCGTCTGGTGTCACTTCAAGTAAGCTGCAGTGGGCGAGTAGATCTTTCACCTCTGTGTCAGCAGATAGTGATTCAGTATTCCATTACAAAGTCTTAAGCGTTACATTCTGATTGAACAGTTCCATTGTCACAGGTGATAGCTTTTGGGTGAAACTTTAAATTAAAGCCTCAAAGGAGAGGTTAAGATCCCCTGGCATGAGTCTGAAGAAGAGCAGAAGAGATAGTACCACTGTTTAAGTCAATGTGTATCCTTCAAATTCACTACAGCTGTGTTTATTGTGTAAAATTCTGGCTGTTCTGTTACTTTGATTACAATTGCTGCATTTCAAGATTATTCCACTGCTTATAAATTATCTTGGAATTATCCAAAGTTCCTTTGCAAATGCAAGAATGTAGCCCAAATATTGGGCCAATTAGTTTACAGATGGATAGCAGGGTGGCGATGCATCTCTACTGACGGAGGTGTAAGACATTTCTTCCCTCCGCTAGTCCGCAGGTCACCCTTGGGCAAGGCGTAGCACCTGCTTAGACCCTCTGATCAGGGACATGTGAAGCCATGGGAGCAGTTGGTGGATGATCGTGTGAGCATTTGGTGAATATCACAAGTCCTGGTTATGCAACCACTGATGCCAGGCAGTCAATTTCTGAAGTGTGTTGATAATGGCTGGGGTCACCTGTCTTCTAAAGAAGAAGACAATGACAAACCATTTCTGAAGAAAAATTTACCAAGAACAATCATAGTCAGGGAAAAACCATGATCACCCACGTCATAAAACATAGCACTTAATGATAATGATGAAGCTTACAGAATGAAGCCATTCAGCCCATCAAGTCTATGGAGGTTTGCAGCAAAGCAAAGCCTTCATTCCCATGTTTCCTCTCCTTATTTTTCCGTAACTCTCCAACTCATGTGCTCCTCGACTTCTTCTTTGATCATTTTGACTCTTAGAAAAACTCTTAAGGACAAATCACAATGGCTAATGAACCTTTGAGAATGCTTCTGAGATGGGATGAAAAAGCAAAGTACCTGTCAGCAAGCTGTGTGGCCACAGGGAGAACCTGCAAACTACGTATGGATGTACCAAGGTCAGGATAGACTCCAAATCCCTGAAGCTGGCACATAGGAGTACTAACTACTACATCACAGTCTCACCCCCAAAAATGCATTTAGTTCAGAATCAGAATCTGGTTTAATATCACTGGCATATGTTGTGAAATTTGTTGTTTTGCAGCAGCAGTACATTGGAATATTATAATAAAAACAACCAAAAATTACAGTTAGAAACATACTAAGCTGAAATATTTGTCAAGAGCTGGAACAGTGGATGAGGATAGAATGTGTCAAAACACCTACACATGAAAACTGACTGTCTCCTTTTGTGTACTAGTGATGTGAACCCAGTGATTGTGGATTTCTGCTGTGACCTGTTACTAAGACACGCAAGTAGCCAAAGTCTAGCACCTACATTTTAGACTTTTATAGATACAATACTGTACAAAGGTCATAGGGGCATGTACTGTGTATATAGCGATGGTGTCTAAGACTTTTGTGCTTTTCTGTATTTGTCAACATGGTGCAGAGAGCGAGTTTATAAATCCAACGGGAGCAAAGGAGGCTTGGACTGGTAAGGGTGGAATGCTGCATGAGAGGTTTGGGTCAGCTGGCAGAGAAAGAATGCCAGGGGCAGACGGGATGGCACTGATGGAGACACACCCAACCCTGAGACACCAGGCAAGGGCACTTGATTCCAAAAAATTAGTTTATTGATCAATACAGAATGCTTCTCTGGTATTTCCCACTCCTTCCCCTCTCCCTTCCCCTTTCCTGAACCATAGTTCCTCTTTCCCTCACTCATTTCACAACAGAGACCCATATCATTACTACAGAACTGTGTAAAAGTTTTAGACATCCTAGCTAAATATATGAGAGGTGACTGATAAGTTTGTGGCCTAAGGTAGAAGGCGTCAAAAGCCTAGCACATTTATTTTTCAACATAGTCCCTCCTACATTTACACACTTAGTCCAGCGGTCGTGGAGCATACGGATCTTGGACCTCCAGAAAGTGTCCACAGCAGGGGTGATTGATAAGTTCATGGCCGAAAGTAGAAGGAGTTGAGCTATCAACTTCAAACTTTCTGCATAATCACTCAAAGAGTTGACCTGCATGAGCATGTAAAGAGAGCTGTATAACTCATCTCCTTCCATCTTAGGCCCCAAACTTATCAATCACCCATCTGTGAACACTTTCTGGAGGTCCAAGATCCGTATGCTCCACGACCGCTGGACTAAGCGTGTAAATGTAGGAGGGGACAATGTTGAAAAATAAATATGCTAGGTTTTCTAAAATTGACCGTCCACCTTAGGCCACAAACTTATCAATCACCCCTCGTATGTGCATGGGTTAATTGTCCATTCAGAAATCTCACGGTGGAGGTGAAGACCATAAGAAAGTAGCTGTTCTTAAAACACTGAGTGTGTGTTTTCAGGCTCACCAACAGCAATGGTAAACATCATTTCATGAGCAAAGACTCCTTTCTTTCAGTTTTGCCTTCAGTAATGCCTGTCATCACAAGTTGGTGTAAACCTATTGGATTTATGGTTAGCCTTGTTTTATTTTATTGCTTTGCTGAAAATTATTATCAACTTGGCTTCCAAGTATTTATATTTGGTGACATAAAGGCATTAAAATCCACAGTCTGGGGAACTGATGCTCCTGGTCTCCGGTTGTTAGTCCAGTGTATTGCTTTTGGGAAATGGCATAAGTAGGCATACTTACACCGTTTTTCTGCGTGAGATCCAGTGATACTCTGCTGAAACTGTAATAGGAATCCTGAAATAATCCTTGCGGGGTTTAAAAACCTTTGATGTGGTCTGCAATCCATTTTCACACAAAGTAACTTTGCTTTGTGGAATTAAACGCACATCACGAGTGGAGACTTAGGAGCAACTATTCAATTCATCAGATCCTGTGCCCTCTGTGACTTGCTTTGAGAAAAACCTGGCACCAACCCTGATCAAAGTCAGAGCAAGCAGAAGCAAAGGAAATGAGGGAGGAAAATGAGGGATTCTTCATCGACTTAAACCGAGAAATTCTTGCTCTAATTCAGCATACCGAGAAATGAAAAACCCATGGGCTCTTTGTTATTGTTGAACATAATTAAATGATATTTATACCACAGGAATGTACTTGCTTTAGTCCAATGAAAACTGAGGTTTATTAATGGAAGAAATCTGCTTGTGTTCCATTTCCTTTCAAAGTGTGAATGTTGCAGGAATCAAAATCTGAGTCTCTGAAATCACAACGTATCAGCTTATGAGTATTTTTTCTTGACTAACTGGCCTCTTAGCTTTGAACGTGATATTGCTTCAAGATTTAATTATGAGAAGGGTTCTTTAAGTGCAGCAGCTTGTTTTCAGGCATGGAATGGGTCTATCTTAGTTTGTAGTAATATCATGAGAACATAAAAGACCATTGTCCCCTTCTCCTTTGAAGTGCTGCAGTTGTTCAATCTGAACATTTTTTCTTTTAAGCACTTTGCATGGTGTTGGCCTTTGATTTTGTGGCTGATTGTATAAATTGTCAGTTGTCACATTTTCAAAGATGCTTTGTCATTTCCATGAAGTTTTATCTTTGAAAAATGTCAAAGAAAGAAGATTGTTACTCTGGAAATGATGGGAGACTTGCATAACTGACCTCAGCCTAGTAAAATAACTTTGGATCGTGTTTACATGGAAGGAATTCTGACTCATAAGCTGAATGCTTCTGAAAAGTGTGTGATATTGACTTGGGGAAATGGCATAAACATTTTGTCTCTTCTTATCTTTATTTCTTCAAAATGTTCATCTGAATGGCCAATTTCTAACCACACACAATGTACCTCAAATTCTTCTTACAACACCAAAGCAAGTGTATTGATTCTATCTCACAAGTTCAGCCAGGGCACCAGAGACTAAAACAAAGACTATTATACTGCCTACTCCCATTGCATTGCACCCAGACCATAGCCCTCTGCACCCCTCCCATCCATGCACTTATCCAAATTTCTCTTAATTGTGGCCATCAAACCTGCATCCACCACTACCGCTGGCAGCTTGTTCCATACTCTCACCACCCTCTGAGTGAAGAAGATCCCCCTCATGTTCCCCTTAAATATTTCACCTTTCACCCTTAACCCAGGACCTCTAGTACCAGCTTCACCCAACCTCAATGGAAAAAGCCTGTTTGCGTTTGCCCTATCTGAGTGAAGCCTCTGTCAGTCAGGATCGACCATGTCTGTTGTGTCCTAGCTGTCTAAGTACATAAGCCTGGACAGAACAATATGGAGAGCAAGCTGTTGCCCATGTAGCAAGCTCCCCCTCTCCACGAACCCAAAGGAACTGCAGAGTCTAATACAGTTTGGCAGCAGCAGCATTGCAGGAGGTGCCAGTCAGCGTTGAACTCAGTGTAAAACCACTTTGGGACTTCAGCTTTGAGTTTTTCTCTTGCCATTTACTCACAAAACCTTCCTCATGAGTGGGAATAGCCGCAAGGCAGTGGAGGTTTGAACTCACAGTCTTCTTTATTGTAGATGAGCCGCCAACAATGGCTGATAGGTCCTATTTGCCTAAAGCAACTGGTTTTAAGGGGCCAGTAACCCATCTTATCCCCTTTTCCTGTCAGTAGAAATGGTTCCGACAGGCTTAGTAGCTAAGCTACACATGAAGGCCAGGAACTGGACTTGGTTGTTAGAGGCTATTTGAGGTACATGTTACTGGGAGCATTTAATAGGTAGTGGGAGCTCAGCCCCACTACCACCCTCAGCCAGAACAGCCTTAATTGCCCTATCTATAACCCTCATAAGAATATGAGTTTCTTAGGAAAAAGTAAATGACTATTTGTAGCAAAAGAAGTTTCTGCAATTCATGGTACAATATACATATTTGGCAACAGATGAACATCAGAACACTTCATGAAACACCATCCACAGAAATGCAATGGTCAAAGATTTCATCTTCTTAGGCATCCATTAGTCTCATGAGACCATGGATTTGCGCCTTAGAAGGTTTCCGGGACGCAGGCCTGGGCAAGGTTGAATGGAAGACCGGCAGATGCCCATGCTGCAAGACTCTCCTCTCCACGCCACCCATGTTGTCCAAGAGGAGGGCACCGGTGTCATTGCAAAGCAATATGTGGTTAAGTGCCTTGCTCAAGGACACAACACGTTGCCTCAGCCAAGGCTCAAACTAACGACCTTCAGATCACCAGACGAACGTCTTAACCACTTGGCCACGCGTCAACACCAAAGATTTCATCAGCATGTGGTTAATCAACTCAATTATGAGGGAATGTTCAAAAGAAAAAAAAAAGGATGATGAGCGTATCTTTTTAAATTATGGCTGGCTGGATCAATTCAGACATGTTTTTATTGGTTTCAGCCTAAAAGGCAATTTTAACAGCACATTTGAACACAGTTAATATCAAACAACCATCTTCTATGTAGATTTGATTCCTGACATCAGTCAAATCTCTTCAGGGTTGCTTTCCTATTTACTAGGCAATGTAACCGGGGAATAAGATGATCCTCTTGCAGACTTCTTTAATATTAACTAAAACATTGGCGTGCCGTCAGTATGTTTCAGTACAATCCACATTCCTTCAAATTATGTTTGATGATGACATCTGTCACTGCATCAAATATTTCACTGATTTAAAAGAAATTTGGCCAATTTACTGTGAGGCCCCAAGCCAGTGGCTTGTTTTCCTTCACTTTGTTTCTCTCTTTCCATTCTTCCCTTTCAAACCCTCCTCTTAATCTTTTATAAACATGATTATTTTCTAACTTGGATTGAAGCAGCGAGGCCGACCATCGAGGGAGAAAAATTAACCAATGTTTGGCCGATTTAAGCACCGAGCCAGATTAAAAAGATCAAGGTTTCAAGGCCGAGGGTAAAGGACGAACTGGAGATCAGCTTAGCGCTCTGTGAAGCTTTACTTGCCTCAGCACTGAACTGAGTCTGTAGCTGTGACCTTCAGGTATTGACACTCACCTCAACGTTAAACTGGCTCCATGGCTGAGGCCTGTAGCCATCAGTCTCCTGGACTGGCTGCAGCATTGAACTGGCTACATGGCTGTGGACTCAATTTTGGAGACTCTGCAGTTCATGTTCTGTCTATTTTTTTAATTGTCTGTATGATTTTTTTGTTTCTTATTTTCACATTGGATGTTTTACTGTCTTGTGTGGAGAATTTTAGTGGATTAACATAGAAAAATAGAAAACCTACAGCACATTACAGGCTCTTTGGCCCACAAAGCTGTGCTGAACATGTCCCTACCTTAGAAATTACTAGGCTTACCTATAGCCCTCTATTTTTCTAAGCTCCATGTACCTATCCAGGAGTCTTTTAAAAGACCTTATCATTTCCGCCTCCACCACCACTGCCGGCAGCCCATTCCAAGCACTCACCAATCTCTGAACAAAAAAATTACCCCTGACATCTCCTCTGTACCTACTTCCAAGCAATTTAAAAGTATGCTTTCGTGCTAGCCATTTCAGCCCTGGGGAAAAGCCTCTGACTATCCACACAATCAATGCCTCTCATCATCTTATACACCTCTAACAGATCACCTCTCATCCTCCGTCGCTCCAATGAGAAAAAGCCTAGTTCACTCAACCTATTCTCATAAGGCATGCTCCCCAATCCAGGCAACATCCTTCTAAATCTCCTCTGCACCCTTTCTATGGTTTCCGCATCCTTCCTGTAGTGAGGTGACCAGAACTGAGCACAGTACTCCAAGTGGGGTCTGACCAGGGTCCTATATAGCTGCAACAGAGTCAACCTGCACAGCTGCTTTGAGCATCCTATGGACTCAGACCCCAAGATCCCTTTGATCCTGCACACTGTCAAGAGTTTTACTATTAATACTATATTCTGAAATCATATTTGACCTACCAAAATGAACCACTTCACACTTATCTGGGATGAACTCCATCTGCCACTTCTCAGCCCAGTTTTGTATGCTATCTGTGTCCCGCTGTAACCTCTGACAGCCCTCCACACTATCCACAACACCTCCAACCTTTGTGTCATCAACAAAACTTACTAACCCATCCCTCCACTTCCTCATCCAGGTCATTTATAAAAATCATGAAAAGTAATCCACAAAGCAATATACCCTTGGATCCTATGCCTCCCTACTTTCTCAATAAGCCTTATGTGGGGTACCTTATCAAATGCCTTGCTGAAATCCATGAACACTACATTTACTGCTCTTCCTTCATCAGTGTGTTTAGTCACATCCTCAAAAAATTCAATCAGGCTCGTAAGGCACGACCTGCCCTTGACAAAGCCATACTGACTACTCCTAATCATATTATACCTCTTCAAATGTTCATAAATCCTGCCTCTCAGGATTTCCTCCATCAACTTGCCAACCACTGAGGTAAGACTCACTGTTCTATAATTTCCTGGGCTATCTCTACTCCCTTTCTTGAATAAAGGAACAATATCCGTAACCCTCCAATCCTCCCGAACCTCTCCCGTCCCCATTGATGAAGCAAAGATCATCGCCAGAGGCATAGCAATCTCCTCCCTCACCTCCCACAGTAGACTGGGGTACATTTTATCCAGTCCCAGTGACTTATCCAACTTGATGCTTTCCAAAAGCTCCAGCACTTCCTCTTTCTTAATATCTACATGCTCAAGCTTTTCAGTCTGCTGCAAGTCATCACTACAATCACCAAGATCCTTTTCCATAGTGAATACTGAAGTAAAGTATTCATTAAGTACCTTTGCTATTTCCTTTGGTTCCATACATACTTTCCCACTGTCACACTTGATAGGTTCTATTCTTTCACGTCTTATCCTCTTGCTCTTCACATACTTGTAGAATGCCTTGGGGTTTTCCTTAATCCTGTCCGCCAAGGCCTTCTCATGGCCCCTTCTGGCTTTCCTAATTTCCTTCTTAAGCTCCTTCCTATTAGCCTTATAATCTTCTAGATCTCGAACATTACCTAGTTCTCTGAACCTTTTGTAAGCTTTTCTTTTCTTCTTGACTAGATTTATTACAGCCTTTGTACACCACGGTTCCTGTACCCTACCATAACTTCCCTGTCTCAGTGGAACGTACCTATGCAGAACTCCACACAAATATCCCCTTATTCCTCCCTGAACAATTGCCACATTTCTTCCATACTTTTCCCTGAGAACATCTGTTTCCAATTTAAGCTTCCAATCTCCCACCTGATAGCCTCATAATTCCCCTTACTCCAATTAAACGTTTTTCTTACTGGTCTGTTCCTATCTCTCTCCAATGCTATTGTAAAGGGGATAGAATTATGACCACTATCTCCAAAATGCTCTCCTACTGAAATCTCTGACACCTGGCCAGGTTCATTTTCCAATACCAAATCAAGTACAGCCTCTCCTCTTGTAGGCAGATCTACATAATGTGTCAAGAAACCTTCTTGAACACACCTAACAAACTTCACCGCATGTAAACCCTTTGCTCTAGGGAGTTGCCAATCGATATTTGGGAAATTAAAATCTCACATCACGACAACTCTGTTATATTTTTAGATTAGATTATGAGAACACACAGTCCTCTTTTATTGTCATTTAGAAATGCATACATGCATTAAGAAATGATACAATGTTTCTCCAGAGAGATATCACAGAAAACAGGACAGACCAAAGACTAACACTGACAGAACCACATAATTATAACATATAGTTACAGCAGTGCAAAGCAATACCATAATTTGATAAAGAACAGACCATGGGCACAGTAAAAAACAGTCTCAAAGTCCCGAGTTGATTGACTCCTGAGTCCCCAATAACAGGCGGCAAAAGGGAGAAACTCCCTGCTATTAACCTCCAGGCACCGTCAACTTGCCGATACCTCGGAAGCAGCTGCCCTCAGCCGACACTGAGTCCATCCGTCTGAAAACTTCGAGCTTCCGACCAGCCTCTCCGATACAGCTTCCCGAGCGCCATCCTCTGCCGAGTGCCTTCGACCTCACCCCGGCCGCTGAAACATGCAAAGCCGAGGATTTTGGGGCCTTCTGCTCCGGAGATTCCGGTTACCACACAGTAGCAGCGGCAGCGAAGCAGGCATTTCAGAAGTTTTCCAGATGTTCCTCCATACTCTCACATCCGTCTCCATCAAATCAGAACTGTGCACGGTCCCCTACTTGACAGATAACAGATATTCACCACCAAAGTGGCCGCGCGCTGACGTCGCACTTATTATTACACCTTTCCAGGATCTGTTTCCCTGTCTGCTCCTCGATATCCCTGTTACTATTGGACAGCCTATAAAAAACACCCAGTAAAGTTATTAAGCCCTTCCTGGTCCTAACCTCCAACCACAGAGACTCCGTAGACAATCCCTCCATGGCGTCCACCTTTTCTGCAGACATGACACTATCTCTGATCAACGGTGCCACGCCCCCACCTCTTTTGCCTCCCTCCCTGTCCTTTCTGAAACATTCTATTATGTTTCTTTGTTTTGTGGCTGCCTTCCAGAAGATGAATCTCAAGGTTGTATTTGGTATACATACTTTTCATAATAAGTGGGCTGCGCAGTATCAGAGCAGTTATTGCGACCCTATTGCAGCTCGGGGTGTCAGAGTTCAAAGTTCAGTTCATTTGTCATCCGTAAGGAGTCTGTACATTCTCCTTGTGATCGCATGTGTTTGCTCCCACAGTCCAGAGTAGTTAGTAGGCTAATCGGTCATTATCTATAGTGAGGGTTAAGTTAGGGGTTGCTGGGCAGCATGGCTCAAAGGGCCAGAAGGACCTAATCTGTGTTCTATCTCAATAAATAATACATTTATCTGTTTATCGAGATACAGCACAGAATGGGCCCTTGTGGCCTTTCGACCCTTTCAAGCACACCACCCCGCAATCCTCCAATTTAATCAGGACAATCTCCAATGCCCAATTAACCTACCAGTCAGTATATCTCCGGACAGTGCACTTTGAACTTTGCTTCTGCAGACATTCACGTGCATCTACTGCTGGATGCTACAAATCTGTAATGCCTCTGAGATGGCTCGAGACTGAGAAATTCTGTGCTTCAGTTCAGCCTAATCCTTCACATAACCACAAATATTTTGATTATAGGGTGAAAAATAAGACTGAGATCCAGAAGATCAATGGTAATATTTCACTGTTGAGGTAACTTTCCATTTCTATTATTTGCCTGAAGCACAGGTTAACTCAAAACTGTTACAGGCACGGCTCCACATAAGAAGAACAGAAGGGCAGCTTAGTCGTGAATATTTTCAGGTTTCCCTAATGAACACCATGCTATGAAGGATGAAGTTCATCCAAGGTTCACGAGCTTCAATGATTGAGTGAACAGCCACATTCAAAGATTGGAGTGGATTGACGACAAGGCTTCAAGTAACTCATAATTCACTTTTCAAAACTACCCATTTGACAATGCAGAATTACCAATAAATTGCATCAATTTCTCATCACTAGTAAGTAGACTATAAAATGGCAGGACAGCTCTGCAATGCTTCTTTGTATCTGGCATGGAATCTCTTTTATATGTGTGTTTTCAGATATCCATTTGCTTTTGTTTTCAACAGACGCTAAGTACAAAGATGTACTAAATGACTGATAAACCTGCACATCTGGATGAAATTACTAAGAAACTAGTTAGAAAGTTCTGGATTTCTCACTCTCTGACCATCTCAGTGGCATTTGAAACCGAGTGAAGGGTCTCAGCCTGAAATGTCATCTGCCTAGTCCTTTCCATAGGTGCTACCCGATCTGCTGAGTTCCTCCAGTATTTTGTACGTGTTACTCTGAATTTCCAGCATCTGCAGAATTTCATGTGTAAAGGAGTTCTCCCTTGTTTCAATCTGGTTTTGATGCACTGAAGATCCAGAGGCACTGGGAAGGCTTTGGACACTGAGAAAATCAAGACAACACCAATGATTTCCCTTCGGCTGAGGGCAATAGACACAAGCTCAAAGACCAATGTGTCCCAATACCCTGATTATCTGCTGTAACTGTCTAACAACACCATCCACATTATTCTCTGTTTTCTCCTAACCCTCCATCCCCAAACAGCACCTAGATGTCATGATCACAAAACAATTTCCAATGTCTACCTCTCAAACCAGCCTCAGGTGCCTCTTTCTCTTGTCGTAAAGATGTTGTCTCTCTGTTAAAACACTCATTACCTGCCTTATCAAATGTATGTCATGTCTAAACCTAGAGCTCCACAGTAGCGGAGCGGCTAGCAAGAAGTTATTACAGCTCAGGGCGTCAGAGTTTGGAGTTCATTTCTGGTGCTGTATGTAAGGAATTTGTATGTTCTATCTGTGACCGCATGTGTTTCCTCCAACTGCTCTGGTTTCCTCTAACAGTCTAAAGATGTACCGGTTGGTAGTTTAGTTGTTCATTGTTTGTGGTTAGGCTAGGACTGAACCAGTGAGTTGCTGGGTGGTGCAGCTCAGTGGGCTGGAAGGGCCTGTTCTGTGTGCTGTATCTCTAAATAAAATAAAATAAAATAAAAGCCCATCCTTACCATCTATTTCCTGCAATGTCAAGCAGGAGTGAGAGCCAGATGATTGTTCAATTCCATGTTAGGGATTCAGAGGCAAATTGTGAGAATCCATCCTCAAAGTTCCCCTTACCATTGAGCACATCTATATGGAGCACTGTCACTGGAAAGCAGCCTCCATCATCAGAGACCCCTACCACCCAGGCTATGCTCTCTTTCCACTACTGCAGGAACCTCATGACACACACCGACAGGTTCAGAAACAGGCCGAAGATTTTCTATGTTTCTATGTTTCTAATTCTTACCACTGAACCATCAGGCTCTTGAACCAAAGTGGATAACTTCACTCAACATCACTCATCCCATCACTGAATTGTTCCCACAGCCTGTAGATTCACTTTCAGTGACTCTTCATCTCATATTCTCAATATTTATTGCTTATTTTTCTCTCTTTCTTTTTTATTTGAGCAGTTCGTGTTTTTTTTTTGCACATCTGTTGTTCTCTGTCCTGTTGGGTGGAGTATTTCTTTTATTCTACTACTAAGGCATAATATGATAAAGAATAGTCAGCATGGCTTTGTCAAAGGCAGGTCGTGCCTTATGATCCTGATTGAATTTTATGAGGATGTGACTAAACACACTGATGAAGGAAGAGCAGTAGATGTAGTGTATATGGATTTCAGCAAGGCATTTGATAAGGTACCCCATGCAAGGCTTATTGAGAAAGTAAGGAGGCATGGGATCGAAGGGGACGTTCCTTTGTGGATCCAGAACTGGCTTGTCCACAGAAGGCAAAGAGTGGTTGTAGACGGGTCATAATCTGCATGGAGGTTGGTGACCAGTGGCGTGCTTCAGGGATCTGTTCTTTGACCCCTACTCCATGATTTTTATAAATGACCTGGATAAGGAAGTGGAGGGATGGGTTAGTAAATTTGCTGATGACACAAAGGTTGAGGTGTTGTGGATAGTGCGGAGGGCCGTCAAAGGTTACAGCGGGACATTGATAGGATGCAAAACTGGGCTGAGAAGTGGCAGATGGGGTTCAACCCAGATAAGTGTGAGGTGGTTCATTTTGGTAGGTCAAATATGATGGCAGAATATAGCATTAATGGTAAGACTCCTGGCAGTGTGGAGGATCAGAAGGATCTTGGGGTCCAAGTTCATATGACACTCAAAGCTGCTACATAGGTTGACTCTGTGGTTAAGAAGGCATACGGTGCATTGGCCTTCATCAACCGTGGTATTGAGTTTAAGAGCCAGGAGGTAACGTTGCAGCTATATAAGACCCTGGTCAGACCCCACTTGGAGTACTGTACTCATTTCTGGTTGCCTCACTATAGGAAGGATGTGGAAACCATAGAAAGGATGCAGAGGAGATTTACGAGGATGTTGCATGGATTGGGGAGCATGCCTTATGAGAATAGGTTGAGTGAACTCGGCCTTTTCTCCTTGGAGCGACAGAGGATGAAAGGTGAGCTGATAGAGGTGTATAAGATGATGAGAGGCATTGATCGTGTGGATAGTCAGAGGCTTTTCCCCAGGGCTGAAATGGCTAGCACAAGAGGGCATACTTTTAAGTTGCTTGAAAGTAGGTATAGAGGAGATGTCAGGGGTAAGTTTTTTACGCAGAGGGTGGTGAGTACGTGGAATGGGCTGCCAGCAACAGTGTTGGAGGCAGAAACAATAGGGTCTTTTAAGAGACTCCTGGATAGGTACATGGAGCTTAGAAAAATAGGGGGCTATGGGTAACCCTAGGTAGTTTTAAGGTAAGGACATGTTCAGCACAGCTTTGTGGGCTGAAGGGCCGTAGGTTTTCTATGTTTCTATGTTTCTAAGGGTGCCAACAAGAAATGGAATCTCAGGGTTATACATGGTGACCTATGTACTTTGATAATAAATTTACTTTGAACTTTGAAAAACTATTGTACATGTTAGAAGAGGTTCCTTTTACCCATTGGAATCAAAACAATAATAATGGACAATCCTCAGCAGGCCAGGCAGTGCTTGTGGAGAGATAAGTATTATGTACCACACACACAGAACATAGAAGAGTGCAACACAGGAACACACCCTTCGGCCCACAATGTCTGCACTAACACATTGACGACTTAAACTATATCTCTTCTGCCTGTACAGGACCCATATCAAAGATTAGCTTTATTTCTCACAGGTACGTCGAGAGAAGAATGTGGGATGATCTCATTAACACCTATCGAATGGTGAAAGGCCTAGATACAGTGGATGTGGGGAGGATCTTTCCAATTGAAATGAGGAGGAATTTCTTTAGCCAGAGAGTGGTGAATCTGTGGAATTCGTTTGCCACAGGTGGCTGTGGGGGCTAAATCGTTGGGTATATTGAAGGCAGAGGTTGGCAGATTTTTGAATGGTCAGGGCATGAAGGGTTATGGGAAGAAGGAAGCAGATTGGTGCTCAGAGGGAATATGGATCAACCATGAGTGGAGCAGACACGATGGGCCAAAGTGGACAAATTCTTCTCCTATATCTTATGGGTTAATTCTTCTCCTATATCTTATGGGTTAATTCTTCTCTTATATCTTATGGCCTGGTGAGGGTCCAGAGGAGGTTCACAAGAATGATGCCAGAAATGAAAGGGTTATAATACAAGGAACATTTGATGGGTCTGGGTCTGAACTCACTGGAATTCAGAAGGATGAGGGGCGATCTCATTGAAACCTTTTGAACGTTGAAAGGCCGAGACAGAGTAGATGTGGAAAGAATGTTTCCCATGGTGGCTGAGTTTAGGACAAGAGGGCACAGCTTCAGGATAGAGGGATGCGCTTTCAAAACAGAGATGTTGAGTAATTTCTTTAGCCAAAGGGTAGTTAATTTGTGAAATTTGTTGCCACATGCAGCTGTGGAGGCCAGGTCGTTGGGTGCATTTAAGGCAGAGATTGATAGGTTCTTGATTGGACATGGCATCAAAGGTTACAAGGAGAAGGCTGGGAACTGGGGTTGAGGAGGAGGAAAAAAGAGATCAGCCATGATTGAATCGCGGAGCAGAATCGATGGGTCAGTTAGCCTAATTCTGCTCCTATGTCTTATGGTCTTATGGAAACATTGTGAAATGTATTTACATCAAATACAAATCAGCAAGGATTGTGCTGGGCAGCCTGCAAGTGTTGACACATTTCTGGTACCAGCATAGCATAACCACCCACAACTCACTAACCATAACAGTGTGTCTTTAGAATGTGGAGGAAAAGTGGACGACCCGGAGGAAAACGCGCGATCACAGGGAGAACACATAAGTTTGTTACAGACAGTAGTGGGAATTAGACCCTTTTCTTAGGCCTGGTGCTGTACACTGTAAACAGGCTATGCTAACTGCAAGACTACCATGTCACTCCCTGAATACCTGCAATTCATATGTATGTCTAAAAGCCTCTGAAAAATTACTGCTTCCACCACTCACCCTAGTACACACCACTTTATGTTTAAATAAAACTTTCACCACACATCTCTTATAAACTTACCCCCTCTCTGCTTAAATGCATGTCTCTGGTGTTTGTCATTTTTATCTGAGAAAAAGGCTTTGACTGCCTACCATCTCTCTGCCTCTCAGAATTTTATTAACCCCTATCAGGTCATTGCCTAGCCTTTGATGTTCCAGTGAAAATAATCCAACTTCTTTTAGCTCATATACTCTAATCCTAGTAAAGCTCTTCCTCGCCCATTTCTAAGCCTCCATATCCTTTCTGTAACACACAAAATGTTGAAGGAACTCGGCAAGGTCTGACCAGTCTTGATGAATGGTCTTGGCCCAAAAAGTCAGCTCTTTATTCCTCTCCGCGGATGTTGCCTTACCTGTCGAGTCCTTCTAGCGTTTGGTGTATGGCACTCTTTATTCCACCATTTGCAAAATCTTATGTGTTTAATGAGATCCTTTTTTGTTATATTTGACCAGAACTGTACACAATTCTTCATGTCTGGCCAAGCAGCCACGCTAGGACTACCAGACTCAAACACAGTTACTTTCCCTGAGCAGTAAGGCTGATCAACACCTTCATCCACTGATTCCACCGCTACTTTATTATTTTCCATCAGATGCTTTAGGTACAACTTAGCGTTGCGTTATGGACATAAAATCAATCAATGTATATAAGCTATTTAATGTATTTATACAGCACTGTGCAGAAGTCTGAGACTCATAGATATAGCTAGGGGGCTTAAGAAATTTGAATAGTACTTTAGTAATTTTATGTATTACACTGTACTGCAGCCACAAAAAAAACAATTTTCATGACATATATGAGTGATGATAGACTTGATCCTGGTATGAGTCTCAATTGTGGACTGAGAGTGGGAAGGGGGGCAGAGACGGAGGAGTCATGTTTGACAAAAGGGGAAGGGAGAGCAAAGGGAGAATGAAGCACCAGACAGACATTCTGCAATGATTATTAAACTAACTGGTTGAAATCTAATGGCCTTACCTGGTGTCTCAGGGCAGGGTAGCGCTGGTGCAGCCACACCCGGCTGAGTGGGTGCGTCTGTATCCGCACCACCCTTGCCCCGGCACCCCTTCTCTGACACCTGTCTCACACCCCTCCCACCTCTCCTTTGGCATTCCACCTTCGTCAGTCCCAACATCATTTACCCCTGCCAGATTTATAAACTTATGTATATATTGCATTGGAACTAGAATCACAATTATTTTGTTCTCCTTACACTTGTTTACAGAAAATTACATTAAACCAGTCCTGATGAAGGGTCTCAGCCCGAAACATCAACTGCTTATTCATTTCCATAGATGCTGCCTGACCTGCTGAGTTCCTCCAGCATTTTGTGTGTGCTGCTTTAGATTTCCAGCATCTGCAGATTTTCTAGTATCTTGTGACATGAAACAATCTTGAGCCTAATCAAAGTTTTACATAGCTACAACACAACTTCCTTACTTTTATTCTCAATGCCCCCTACCAACGATGGCAAACATATCACATGCCTTCTTTACCATCCTATCTGCGTGTTTGGTCAACGTGTAAGGAGTGCAAAGCACCAGCCAATTTGCATTTAGCAAGCTCCCACGAAACAGAACTAAATAATCACCACGTTCTGCTCTTTATGCCTTTTCATGGATGCAGAACAGTTAGAGAACTGCATCAACACCACCCACTTGGTGTGACAATCGACAACAAAAACATCAATTTACACAGCACCTTGAGCACAGCAAAGCATCCCAAGGCATTTCACTGAAATTTCATTATCAAGCAGAAAACTAAAGCAATGAGATAGTGGGACAGATAACTCAGAACTTGTCAAAAGGGTTAGTGTTAAGGCATTTCTTAAATGAGCCAGAAAGCTTAGGGAATATATTCCAGAGGTGATGTCTTTGGTGTTTAATGACACTGAAGTCAATAATGATCAAATTCTGAGATGACTTAGGGGACAGAGTTACAGTAGCACCAAAAATCAAAAATCCAGTAGAAGTCAAAAGTAAAAAGTCTGGGTCCCTCTCTCTGCCTATTTATAGTGCATAGCAATATCAAGAAATCCCAGCTTGGTGACATCACAAACTTATAAATAAAAATAGTGCAAATGATCCAACAGATAATCCTTGCTCCTTTTTGGTTATTCAAAACTAAAAATTGCCTTTTTTTAGCAGAATGCCGTTAATAATTTATCATGCTCATCAGTTTACTATTAATGCTGTCAATGAAATATTCCTGAGACTGCACCCAAAATTTGCATCTCAAAAGACTTACAAAATATGTATGCGCTTCCTGCCTTTGAGTAGTTTGAAGAGCTTTTGCCCGAGATGTAGAACAATGAGGGATAAAATGCCAAAGAAGCCAGCATCTCCAACTATCTCCTCCATTGATTGACTGGTTGGCTGGATTGTAGAGTACTGTTCAGAAGTCTTAGGCATTTTATATACCTAGGGTGCCACAGACTTCTGTCAACGTGGAGAAGAGAGTGAGTCTGTCAATCTAGTGAGAGCAAAGGATGCTGGGAATGGTGAGGATGGGGCGATGTGGGAGGGGTTTGGACAGGTGACAGCGAAGGAATGCCAGGGTCAGCGATGGTGAGGGTGCAGACATATCCAGCCCCGAGACATCAGACAAGGTAACTTGATTACAAACAATTGGTTTATTGATCATTACAGAATGTCTCTCTAATGCTTCCCGCTCCCTCCCCTCTCCCTTCCAATTTGCCAACTATGATTCCCCTCTCCTTGGCCCCTTCCCACTCTCAGCCCACAATCGAGACCCATTTCAGAATCAGCTTTATCATCACTCACACCTCAAGAAATGTGTTTTTTTGGGGGGGGGGGCAGCAGTACAGTGCAATACATAGAATTACTAGAGTCCTGTGCAAAAGTCTTAGGCACCCTAGTAACACATATGTGCGTAAGACTTTTGCACAGTACTGTAGGTCATCTTGGCCTGCTGCCTTTCTGCAGAAACCACAGAAGTGAATCGGATTCCATGCAAATTCATTTTAACTTTGCAGCCTGCTTTTTATGTGTAATTGAATCAGTTATAAGAACATATGAATTGGAAGAAGAAGGGAAGGCCCCTTGAGTCTGTTCACCACGCTGTAAGATCAATGCTGAACTTTTACCTCAATTCCACTTACTTGTTCTATCCCCATTTTCTCTCCACCCAGGCTCTTGGGGTGTCATGGTTTGTGTGAAGCTAATAGAACTCAGGGCATCGGATTTCAGAGTTCAATTACGGCACTGTTTGTCAGGAGTTTTTACATTTTCTCCATGACTTTGTGAGTTTCCTCCGGGTGCTCCCACATTCCAAAAATGCACTGGATAATATATTTTTTGACCTAGCAGTGGAAGACCACAACTGTCAAGTCTCTGGCACTGAGTCTGGCCCTGTGGCTCAGAAGGGAAGGAAAGAGAAGAGGCATGTTTTAGTGAAAGGGGATTCATTGGTTAGGAGAACAGAAAGAAGGTTCAGTGGATGAGAATGAGATTCCCAGATAGATTGTTGCCTTCTGGGTGCCGGCGTCAGGGATACCTTGGATCCAGTCCACAGCCTTCTTAAGTGGAAGAGAGAACAGCCAGGCATCGTGTCCAAGTTGTGATGAGGTTCTGCAAAGTGAGTTCATGGAGTTAGGTGGTAAGGTGAAGGACAGGACCCCCAGGGTTGAGATCTCAGGATTGCTACCCATGGCACTTGTAGTGAGGCCAGAAATAGGAAGATCATACAGTTTAACATGTGACTAAGGAGTTGGTGGAGGAGAGAAGGCTTCAGATTTTTTGGATCGTTGGGCTTTCTTCCAGGGAAGATGGGACCTGTAGAGAAGGATTGGTTTGCACATGAACAGGAGGGGCAGGGAGGTCTGCTAGTACTGCATGGTAAGGGTGGGGGTGGTGGTTTAAAAAGAGATTCAAGGAGATTGGAGCCAAAGCACCAGAACAGATAGTGGAATGGCTGTGGAAAAGCATGTTATGAAGCCTATATACAAGGTAAGGAATTAAAAGGTTGAGCTTGGTGAGACTAATGTTCTGAGCTGTGCATATTTCAAAGCAAGTATTGTAGGAAAGGCAGATGAGCACGGAGCATGAATCAACACATGGTATTATGACGTTGTAGTCGCAGGAGGGGCATTACTAGCAGCTCTGTATTCTGGGGTTCCTTTGTTTTACATGTGATAGGGTGGGACTGATTAAAGGGTGAGGGGTGGACTTATTGGTCAGAGAAAATGGCTTTGGTCAGTCAAGGCAGACTGGAGAACTTGTCTAGTGAGGCTTTATGGGTGGAACTGAGGAATAAGAAAGGTATGACCGGGTTAAAGGGATTATATTACAGATCATCCAATAGTCTGTGGGATTTACAGGAGCAAATTTGTAGAGACAGAACAGACTGTTGCATGAAAAATAAGGTTGTGATAGTAGGTGATTTTAACTTTCCGCATATTGACTGGGACTTACATGCTGTAAAAGGTCTGGATGGGAAAGAGTTTGTCAAGTGTGTTCAGGAATGTTTCCTTAAACAGTACATAGAAGTCCAAACTAGAGAGTTTGTAATACTAGATCTCTTATTAGGGAATGAGATAGGGCAGGAGACAGAAGATTGTGCAAAGGAACACTTTGCATTTAGTGATCAAGGTAATTTTGGAAAAGAATAGCTCTGGTCCGCAGGTTAGGGTTCTAAATTGGAGTAAGTACAATTTTGATTGTATCAGAAAGGTTATAGTAAATGTGGATTGATACTGGTTGTTTTTTCAAAAATGTACTTGGTGAGTGGGAGGCCTTCAAAAGTGCAATATTGAGAGTACAGATTTTATATGTTCCTGTCTGAGTAAAAGACAAGGACAACAGGTTTATGGAACTTTGGTTATCAAATAGATATTGAGGCATAGGTTAAGAAAAAGAAGGAGGTGCATTGTAGATATAGGCAAGCAGGAACAAATGAGATACTCGAGTATAAGGATTGCAAGAGAACACTTAAGGAGGAAATCAGGAGGGCTAAAGGAAGGCATGAAGTTGCACTAGCGGACAAGGTGAAAGAGAATGCTAAGGACTTCTACAGATATATTATGAGCAAAAAGATAGCGAGGGACACAACTGGTCTTCTGGAAGATCAGATTGGTAATCTACGTGTGGAGCTGATAGAGATGGGAGAAATCTTAAATGGATTTTTGCACCTATATTTACACATATATAAATATGAGGCAATGCAGCAGCATAGGTCATGGACCCTATTCAAATTACAGAGGAGGAGGTGTTGGCTGTCCTGTTATTTAAGAAAGACACTAAGAATAAACCAGGAAATTACAGGGTGCAGGAGCCTGAAGACCCAAACTCAATACTTTAGAAGCAGCTTCATCCACACCAGGACCATCAGACTCCAAGGTAATTACTTTCCCCAAACAGTAAGGCTGATCAACGCCTCCACCCACTAACCCATCCCTCCACACTCCCAATCATCACTACTGTATCATTTCCTTTCAGAGTCACCGTATGTACAGACCCTCACTTTATATACACATAATCAATCCTGTGAATAATCTACCTTACGTACGCATATTTATTGTGTTTTTTTTATTATTATAGTTCTTCGTCTTGTTATGTTGTTATTTGTGCTGCATCAGATTCAGAGTAACAACAATTTTGTTCTCCTTTACACTTGTATACTGAAAAGCAATCTTGAATCTTGAATCACCCTGACATCAGACATCAGAACAGTCCTTGAACCCATAATACTTGAGTTTCACACTATTTATTACTTATTTATTTTGTAAATTACTGTAATTTATGATGCCACAAAACAACAAATTTCACAACTTTTATGATTCTGACTCTTTTACTGACCATTTACAGAAATCTAAACATCAAACATACTTTGATGAAGCACCCTCTAAATGTCATTCTTGGTCTCAGTTAGGAAAGAAAGCAGCCAGCTTATATACCGCAAGATCGCAGAAACAGCAACATAGCATTGGGAAAATACAGTGGTCATTTAGTTAGAGATACAGCACAGAAATGGCCCTTCTGGCCCTTTGAGCCATGCTACTCCAACAACCCCAAACTGATCAACCCTAGTCTAATCACAGGACAATTTAAACTGACCAATTAACCTAGCATCAGTATATATTTGGAACCAATCTGGTTTCCCTGGAGTAGAAGAGGATCATTTGCTGTGTGGAGTGATGGGACAGAGGCTGATAGATGTAGACAATATCATAAGTGCCTGGATATGGCAGATCATTGGGTATTATTTCTCATAGCAAAAGCATTTAAAAGTAAAGACTAAATCTTTAGGAAGGAAACAGAGTCTTTTTTTTCAGCAGAGGTTATTTGAATGCACTGCTTCATCAGGTGATGGAACCAGCTACTCTCAGAATTGTAAAGAAGTATTTATATCGGGGTTCTTAACCTAGGGTCCATGAACTTGGATAGGGAAAAAATTTACATCTTTATTTTTGCTAATCTCTAACTGAAAATCAGATTTTCCTTCAACTATAATTCCAATGTAATTGCCAAGAAAACATGACATCGCCTCTACTTCCTCTGAAGAATGAGGAGATTCGGCACGTCATTGAAAACCTTGGCAAACTTCTATAGATGTGTGTTGGAAAGTTTGTTTACTGACTGCATTACAGCCTGGTATGGGAACACTAATGTCTTTGAGTGGAAGATTCTACAAAAGGTAGTGGATTTGGCCCAATACATCATTGTTAAATCCCTCCCAACCTCTGAGCGCACCTACATGAAACGTTGCTGCAGAAAAGCAGCATCCATCATCAAAGATCCTCACCACCCAGGCCATGCTCCTTTCGCACTGCTGCCGTCAGGTAGAAGGTAGAGGTGCCTCAAAACGTGCACCATCAGGTTCAAAAACAGTTACTATCCCTCAACTATCAGGTTCTTGAACAGAAGTGAATAACTATACTCATTCATTTCCGGTGTTCCTACAACCAAAGGTCTCACTTCAAGGACTCTTTATCTTGTTTTCATACTCATTATCTATTGCCACTTATTTATATTTGCATTTGCACAGTTTGTTGTTCATTGATCCTGTTTATGGTTACTGTTCTATAGATTTGCTGAGTATACCTGCAGGAAAATGAATCTCAGGGTTGTATGTGGTGACATGTATGTACTCCGATAATAAATTTTACTTTGAAACTTCAAATTATGAATGTAGGAAACAAACAAAGGTCATATTCGCAGTACCTGTGACTTTGTCATCAGAATAAATCACAGATATTTTTATATCACCACCCAGGGCATGCCCCCTTCTCATTGTTACCATCAGGAAGGAGGTACAGAAGCCTGAAGGCACACACTCAATGATTCTGGAACAGCTTCTTCCCCTCTGTCATTCAGTTTCTAAATGGACATTGAACCCATGAACACTACCTCACTACTTTCTTGTTTTATTTCTGTTTTTGCACTATTTATTTTAACTGAAGTATTTAATAAACATATATATAATTACCGTAATTCAGTTATTTTCTATATTGTATTGTATTGTACTGCTACCGCCAAAGTTAACAAATTTCATGACATATGTCAGTGATATTAAACCTGATTCTGATCACATTACAGTTCTTACAAATATCTCAAAATATCATTTACGGCACACTGATCACGACTTCAAAATTACCGTAGTTATTAGATCCACTGCTAGGTTGAATGTGATTGCAGTCTTTCTGTCGGCAGCCTACGCTCTCCTTTTAATGAGAGCTATGGAAATCTTTAATTCCATATGCAACAACATATCTTCACAAATCAGAATTTTCAACACTTGTACCCATTAAAACAAATAATCAAAATTAATTGGATGTCCAACATAACGTGCATGTTGCTTTGTCAAAGATCACCCCACAGCTTAATGTTCTTATTCAAGCTAAACAACAACCGCCTTCACACTGATGTGTCTTTAAAACACAAAATTTAATTTTAATGCCTATATTTTTAATGTAGTCTTGTTATTTAATGCATTAATGTAAAGCACATATATCACTCTATCACAAATTAGTTTCTTATGTATTTCAATACCTGTATTTCAATACCTGTATTTATTTACATTATTCTTAGAAGGGGTCCATAGGCTTCACTGGACTGCCAAAGTGGTCCATGGCATTAAAAAAAGTTAAGGACCTCTTCTATAGATGAACAATTAAACCCCCAGCACAAAGAAGACCACAAATCAAGTACTGGTAAACAGAATTAGAATACGAAGGTCCTAGATGGGGTTTGTATGAATCACCTCCCCGATGGATCCTTTACTCCCAGTTAAGGGAAGATTAGCGAGCCCCTGGTGGGCAAAGGGCACGTCAAAGAACGGTTGAAGAACGTCAACATTGTGTGTAAAAACTGGGAAGATATTGCACTCGATAAATACACCTAGAGGAAATCTGTTCAAAGGAGAGGTGTGCTACATGAACATGACCTCACTGAGCCACAACGAGCAAAGAGAATCTGAGCAACCAAAAGGCCCAACCATTAACAACAGCCACCAGAATATGTGGATGCCAGACTGGCTATAACAGCCAACTGAAAACCCACCAGTAGATAACCCCTTAGGAGTACATCGTGCGGGACTCAAGCAACCATGCTTCTGGTTGGCATTTATATGCTGGGTTGAATGGTCTCATTCCATGCTGTTTGAATTCCTGACTATATTATTATCTTTCTCTGCTTCTTGAATTTCCTTGGTTGAGGGACATACCTGTATATTGGTCTGGATATGGACTTACTCCCCTGTTCATATTCATTGCCTGTTCTGAAGGGAAGATATAGAACCACAGAATCATACAGCACAGAAACTGGCCCTTTGGCTCATCTAGTCTGTGTTGAACCATTTAAACTGCCTATTCCCATCAATCAGCTCTCAATACCCCTACCATCATGTACCTATCTAAACTTCACTTAACCATTGAAATCAGCTCATATACACACTTGTGTGGGCGGCTCATTCCACACACCCATGATCCTCTGAGTGAAGAAGCTTCCCCCTCCTCCCATGCTCCCTTTCAGCTTTTCACTTTTCATCCTTAACCCATGACCTCTGATTGCAGTCCCAGCCAACCTCAGTGGAAAAAGCCTGCTTGCATTTATCCTCTCCATACCCCTCATAATTTGGTATACCTCTATCAAATCTTCTCTTCATCTTCCATGTTCCATTGGATAAAGTCCTAATTTATTCAACCTTTCCTTATAACTCAGGTCCTCCAGATGTGGCAACATCTTTGTAAATTTTCTCTGTACTCCTTCAAACTTACTTACATCTTTTCTGTAAGTAGGTGAGCCAAACTGCACACAATATCCAAATCAGGCCTCACACAATGTCGATATAATATCTTATCTCCTGTACTCAATACGTTGATTTATGAAGGCCAATGTGCCAAAAAGATTTCTTTATGACCCTACCTACCAGTGACTCCACTTTCATTGAATTATGGACCTGTATTCCCAGATCCCTTTGTTCTACCACACTCCCCAGTGTCCTATTGTTCACTGAGAAAGACCTACCTCGATTGGTCCTTCACTCAATCTTCTACGTTCCATGTTTAATGTGTTTAATGTTTCCTCTCTGATAATATAACACCCCCTCAGTACAATTCTGGATTGTCAACATGGATTTTATGACATCCAGACCACATTGTGTATCTTCCCCAAATTCCAAATATAAGACTATAACAGCAATGTTTATATTAATATTATTATTTCATGTGTTTTGAAGTTTTATTTTCCTGTTCACTTTTACTGGAATTTGTAGTCTTTCACATCATGGGAATGTGGCGAGAGTGATGGGTGTCAGGTTTAAATCCAAAAAAATATAAGGGTTTTCATGGTATTTTCATTGGCCAGGCTTCAGTCCATTTCCCATTCTGCCTTGAATCCAGACACTTCCTAGATGGATGAAACCTAAAGCATGGCTGGGTGAGCTTGGAGGTAACCTCAGCAAGCGTGTTGCTTATTTAAATATTTAAGGTAGTTTCACCTCTTGAATCTTTCCTTTTATTTATTTATCTATGTAGCAGTACAGTGCAGAACAGGACCTGCAAGCCTCAGCACCCAGCAACCCAGAGATTTAACCCTAGCCTAATCATAGGACAATTTACAATGACTAATTAACTACTAAATGGTAGGTCTTTGGAATGTGGGAGGAAACTGGAGAAGGACATACAAACAGGGAGGAGGCCAGAACTGGAATTCCGAAGTCCAATGTCCCGAGCTGTAATAACGTCACACTAACTGCCATTGTGCTCCATTCAGCATTAACACTCTATGATTGGGTGCCCATTCATTGGGAAAACTGACAGCTGAAGGGTGCAAGGAATCCTAACTGGAAGCTTTAAATGACTTTCTATTCAGATTATAAAAGAACTCATCCAGCCAACCTGATCTCCAGTAAGATTCCGATGACAATTCACCCTGTCTATGTCCCAAGTGTGGTGCAGAGATTAGGCGAATACACGTCGTCGTTTTCCCAGTGTTGGGGAATCAAGAACGAGAGGGCATAGGTTTAGGGTGAGAAAGGAAAGATTTCATAGGAACCTGAGGGGCAACATTTTCACCTAGAGCATGATCCATACATGGACCGAGCTCCACGAGGAAGTTGTTGAAGCAGAGAGATTAACATTTAAAAGGCACTTGGACAGGTAACCTGGCTCCTGGCTTTCATGTGTAGCTTAGCTACCAAACATGGCCGAACTGTTTCAACTGACAGGAGAACGAGCAAAGACGGGTTACTGTGTCTTAAGATCAGTCGCTTTGGGGATATGGGGTCTTGACAACCATGGTTGGCAGCCCATCTAGGAGAAGAAAAACTCTAATCTCAAAACTACACTGCCTTGCGACTGTACCCACTCATGGGGAAGGCTTTGGGAGTAAAACTCAAGGAAAATTCCAGAGTTGGAGTCCCTAAGGCAGTCCTACGTAGAGTTCAACACTGACGGGCAAATCCAGCAACACAGTTGGAGCCAATCTGTGTCAGTCTCTGCCATTCCTTTGGATTTCTCAACTGCACGGAGAGGGGGAACCTGCTGCGTGAGTAACAACTTGTTCTGTACTGCTCTGGCTTGTGTATCAACTTCAACACCTAGGATGCAACATCCATGGTCAACTTTGACCAACAGAGGGACAGCCTTGTACAGGTATAGTACACAAATAGGAATTGTTTCCAACCAACCTGGGGTTCATGGACCCCTTGCTTAATGGTATTGGACCATGGCATAAAAAAGGTTGGGAAGCCCTGATTTAAAGGGATGTGGACAAAATGCTGGAAAATGAGACAAGTTTTGACAGACATAGACTGGTTGGGACAATGGGCCTGTTTGCATGCTATTTGACGCTATGACTTCATTAGGTTCCCTCACAATCTGGTCCATTCTTTCTAATTATTTTATTTTGTTTTAGAGATACAGAGCAGAACAGGCCTTTCCAGCCTAATGAGCCACACCGCCCAGCAACCCACCTATTTAACCCTAGCCTAATCACAGGACAATTTATAATGACCAACTAACCTATCAACTGATACGTCTGTGGAGGAAACCTGGGCACCCAGGACAAACGTGCAAATTTCTTAACATACAGCTCTGGAATTGAACTCTGAACTCTGACGCCCTGAATTATAATGGTGTCACGCTAACCACTATGCTACTGTGACATCCAAATGTTTCACAATATTTGCCTGTGATGCCTCCTTGACTTTCCTCAGACCGCTCCAAAATATTCAAGCCACTTTGAAACCAAATCCAGAACCAATATATTCCAAGTACAGAAAACTGTTATTCTGACAGTATTCCTCACCAGACAGGGAAACAAATCTAACCTCTGGATAGGAATTGCTTTTTTTTGATAAAATGAACTGATTGCTGAAATATTCAGAGAAATCTGGACCTTCAAGTTACTTCATCAGAACTCCTCCCCTGCTTTGAAATCCAGTTCCTAAATTTTCTTCCTAATCTCTTAAGCCTATATCCCTTAAGATTTGCATCACTGTTGTGTAGCCAAGTGGAATGAAATTAATCTGTCTCTGGACTTTTAAACCTTTCGCTGGATGTGCAGGAACAGCTTCAGAGCTGACATGCTCTCTGGTGCTCCCATGCTATCTGTGGGAAACGGATTTGCATTCAGATCATTTATTTATTACATGTACATCGAAACATAAAGTGAAATGTGTTGTCTGTGTTAACAACCAAAGGGGACAGCCAGCACATGTCACCATACGTAGCAGACCATAATGCTGAGCAGAACAACAAAAACAGCCAGCAATAACAAAACAAACCTCTTTTCTCTCTCCTATCCACCCACCCACTAACAGGTTTCATAATGACGTGCCCTAGATCTGCATCAATAATCTTCAATTATTATTTTCCTGAACTCAGTTTAATTTATTTATCATTTACATTGAAACATACAGTGAAATGCATTTGTGTTCACAGCCAACACAATATATTGATGTGCTGGAGGCAGCCCACAAGTGTGCCATACATTCCGGCTCCAACTTTGTGTGCCTACAACACAGATTACAATGAGCAATAAAACAACAACAGCAAAATAAAACCTTCCCTTCCTCCACCTATTGACAAACACCGACACTCCTGCTACCCCAGGACCGGCCTTAGCCTGCAGCCTCAAATGGGCTCACATGTTTGCAGACCTAGGTTTTCAGCTTTCGTGCCCCAAATTCTGGTCTTCCAATTGGCCTTTGAGCTTTGCTCTTCGGTGTCAACTCTAAGGCTCACCGATGACAGGACGTCAAATTCCAGGCGTCAAACACCAGACTCGCCAATGACAAGAATCCAAACTCCAGGCATCAAACTCCATACTTGCCGATTCACATATCTAGGGGTCTCTGTCACTTGCCTTCATACCTCGGATCCCACTGATTCTGGAGGAGATTCATTGATCCTCGAGGGGTTGGAGTGCAGTCACTAGTCTTCATCCTCCTTGGTCTTCATCCACAGCACCTGCTGGCCCGACATCCATCTACAGATGTCCTACAGTACATCCACACCATTGGTCTCCGTCATATGCAGAGCAGAGGCCCTAGATCCCAGCCTGACTAGTTCCCTACATCCTTATCCTTAAACTTTAACCTGACCCTAAATCCCCTCTCTGCCCTACAAACCACCCCTATGAACCTAAAAAACAACTAGATCTGAGCCACAAAGCTCAGTACTACCAAAGGCTTCTATTCATTTCCTTGGTCTCTCCTTAATGAAGAAGGAACTGGCATTTCAAAGTGTGGGGACTCTAATTCATGGTCAAATTCTCTGGACCAGCTGACAGTGGTGTCTGAAAAGAGGATGCTGTCCAAGTTGCATGCCATCTTGGACAATGTCTCCCATCCACTACATAATGTACTGGTTGGGCACAGGAGTACATTCAGCCAGAGACTCATTCCACCGAGATGCAACACAGAGCGTCATAGGAAGTCATTCCTGTCTGTGGCCATCAAACTTTACAACTCCTCCCTTGGAGGGTCAGACACCCTGAGCCAATAGGCTGGTCCTAGACTTATTTCCTGGCATCATTTACATATTACTATTTAACTATTTATGGTTTTATTACTATTTATTATTTATGGTGCAACTGTAACAAAAACCGATTTCCCCCGGGATCAATAAAGTATGACTATGACTAAATTGGATACAGTCCTCACATTCAGGAACAATATATCTCTTTTCTGAACTACTGTGTATTCAAGACTCAGGATTCAAGATTGTTTAATGTTAGTTGTAGTACACAAGTGTAAAGGAGAACTCCATAAGACCATAAGACAAAGGAGCAGAAGTAGGCCATTCGGCCCATCGAGTCTGCTCCGCCATTTTATCATGAGCTGACCCATTTTATCGTATTTAGTCCCACTGCCCCGCCTTCTCAGCATAACCTTTGATGCCCTGGCTACTCATATACCTATCCATCTCTGCCTTAAATACACCCAGTGACTTGGCCTCCACTGCTGCCCGTGCAACAAATTCCATAGATTCACCACCCTCTGACTAAAAAAATTTTTTCGCATTTCTGTTCTGAAAGGGCACCCTTCAATCTTGAAGTCATGCCCTCTCGTACTAGATTCCCCCATCATGGGAAACAACTTTGCCACATCCACTCTGTCCATGCTTTTTAACATTCGAAATGTTTCTATGAGGTCTCCCCTCATTCTTCTAAACTCCAAGGAATACAGTCCAAGAGCGGACAAACCTTCCTCATATGTTAACCCTCTCATTCCCGGAATCATTCTAGTGAATCTTCTCTGTACCCTCTCCAACATCAGCACATCCTTTCTTAAATAAGGAGACCAAAACTGCCCACAGTACTCCAAGTGAGGTCTCACCAGCGCCTTATAAAGCCTCAACATCACATCCCTGCTCCTACACTCTATTCCTCTAGAAATGAATGCCAACATTGCATTTGCCTTCTTCACTACTGACTCAACCTGGAGGTTAACTTTAAGGGAATCCTGTACGAGGACTCCCAAGTCCCGTTGCATCTCAGAACTTTGAATTCTTTCTCCATTTAAATAATAGTCTGCCTGTTTAGTTTTTCTGCCAAAGTGCATAACCATACACTTTCCAACATTGTACTTCATTTGCCACTTCTCTGCCCATTCTTCCAATCTATCCAAGTCTCTCTGCAGCCTCTCCGTTTCCTCAGCACTACCGGCCCCTCCACCTATCTTCGTATCGTCAGCAAACTTAGCCACAAAGCCATCTATTCCATAATCCAAATCGTTGATGTACAATGTAAAAAGAAGCGGCCCCATCACTGATCCCTGTGGAACACCACTGGTAACCGGCAGCCAACCAGAATAGGATCCCTTTATTCCCACTCTCTGTTTCCTGCCAATCAGCCAACGCTCTATCCACGTATGTAACTTTCCTGTAATTCCATGGGCTCTTATCTTGTTAAGCAGCCTAATGTGTGGCACCTTGTCAAAGGCCTTCTGAAAATCCAAATATACAACATCCACTGCATCTCCCTTGTCTAGCTTACTGGTAATTTCCTCAAAAAATTGTAATAGGTTTGTCAGGCAGGATTTTCCTTTAAGGAATCCATGCTGAGTTCTGCCTATCTTGTCATATGCCTCCAGGTACTCTGTAACCTTATCCTTGACAATCGACTCCAACAACTTCCCAACCACCGACGTCAAGCTAACAGGTCTATAATTTCCTTTTTGCTTCCTTGCCCCCTTCTTAAATAGTGGAGTGACATTTGCAATCTTCCAGTCTTCCGGAACCATGCCAGAATCTATCGACTTTTGAAAGATCATTGCTAATGCCTCCGCAATCTCCACAGTTACTTCCTTCAGAACACGAGGGTGCATTCCATCTGGTCCAGGAGATTTATCGACCTTTAGCCTATTCAGCTTCCTGAGTACTTCCTCTGTCGTAATTGTGACTGCGCACACTTCTCTTCCCTGCCACCCTTGAGTGTCTGGTATCCTGCTGTCTTCCTCAGTGAAGACTGATGCAAAATACTTGTTCAGTTCCCCTGCCATCTCCTCATCTCCCATTACAATTTCTCCAGTATCATTTTCTATCGGTCCTATATCTACTCTCACCTGTCTTTTACTCTTTATATACTTGAAAAAGCTTTTAGTATCCTCTTTGATATTATTTGCTAATTTCCTTTCATAGTTAATCTTTTCTCTCTTAATGACCTTCTTGGTTTCCTTTTGTAAGGTTTTAAAGACTTCCCAATCCTCTGTCTTCCCACTAATTTTTGCTTCCTTGTATGCCCTCTCCTTCGTTTTAACTTTGGCTTTGACTTCTTTTGTCAACCACGGTTGCATCCTTTTTCCACTCGAAAATTTCTTCTTTTTTGGAATATTATTGTCCTGCACATTCCTCATTTCTCACATAAACTCCAACCACTGCTGCTCTGCCGTCTTTCCCGCCAGTGTCTCTTTCCAGTCAACTTTGGCCAGTTCCTCTCTCATGCCACTGTAGTTTCCTTTACTGCACTGAAACACCGACACATCAGATTTCGGCTTCTCTTCTTCTAATTTCACAGTGAACTCAATCATGTTATGATCACTGCCTCCTAAGGGTTCCTTCACCTCAATCTCTCTAATCACCTCTGGTTCATTACACAATACCCAATCCAATACAGCCGATCCCCTAGTGGGCTCAACAACAAGCTGTTCTAAAAAGCCATCTCGCAGACATTCTACAAATTCTCTCTCTTGAGATACAGTGCCGACCTGATTTTTCCAATCTACTCGCATGTTTAAATCCCCCACAATTATCATAACACTGCCCTTCTTCAAACTTTTTCTATTTCCATTTGTAATTTGTAGTCCACATCCCTGCAGCTGTTTGGAGGCCTATAAATAACTGCCATCAGGGTCCTTTTACCCCTGCTATTCCTTAGCTCAACCCATAAAGATTCTGCACCTTCCGATCCTATATCACCTCTTTCTAATGATTTAATATCATTTTTTACCAATAAAGCCACGCCTCCCCCTCTGCCTACCTTCCTATCCTTCCAATACACCGTGTATCCTTGGACGTTCAGCTCCCAGAGACATGCATCCTTTAGCCAGGTCTCAGTGATGGCCACAATATCATACCTGCCAATCTGTAGCTGTACAACAAGATCATCCACCTTATTTCTTATGCTGCGTACATTTAAGTACAACACCTTAAGACCAGTATTTGATACTTTTTGCTTCGATTTCACTGCAACTTTATTGCACTGCAACTCATCCCAATGGCTACACATTTGCCCCATCATCTGCCTGTCTTTCCTGACATCTTTACTGCTCACAAGATAGTTATTATTCTGGGTCTAATACACCACAGTGGCATAGTGGTTAGCACAATGCCCTATTGTACAGGCAGTCCAGGTTCGATTCCCACTGCTGCCTGTAAGGAGTTTGTATATTCTCCCTTTGACTGCGTGGGATTCCTCAAGGTGCTACGGCTTCTTCCACAATCAAAAGACCTACTGATTGTTCGGTTAATTGGTCATAGTAAATTGTCCTGTTATTGGGTTAGGATTAAGTCAGGGGATCACTGAGCAGCGTGGCTTGGGAGACTGGAAGAGCCTGTTCTGTGCTGTCACTCTATGAAGTGATGCTGGGCACAGCAAAGTCTGTACATAAGGTGATTCTGACAGGAAATGATAAAGTAGTGGTGGTGGGGTATGTGGTTGGGTAGTTAATATGGCCAAATGTTGATCAGTCTTTCTGCTTGGGAAAAGTAACTGAATTTGAGGCTGGTAATCCTGGTGTGGATGTTTCATAGCCTCCTACCTGATGGGAGTGGGACAAACAATCCATGAGCAGGGTAGGTGAGAAAACAGTTGGAGAACACAAAAGCCTAGCAGAAAGCCAAAACATTCATAGACAAAAATACCTGGGTGATGCGGGTGGTGGGGTAGAGATATGTCATAATCAGAATCAGATTTATTATTACTGGCATCTGTCGTGAAATCTGTTAACTCAGCAGCAGCAGTTCAGAACGATACATAATACAGAAGAAGAAAAAAAATAAATAAATCAATTACAGTATACTTATATTGAATAATTTTAAATTGTGCAAAAAACAGAGATAATATATATTTTAAAAAGTGAGTTAGTGTTCAAGGGTTCAATGTCCATTTAGGAATTGGATGACAGAGGGGAAGAAAGCGTTCGTGAATCACTAAGCGTATGCCTTCAGGCTTCTGTACCTCCTATCTGATCGTAACAACGAGAAAAGGGCATTCCCTGGGTGCTGGAGGTCCTTAATAATGGATGCTGCCTTTCTGAAACACTGCTCCTTGACAATGTCCTGGGTACTTTGTAGGCTGGTACCCAAGATGGAGCCGTCTAAATTTACAACCCTCTGCAGCTTCTTTCGGTCCTGTGCAGTAGCCCCCACCTGCATACCAGACAGTGATGCAGCCTGTCAGAATGCTCTCCACGGTACGCCTACAGAAGATTTTGAGTGTATTTGTTGACATACCAAATCTCTTCAAACTCCTAATAAAGTATAGCCACTGTCTTGCCTTCTTTATAACTGCATTGATATGTTGGGACCAGGTTAGATCCTCAGAGATCTTGACACCCTGGAACTTGAAACTGCTCACTCTCTGCACTTCTGATCCCTCTATGAGGATCGGTATGTGTTCCTTCGTCTTACCCTTCCTGAAATCCACAATCAGCTCTTTCGTCATACTGACATTGAGTGCCAGGTTTTTGTTGCGACACCATTCCACTAGTTGGCATATCTCACTCCTGAGGTGCGCCAGTGTTGATAGTCAGCGAGGAGTATATGTCATCACCAATCCACACAGATTTTGGTCATCTGGTTAGGAAGTTGAGGATCCAATTGCAGAGGGAGGTACAGAGGCCCAGGTTCTGCAACTTCTCCATCAGGATTGTGGGAATGATGGTATTAAATGCTGAGCTATAGTCTATGAACATCATCCTGACATAGGTGCTTGTGTTGTCCAGGTGATCTAAAGCCATGTGGAGCCATTGAGATTGCATCTGCCATTGACCTATTGTGACAATGGGTAAATTGCAACGGGTCCAGGTCCTTGCTGAGGCGGGAGTTCAGTCTAGCCATGACCAACCTCTCAAAGCATTTTATAACTGTAGATGTGAGTGTTCCCCGGTGATATTCATGAAGGCAGCTCACATTATTCTGCATAGCCACTGGTATAATTGTTGCCTTTTTAAAGCAAGTGGGAACTTCCACCCATAGCAGTAAGAGGTTGAAAACATCCTTGAGTACTCCTGCCAGTAGGTTGGCACAGGTTTTCAGTGCCTTACCAGGAACTCCATTGGGACCTTCCGCCTTGCAAGGGTTCACTCTCTTTAAAGACAGCCTAACATTGGCCTCTGAGACAAGATCACAAGGTCATCAGGTGCAGCAGGGATCTTCACAGCTGTAGTTATATTCTCCCTTTCAAATGAGGTGTAAGCCATTCCTCCCCTGCGCTAGCCTGCGGGTTACCCTTGGGCAAGGGGTAGCACCTGCTTAGCCTCACCAGTCGGGGTCACGTGAGGCCATGAGAACAGGTGCTGGATGATTGTATGAGCAGCTGGTGCATATCACAAGTCCTGGTTATGCGACCACTGATGCCAAGCAGACAATCTCTGAAGAGTATTAAGAATGGCTGGGGTCACCCATCTTGTAAAGACCCTGCCCGGAAGAAGAAAATAGCAAATCACTTCTGTAGAAAAACTCTCCAAGAATAATCACAGATATCAGAAGACCATGATCACCTACATCATACTACATGGCGCATAGCAAGTGAATTAATTAAAGTTATGATAAATTTTGTTCAATGTACATTTCAAAACTGAGCAAGTTTAATCTAATCTAATTTTAGAAAAGATAACCAGTTGCAGTGCATTCTGTAACTGTTAATGGAGTCAGAAGTGGTCTGGGAGAAGAATGGAAGGATAGAAGCACTGGTCCATGACCCTCCAGGATGGTTCCAGACTCTGCATTTCAATGGGTGGGGACAGAAGAAGATAGAGACGCATTGGACCTGATTGGACAATTCCGCATGGATTAACTGTCCTCATTGGGATTCAACTCGGCCCATTTGGAAAGGGTATGCAAGCTTGGTTAATCCATGGGAAATTGGGTTAAAGGTGAATAGGGAGGCAGGGAATGATTTGTTGGAAACTTCAGTGTTTAGATTTTAACACATCCGACTTAATCATGGAAAGATTAAGGTAAAATTAGTTGAGTAGGTAAAGTTCCTTGTTGTTGAACATTTTCAGGGTAGGTTAACTGCAAGATCAGATTTTTTCAAGCAGGTTCTCTGAAAAAGAACCCTGTGCAGAGAGCGCATAACAGAACATTCTAGATTTGTTTCTCTTCAATTTTCAACTGGAATGGAAGAAAAGTTTATTCAAGAGGTCTTGATATCTGCTCCTGACAGCATGTGCTACTGTACTGGTAATTTCTCTGGCAGTCCAGTTTGAATCCGGCAACCATGGCAGGACTTGGGTCCTCTTTGAAGTGTCTGCAAGGTCAGCACATCCTTTCTTAGGTAAGGGGCCCAAAACTGATCACAATACTTCAAGTGAGGCATCACTAGTGCCTTATATAGCATCCATTTAGCAGCTAAAATTGAGTTCATTGTGTCAAAGGCCTTCAGAGAGCCTTCACACACACACTGCCAGCTAATAATCTGAAATGAGTAGGCACCCCTGTAAAATTATATTCATTGCCACTGATGCTACTTGACCTTCTGAGTTCCTCCAGCATTTTGTGTGTGGTGCTCTAAAAATTCAGGCATATTTCCCTGGACCTGCAGTTACACCTGACCACACAGGATAAAGATAGCGAAATTCCTTCTCTGAATAACAAGAATAAACCAGATGGGATTTTGTGGCAATCTGGTAGCTTCATGATACGAGCTTTCCAATGCAGAATTATTTATTTAATTAACTGAACTTAAATTCCTCAGCTTCTGTGTGGCATCTGATCTTCCATCTGAACTTTTTGCAGAGGCTTCCACTGAAGCAGTCACATTGGCAGTCTGCTACTGAAGTCCTGTATAACACCACCTGCAAAGCTGAGTAGCTGACAGCACAAAAATATTCTTACTGAGGAAGATTTATTAATAATTACTTAAAAATGAATCACCGGAACTCAATAGCAATTATAATGACCATCCGCTTGATTAATACTTTGAGTGATTTGTGTCATGTGGCTAAGATCAGAATTCGGTAGGCCTGATCTCATCAACACGGGGAGTTTAAACTAACATCAGTGTTGGCGCAGAATAATTTTACAGAGGTAGGTGCCTATTAATTTTGGATTATTAGCTGGCAGTGTATGTGGAGGTTCTCTGAAGGCCTTTGACATAATGAACTCAATTTTAGCTGTTAAGTGGATGCTATATTACAGAGAAATAAGTGCCATTGTAAAAAAAAACGATTTAGCACAACAACATTTGGTAATTAGCTTTAAATTGGCCTTGTTTATTCATCTACCTCATGCAGATAAGTTGAACATGTGATCAAAATCCCTCTAACAATTTCAGTGCCCCAAATAAAGTAAGTCTCAAATTCTTAACACCAACGGCAGCAAGAGAGCCTGCTTGTCAAGATCTCCTTTTTATTCTAATCTTTAAAAACAAAACTAAGTCCTCTTTCTCTACCCTGACCTGGACAAAAGTATTTCACCTCATAGTGAGATACGAAGTAGAAAAAAAGTGACTGTTTATTTCCCTTCCTTCTGAAACACTAAGAATTCCTTCAGGGAATTAAGCAAGCAATTACAGCTGGAGGCTTAGGACACAAATTCTGCATACAGACTTGCCTCATCCAACTGGTCAAGTATTATCTCATCAAATAATGTTTTTTTTCCACCAATAATCATAGAAAGCTGTATCTCATAACTGAAAATAAGCAATTGCAATGCAGCAGAGTGTGAGATGGGTGTCGTGGGAGTGCGAGTTGCTGGAGTTGAAGGTGGAATGACTTTGGGGGAAGGTGGGTGTGGGCAGTGGGGGAAATTGTTTCCAGAAAATTACTTCCAGACTGTCTGATGCAATCACACACTGTATAAGCAGAGCAATGCTCAGACATGGTTTCCCATCATGAACTGTGCTAAAAAAGACCAGATGGCAATTTCTGCCCATGTTGACAAGGGAGCTGTGTTACTTTGGTCATATTGCAAGGATTTATAAAAGAATTTACACTATCTCTGCCCTTATTCCATCTAATCCCACACATTTGAAGGGAATCCCTTTATTGGTTTGCCTGAACCTCCCATAGCAGAAACGAGGAAATATCAAAGAAAGAAATATATATAGAAACATAGAAAATAGGTGCAGGAGTAGGCCATTTGGCCCTTCGAGCCTGCACCACCATTTATTATGATCATGGCTGATCATCCAACTCAGAACCCCGCCCCAGCCATCCCTCCATACCCCCTGACCGCCGTAGCCACAAGGGCCATATCTAACTCCCTCTTAAACATAGCCAATGAACTGGCCTCAACTGTTTCCTGTGGCAGAGAATTCCACAGATTCACCACTCTCTGTGTGAAGAAGTTTTTCCTAATCTCGGTCCTAAAAGGCTTCCCCTTTATCCTCAAACTGTGACCCCTCGTTCTGGACTTCCGCAACATCGGGAACAATCTTCCTGCTTCTAGCCTGTCTAATCCCTTTAGGATTTTATACGTTTCAATCAGATCCCCCCTCAATTTTCTAAATTCCAACGAGTACAAGCCCAGTTCATCCAGTCTTTCTTCATATGAAAGTCCTGCCATCCCAGGAATAAATCTGGTGAACCTTCTTTGTACTCCCTCTATGGCAAGGATGTCTTTCCTCAGATTACGGGACCAAAACTGCACACAATACTCCAGGTGTGGTCTCACCAAGGCCTTGTACAACTGCAGTAGTACCTCCCTGCTCCTGTACTCGAATCCTCTCGCTATAAATGCCAGCATACCATTCGCCTTTTTCACCGCCTGCTGTACCTGCATGCCCACTTTCAATGACTGGTGTATAATGACACCCAGGTCTCGTTGCACCTCCCCTTTTCCTAATCGGCCACCATTCAGATAATAATCTGTTTTCCTATTTTTGCCACCAAGGTGGATAACTTCACATTTATCCACATTAAATTGCATCTGCCATTAATTTGCCCACTCACCTAACCTATCCAAGTCACCCTGCATCCTCTTAGCATCCTCCTAACTGCTAACACTGCCACCCAGCTTCGTGTCATCCGCAAACTTGGAGATGCTGCATTTAATTCCCTCATCCAAGTCATTAATATATATTGTAAACAACTGGGGTCCCAGCACTGAGCCTTGCGGTACCCCACTAGTCACCGCCTGCCATTCTGAAAAGTTCCCGTTTATTCCCACTCTTTGCTTCCTGTCTGCTAACCAATTCTCCACCCACACCAATACCTTACCCCCAATACCGTGTGCTTTAAGTTTGCACACTAATCTCCTGTGTGGGACCTTGTCAAAAGCCTTTTGAAAATCCAAATATACCACATCCACTGGTTCTCCCCTATCCACTCTACTAGTTACATCCTCAAAAAATTCTATGAGATTCATCAGACATGATTTTCCTTTCACAAATCCATGCTGACTTTGTCCGATGATTTCACCGCTTTCCAAATGTGCTGTTATCACATCCTTGATTACTGACTCCAGCAGTTTCCCCACCACCGACGTTAGGCTAACCGGTCTATAATTCCCCGGTTTCTCTCTCCCTCCTTTTTTAAAAAGTGGGGTTACATTAGCCACCCTCCAATCCTCAGGAACTAGTCCAGAATCTAACGAGTTTTGAAAAATTATCACTAATGCATCCACTATTTCTTGGGCTACTTCCTTAAGCACTCTAGGATGCAGACCATCTGGCCCTGGGGATTTATCTGCCTTCAATCCCTTCAATTTACCTAACACCACTTCCCTACTAACAAGTATTTCACTCAGTTCCTCCATCTCACTGGACCCTCTGTCCCTTACTATTTCTGGAAGATTATTTATGTCCTCCTTAGTGAAGACAGAACCAAAGTAATTATTCAATTGGTCTGCCATGTCCTTGCTCCCCATAATCAATTCACCTGTTTCTGTCTGTAGGGGACCTACATTTGTCTTTACCAGTCTTTTCCTTTTTACATATCTATAAAAGCTTTTACAGTCAGTTTTTATGTTCCCTGCCAGTTTTCTCTCATAATCTTTTTTCCCCTTCCTAATTAAGCCCTTTGTCCTCCTCTGCTGAAATCTGAATTTCTCCCAGTCCTCAGGTGAGCCACTTTTTCTGGCTAATTTGTATGCTTCTTCTTTGGAATTGATACTATCCCTAATTTCTCTTGTCAGCCATGGGTGCACTACCTTCCTTGATT
The DNA here is from genome assembly GCF_963921235.1 of Mobula hypostoma. Lineage (NCBI taxonomy): Eukaryota > Metazoa > Chordata > Chondrichthyes > Myliobatiformes > Myliobatidae > Mobula > Mobula hypostoma. Next base: position 8,470,229 of record NC_086097.1, on the reverse strand, counting down.
TATTCTTTTGCCAAACTGGGATGAACAATTGTTGTAGTTCATCCATGCAATCTTTAAATGCTTGCCATTGCATATCCACCGTCAATCCTTTAAGTGTCATTTGCCAGTCTATCTCAGCTAATTCACGTCTCATACCTTCAAAGTTACCCCTCTTTAAGTTCAGAACCTTTGTTTCTCAATTAACTATGTCACTCTCCATCTTAATGAAGAATTCCACCATATTATGGTCACTCTTACCCAAGGGACCTCTCACGACAAGATTGCTAATTAACCCTTCCTCATTGCTCAAAACCCAGTCCAGAATAGTCTGCTCTCTAGTTGGTTCCTCGACATGTTGGTTCAAAAAACCATCCCGCATACATTCCAAGAAATCCTCTTCCTCAGCACCTTTACCAATTTGGTTCACCCAATCTACATGTAGATTGAAGTCACCCATTATAACTGCTGTTCCTTTATTGCACACATTTCTAATTTCCTGTTTAATACCATCGCCGACCTCACTACTACTGTTAGGTGGCCTGTACACAACTCCCACCAGCGTCTTCTGCCCCTTAGTGTTACGCAGCTCTACCCATATCGATTCCACATCTTCCTGGCTTATGTCCTTCCTTTCTATTGTGTTAATCTCTTCTTTAACCAGCAACGCCACCCCACCTCCCCTTCCTTCATGTCTATCCCTCCTGAATATTGAATATCCCTGAACGTTGAGCTCCCATCCCTGGTCACCCTGGAACCATGTCTCTGTGAACCCAACTATATCATAATCATTAATAACAATCTGCACTTTCAATTCATCCACCTTATTACGAATGCTCCTTGCATTGACACACAAAGCCTTCAGGCGCTCTTTTACAACTCTCTTAGCCCTTATACAATTATGTTGAAAAGTGGCCCTTTTTAATGCTTGACCTGGATTTGTCGGCCTGCCACTTTAACTTTTCTCCTTAGTACTTTTTGCTTCTACCCTCACTTTACACCCCTCTGTCTCTCTGCACTGGTAGAGAGACATATGTGTAACCTAACCCCTTTATTCCTATTTTCATAATCAACTGGGAGGGCACATGCATTGTGTGTGGACACTTTTGTTTGGCTGTTCCCTAAAACAAATAACAGGAATAGAACCATCAACAAACATTCTTTATCAAAGATGAACAAAGCTGAAAGAAACAATTTCATCAATTTCTCCAACTTCTAGTAACTTCCGCCTTCCCTCTTCTTCAATTCCCCACCCTGGTCCCTCTCTTACCTCTTTTCCTCACTTGCCTATCACCTCCTCCTCGTGCCCCTCCCTCTTTGCTTTCTCCTATGGGATTCCTCTCCTATCAGATTCCTTCTTCTCCAACCCTTTTCCTTTCCCACCTATCAACTCCAATTTTCTTACTGCATTCCCCACCCCCACCCCCACCCACCTGGCTTCACCTTGTACTCCTTCCACTCCTCCCTAATTCTTACTTTAACTTCTTCCTCACTCCTTTGCAGTCCAAATGAAGGGTCTTGGCATGAAATATGGACTGTTTATTAATTTCCATAGATGCTGCCTGACCTACTGAGTTCCTCCAGCATTCTCTGTATGTTTATTCTCACTGAACAGTAGTGGCTGGTACATGATACATCAATGTTACCCAAAGCTCTAAAAGGCACTCCTACACTTCTATCGACAAGTCCTTGCTATCTGCTGACTTATCACCCAGGGGTCCACCGAATGGTGAGGTTGACTCTGTATTACTGAGGGTGCAGGTTAGTAGCAAAGCCAGAACCAGGAGAGTTAGATAGGTAGGTAGATAGATACTTTATTGATCCCAAAGTAAATTGCAATGTCACAGTAGCATTACAAGTTCACAGATATACAAATATTAGAACAGATGTAAAAAAGAAAAACAGGAGGGGGTCATCACTTCCCCATCTATAGGTTGACTTATTATAGGGCCTATTAGCCGAGGGTAAGAAAGACCTCGTATAGTACTCTTTGGGGTAGCACAGTTGTTTTGGCCTATTACTGTACAGCCTCTGTTCAGCCAAGGTGGCATGCAGAGGGTGAGAAACATTGTTCAGAATTGCCAGGATTTTCTGTAGTGTCCTTTGATTTACCACAACCTCCAGAGTGTCTAGTTTGACTCCTATAACAGAGCCAGCCTTTCTAATCAGTTTGTTGAGCCTGTTGGCATCACCCCTGTTGATGCCATTGCCCTAGCACACCACTGCATGGAAGATTGTACTGGCGTCAACAGACTGGTAGAACACATGAAGGAGAGGCCTGCGTACTCCAGACAGCCTCAGTCTCTTCAGGAAGTAGATGCGACTCTGGCCCTTATTGTACACAGCCTCTGTGTTGGTGCTCCACTCGAGTCTGTCATCCAGGTGCACCGGTCCTCACCACATCCACGTCCTCACCATCAATGGTAACAGGGTGCAGTACAGGCTTAGTCTTCTTAAAGGTCATCACCATCTCCTTTGTGTTACTGACACTGAGCTTGCACCATTGGACAAAGACATTCATTCTCTCCTGTGTTCATCCTCCCGTCCTCCCTTTATACACCCGACTATTGCTGAATCATCAGAGGATTTCTGCAGATATAATGACTCAATGTTGTATCTAAAGTCTGAGGTATACAGGGTAAACTGTAAGTGGATGAGGTGTGTGGCTGGCTGAACCAGGTGAGGATGTATCCGGAGTTTGGAGCAGGACAGGATGTATCCGGAGTTTGGAGCAGGGCAGGATGGATCTGGAGTTCGGAGTAGGACAGGACCATCCAGCACCTGCCCCCATGGCTTCACATGACCTTGATTGGGAGGAAGCTAAACAAGTGCTACATCTTGCCCAGAGGTGACCTGCAGGCGAGCAGAGGGAAGTAGAGCCTTACACTTCCTTGCGTAGAGGTATATCTCCATTCTGCCAACCAAATACTCAAACAGGTAGGCATAAAAAAGCATAGAAATGTCTTGCAAAAGAACATTTAGGTTCTTTCTTGTCAATCAGAATCAGGTTTAATATCATTGGCATATATCTCAAAATTTGTTGTTTTGCGGCAGCAGTACATTACAATATATAGTAATAAAAATACTAAAAATAAAATTAACTTTTGTAGTGCAAAAAAATAGGAAAAATATTTTTTAAAAATAGTGAGGTAGTGTACATGAGTTTGTTATCCATTCAGAAATCTGATGTCAGAGGGTAAGGAGCTGCTTCCAGATTATTGAGTGTGTGTCTTTAGGATCCTGTATCTCCTCCTTGATGACAGTAATAAGAAGAGAGCATCTCCTGGGTGATGTGGGTCCTTAATGATGGACGCTGCCTCTTTGTGGCATCACCTTTTGAAGATGTTTTCCATATAGGGGAGGCTAATGTCCATGACGGAGCTGGCTGAACTTACAAATTTCTGCAGCATTTTCCGATACTGTACAGATGGTAATCTGGCGAGTATGTTTTGATTATCTTTATTTCCAAAATATAAGGAGTATATAATGAAAATATAATATAATCAATACTTGCCATTTTTTACCTTCATTGTGCTGTCTCTTACCAAGCAACTACTCATGTTTCCTATTTAACGAAGTTCAAAATTCAAAGCACATTTATTATCAAAGCATGTATCTGTAACGTTCCGTTATATTGGCTCGTGTATGTCTAGGGGAAATCCAGCCCAGCACCTGCCTCAACACTCCCCACAGGGTCGGTCGCCGCCCGAATCAATCACAAACATCAATCATCAGCCAGCACACCCAGTAAATTTCAACAAATACACTTTATAGATATTACTAATTCTATGACATTAATATACATTTGATACAGAGAGGAAAGTAATGGAAACAAAAGGCGCCAACACTTATCAAAGTCCAAGTTCTTCGCGCGCTACGTTGGAGCTCAATTTGACTTCAGACGACCACCTGAATTCCGTCGACTCATGGCTCGGGACCACCCTGAGTGATCGACCGGAGCCTCTCCACACGTCCGCGGTCTTCCTCGTCTCTCCTCCGACTCCCCGCCAAAACTCAGTCCACAGTCATATCATACAGCATGGTATCCGAAAACAAAACGATACATAACCACCCATTGGCTAATAGAACCCTGTTATCTCATTTTAAAGTAAAACAAACTGTTAGCGCAAACTCTCTTCAGCGTTAAAGCACAACAAAGCCGCATTCCCCAGATTAACATAACAAAGTCGCCATTTTAAATGTAACAAAAGAAAGACCCCGTACATATACATTATGCAACCTTGAGATTTGTCTCCTTACAGGCAGCCACAAAACACAGAAACCCAAAAGATCCATAAAAAAAAACAGTCAAACACCCTATGTGCAGAGAAATAAAAAATACACAAACTGTGCAAACAATAAAAGCAAGCACATTTGCATTAAGAACCGGCACTCAGGAAGGAGAGTTCACCTACTGTCACAAAGCCACAGCCTCAGTTCAGCACGAGGCCGAGTAAACGTCATGGAGCAGCGAGCCGAACCGAAAGGTTTGACAGGTTTTTGCTGCAGAACCCGATGTTTCACTGTCCAGTGATGGCAGGACCTTAGACAATGCTTCTTGCCTACAATGCGTTTAGCCTCAGCATGTGGTACTGCATCCTGCAATCTACTAGCTGGCTGCACTCACTGTGTGTATTGATCGACTATTGTCAGTAAAATAGATTACTTAATCATAATCACGCTGTGGACTTGCTGAGCACAAGTTAACTGCTGCCTTTCACATCTAAACTTCAAAAGCATCTCGTTGGCTGAAAAATGGCCCATGACACCCTGAGGTTTTGAAAGGCATTGTGCTAATTCAGGTTTGCTCTTTCTTTTTATGTTTGTGTAAGGGAAAGCTAAGCAGCAGGCTCTTTAACACTGTATTCATCTTTCGCTGAACCAATTGATCGTTAGAAGAAGAAAAAGAAAGGGTGGTGAGCTTTATTTAATATTAATTTTGTGACTTTATGGTTTCCTGTTGTGAACAGGAACACAAATAGGCCATGGACCATTTCCTGATGCGTTCAAGAGAAGGGCTCACCGGCTCGCCCCATGCACGTAGTACCTTGCTGATATTGGCTACCAATAATTCCAATTCACTGTGAAAATAAAGCTTGTTTAAATTCAAGGTATAAAATAACTCAATCATCATAAAACCTTAGGAATCTATGCTTATTATGTGGGTTTCAATCAAGTACAAGTTTAATTGTCATTCAACTATACATAAATACCTATGAATAGTGTTACTCCAGGGTCAAGATACAAAACACAGTACCAACAGTAATACACAGGACACAGCAAATATACCACATATAATTACAATATCGGTAAACATATAGTCACAAAAAAAACTAATGTAGCCCCTTTCCTGTTCTGACATGTCGGTCCATGTGCTCCTGACGTGCCGATATTAGTCCACCCTCAGGGTGGAGAAGCAACATCTTATGTTCCATCTGGGTAGCCTTTAACCTGATGGCATAAACATCGATTTCTCATTTTTGTAAACAAATTCCACCTTCCCCCTCCAATATTCCCCACTGTGACCTTTTTACTTCTTCTCTCCTGCCTACTACTTCCCCTAGAGTTCCCTCCTCTATCCCTTTCTCCGATGGTCCATTCTCCTCTCCTATCTGTGTATTCATTTACATAGGTGCTGCCTGACTTGCTGAGTCCCTCCAGAATTTTGTGTGTGTTGCTCTGGAATTCTAGCATCCACAGTCTTCCTGGTGTTCATAATTTAGCCCAGGTCCCTGTGTGTTGTGATAGTGCATGGGATTATCCACACCTCAGTGAGGACTTGGCTAAACCAGGTGACCATTCTGTCAATTTTCCAACAGAGCTCTCACTGAAAACTCCAATTCTAGGTTGTAGTTCAATCCTAGCTCCTAAATATTTTTGGTAAGACTCAGGATCAATAATATCTAAATCTGCCTTATGAATCATCCCCCTCTCATTATCATGACCTTCTAACTTCAGGCAGGGTAATCTGTTAGCCCATGCATTCTGACCATCAGAGGGAAAAAAAACAAGAGATTCTGCAGATGCACATCAGAGAAGCAGGCAGGGATTCGAAGACAGGGGGTCAATTTCCCTTTTGAATTAAAAATAATATCCTCTGTAAATTTTCATTTCTACTATTGCTGCACTATTTCGTGGACCCTCTGCAAAAGCACACGTGTTCAAATGAAAGGAGCCACTTGTCCTAGATACATTCCTTCTGGGTGGTTTGGCCAGCTGACTGCTGTCCATATCAGGAGTCAGGCAGCTGCTCCACCAGAAACAAATTTGCTTTAACAATTCAGCAGATGTTTCAAATGCCCGTTTTGTTTCCTTCTGTCCAAGATGGAAAAGATCAAAACAATGAATTCCTTTCCCCTATATGTTGTTTCAAAGCTTTAGATTAACTGGAAGCGTTTGTTGAACGTGACTGGACGGAGAGTATCACGATAATGGGATGTACTGACAAGTATTTCCCAAAGTCCAATAGGGATGTGATGCACTCAATGCCCCTCTCCCTGCTCTGTGCTTCATAATAATTAAAAAAGAAACTGAAGCAATTTGACACTTTTTCCATGATCTTACATAGAAACATAGAAAATAGGTGCAGGAGTAGGCCATTCAGCCCTTCGAGCCTGCACTGCTATTCAGTATGATCATGGCTGATCATCCAACTCAGAACCCTGTACCAGCCTTCCCTCCATACCCCCTGATCCCTCTATCCACAAGGGCCATATCTAACTCCCTCTTAAATATAGCCAATGAACTGGCCTCAACTGTTTCCTGTGGCAGAGAATTCCACAGACATCTTATACCCAGTCTTTGGTTTCACTGCAGTTAAAGAGGTACCCAGAGCTATTGGTGCATATAGTACAACAGGAAATTCATTGGACATAGAATACTACATCCCTTCAGCCCACAATGTTGTGCCATCTGTTTAGACTATAAGACATAAGAGCAGAATTAGGCCATTTGGCCCATCAGTCTGTTTTAATATTTCATCATGGTTGATCCATTTCCCTTTCAACCCCATTCGCCTATAAGACCATAAGACAGGAACAGAATTATGCCAAATTAGGAGCAGAATTAATTTACTCTAAGATCAATCTAATCCTTCCGTCCCACTCAGCTGCCCATTTTTCATCTTTCACGTGCCTATCTAAGAGTAACTTAAATGTCCCTGGCAGGATGTTCTAGCACCCTCCACTCTGTAAAATACAAATGTACTTATCTCCGACATTCCTTAAAGTTCCTTAGATGATAATAGATTGGTCTGAATGGCTAGATTATGATGGACTAACAAATTAAATTGACATAAGACACAGACATACACACGCCCACACACACACACACACACACACACACACACACACAATTTTGAATTCAGTGAGACTTTTTATGGGTCTTCCATTACTGAATTAAGGAAATAGAAAAGTAAAGAATATATTCTTACTTCAGCCTTTTATTTCAAAGTTTAGTTAGAAAGAGGTCACATTTAAAGCCTTTAGGCTCTTTGTGTTGCTGTTGTCCAAGACATGTTAACTCCTAAATGTCTCAGTGTTCAGCATGATGGAGCTTGAGGTGTTGCGACCAACTCAGACTGACTGGGGACTTTCTGTCAAGAAGTCCAAGATCCAATTACAGAGTGGGGTACTGAGTCCAAATAAGGATTGCAAGACCCTATAGACGATACTAAATACCACCGAGAGGATCCCCAGGATCTATCTCCCCCTCATTTGAGACACTTACCAGGAGCATTGTATACAAAAGGCCTGAGGCATTGTTGTGGATCCCTACCACCCATCCCACAATCTCTCTGACCCATCAACATCAGGAAGGACATACAGGAGCATCAGGACGAGGACTGCCAGACTGGATAACAGCTTCTTCCCTCAGACTGTGAGACGAATGAATACTCTGCTACCTCCGAGGTCTTGTCACTGGGGCAGTGAGCTGCTTACTGTTTACCTGTGCTGTAAACTTCACATGCATTTTAAATTATATTTTATTAAATTATTTATGGTAATATTTTGATTTGTGAGCAGTGCATGATATAAGTTTTGTGGGTGCACCATGGTCCAGAAGAACATTGTTTTGTTTGGTTGTAGATATGTATATTGCCCAGGCCTGAGCCCTGGAAACCTTCCAAGTCGCAAATCCATGGTCTCATGAGACTAACAGATGCCTATTAAAGATATGTACAGTTAGATGACTATAAGCTTGAACTGAAACTTGAAGGAAAGTATATAGATATTAGCACTGACAAAAGGCCCAGCAAAGAAATAGTTCAAGATTCCATTCTCAAGATTCAAGGTGATATATAGAGGTTCAACAAAATTTATTTATGTTTGTACTTTATGGTTACTTTCATAAAACTAGGAGATTTTTGTGATGGAAATTCACCTTTCAGAACCCAAGGAGCTTATTGCTAACCTTAGCTTTCTTGCACGGCAGCATGAGCTAAGAGGTGTGAAACTTTCTCCTCAGATGTTTTACTAGAAGAAAAGCATTCTCATTCAATAAATTGTCAGGTTGTTGAAATACTACATCGTTTAGTATTTTAATCAAATTAATGTTTTTCATTTTCAATACAAAGCTATTTATATAGAAAAGTTTCAACATCCCCATTTTTTAGCTAATAACTCCCTTATTTTGTTTTTTTCTAAATCGTAAACATTATACTAGTTGCAATAATCCACAGAGTAATGTATGGGTGATAAACTCTGTCATTAATGCAAGTATGATATTGATTTTAATTGCCTCTTATCACCTTTCTACTTTATGGAAATAGTGGTAAAGATCACTATGTTCTGGTTTACAGTGACACTGGAGATGCATAATTGAATTAAAGCCTTAATATTTAACAATAAGCATCTATACAATATGCATTAATAATACTGAAATATGTATGATATTGGATATTGTGTAAAAGTCTCAGGCACCCTAGCTACTGTCCGGCATATGTGCATATAACTTTTGCACTGTATCGTAATTAAATACATATATATTTTTTTAAAAGACCATGAGTGTGCATAGTGCAAGGAAATTCAGATAATTTACAAATTGAAGAGGCAATTGGCAATGTCAGACAGGATTACCAAGATTCATTACTTCCTCCCCTTTTGTTTGGAGTACATAGAACAGTACAGCACAGAAACAGGCCCAGCCAAATAAATTAGTAATCAAATGAATAACTAAACTAATCCCTAATGCCTACATAATGTCCATATCCTTCCATTTTCTCACATTGAATAATGTGGGCTGCCTTAATGACTATCGCTTGATAGCACTCACATCGACAGTGATGAAATGCTTTGAGAGGTTGGTTATGACTAGACTGAAATCCTGCATCAGCAAGGACCTGGACCCATTGCAGTTGGCCTATTGCCACAATAGGTCAATGGCAGATGCAGTCTCAATGGCTCTCCAGATAGCTTTAGACCACCTGGACAACACAAACACCTATGTTAGGATACTGTTCATCGACTATAGCTCAGTTTTTAATACCATTATTCCCACAATCCTGAGAAGTTGCAGAACTTGGGCCTCTGTATCTCTCTCTGCAATTGGATCCTTGACTTCTTAACCAGAATACCACAGTCAGTGCAGATGGTGATAACATATCCACCTCGCTGGCGGTTAACACTGGTGCACCTCAGGAATGTGTGCTTAGCCCAATGCTCTACTCTCTGTATACACATGACTGTGTGGCTAGGCATAGCTCAAATACCATCTATAATTTGCTGACGATACAACCATTGTTGATAGAATCTCAGGTGGTGATGAGAGGGCGTACAGGAGTGAGATATGCCAACTAGTGGAGTGGTACCGCAGCAACAACCTGGCACTCAACGTCAGTAAGACGAAAGAGCTGATTGTGGACTTCAGGAAGGGTAAGACAAAGGAGCACATATCAATCCTCATAGAGGGATCAGAAGTGGAGAGAGTGAGCGGCTTCAAGTTCTTGGGTGTCAAGATCTCTGAGGATCTAACCTGGTCCCAACATATCGATGTAGTTATAAAGAAGGCAAGACAGCAGCTGTACTTTATTAGGAGTTTGAAGAGATTTGGCATGTCAACAAATACTCTCAAAAACTTCTATAGTTGTGAAGTGGAGAGCATTCTGACAGGCTGCATCACTGTCTGGTATGGAAGGGCTACTGTACAGGACCGAAAGAAGCTGCAGGAGGTTGTAAATCTAGTCAGCTCCATCTTGGGTACTAGCCTACAAAGTACCCAGGACATCTTCAGGGAGCGGTGTCTTAGAAAGGCAGCGTCCATTATTAAGAACCTCCAGCACCCAGGGCATGCCCTTTTCTCACTGTTACCATCAGTTAGGAGATTAAGAAGCCTGAAGGCACACATTCAGTGATTCCGGAATTCCCCTCTGCCATTCGTTTGCTAAATGGACATTGAAGCTTTGGACACTACCTCACATTTTAATATGCAGTATTTTTGTTTTTGCACATTTCAAAAAATCTATTCGAAATATGTAATTGATTTACTTGTTTATTTATTATTCTGTTTTACTTTTTTTTTCTCTCTGTTCGATTATGTATTGCATTGAACTGCTGCTGCTAAGTTAACAAATTTCACGGCACATGCTGGTGATAATAAACCTGATTCTGATTCTGTTTCACGTGCCAATCTAATTGTCCATTAAAAATCTCTAAAGTATCTGCCTCTATACCATCCCAGGCAGCATACACCAGGCACTCACCACTCTCTGTGTAAAAAACCTAACCCTCACATCTGCTTCGAAACTACTCCCTCTCACCTTAAATGCATGCCTACTGGTATTAGATATTTCAACTGAAGGAAAAAGATACTGTCTGTCTACTCTATGTCTTCAACATGTGCCCTTTCGTATGATATGGGTGATCGTGGCCTATGACCATGGCTGTGCTTGGCAAATTGAGCAGTGTTGTTACAAGACAGGTGACCCCAGCCATTATCAACACTCTTCAGAGATTGTCTGTCTGGTGTCAGTGATTGCACAACCAGGACTTATGATATGCACTATTTGCCACTAAAATCATCCACAACCTGCTCCCACGGCTCTCATAATCTTATAAAGCTCTGTCAGGTCTCGCTTCAGCCTCAAGTGGTCCAGAGAAAACAACCCAAGTTTGTCTAGTCTCTCATTACAGTACATTCCCTCTAATCCAGGCAGCATCCTGATCAGCATTCCCTTTATTTTTTTTACCACTGTGCACCCAACTATTGCTTACAGCAGGGAATTCTTGCATGGCCTGAAAACTGTGCGGCGCTTAAAATGTTATTTTATTGTAATATGCACTTCAAACAAACCCAAACCACAACTCACAACACATTCTTGGTTGGTCCAACTGTAACGAAAACCAGTTTCCCTTGGGATCAATAAAGTATGACTATGACTAAGTAAACAATCTCAGGCAGTCAAAACAACTGGCAGGCAAAATGGCAAAAGTAAAATGTTTTGACTAGATGGTGTCGGCATTCAGTGGGCCGGCAGTTTATGACCAATAAGCTACTGACTTCCATTTTGTGCTTACTGTTATAATTTGTAACAGTGTTGAAACTCAAAACACTGACAATGTAAATGCACTGAAGCTCTAAAATGTTTCAAAGTAAATGTTTATCATTTTAAAAATGTATGCACTATATTCGTTAGATATAGATGGGACATATGACCACGTGATGCGTAAATTGCAAATCAAATCCTTTTCTGCCTGTACCTGGATGAAACAATAAACTATGGTATCACACCCTATCCTCGATGAAAGGTCAGCTTTCAAACTATGGCTTATGAACTCAGGATTACTTTATAAACAATGCTTCAGTCACACACGAACAGAATAGAACCAATCTCGGCCCGAAACGTCGACTGTACCTCTTCTTAGAGATGCTGTCTGGCCTGCTGCGCTCACCAGCAACTTTTATGTGTGTTGCTTGAAATTCCAGGATCTGCAGAATTCCTCGTGTTTGCATTACCAAAATCTTATTCTGGTTTAAGATGGTGCTACTGAAGTTGTGTGACAGCTTACTGGTAAATCATAAGACAAAAGAATCAACTAAAAACATTACTTATAACATCTTGCATGAAGCAAATTGTGGCGAACTATCACCGCAGACAGTGAGGAAGTAGACGGAGGCAAGGCTGCTTTGGGGGATAAGCTATGCTGGGACAACGCGGGTGCAATGTGTTCTAGCCAGGGTCGCAGACAGAGTTCCTATTGCTGTCGCAGATGGAGTGAGTAATTTGAAGGTGAGTCTATGTGGAAGAGTCACAAATGCCTGTCCACGTAATCCGAGTGTGAGGTTGGATCACTCCGAGCGCTGAGACGATTTGGTGAGATCGAGAACAGCTTTGGGCTTTGTAGCCCGGGTGTGTCGTCATACTGACTTCCAGGACCCAGTAGATGGCACTTTCCAAGTGCTTGGACAATTTAAACATTGGTCCAGATAGACTAAAGGCTCATGTGTTGGGTATGGAGGTGAGGGTCGAGTTGATTTTGCTTGCTCTCCAGCAAATGTTTATTCCTTTTTCCATGGCACCAAGGCTGTGAACTGATCTAGCTGCTATGCGTTTCTGTTCCAATAGTGTGACAACGGGGGACTGAGACTTGTCCCTACTCTGGCTGTTCTGGGAGTCCCAGGTCTGGGACTCAGGCTGGTTCAGGATGCTGTTCGCTTGTTTCTGTTGTTTGCATGATGCGTATCTTTTCTTTCTCTTTCTCTGCACAGTGGTTTATGGTCTTTTTTAAAAATTCAGTTATTTGGGTTTCTTAACCATATAACCATATAGCAATTACAGCACAGAAATAGGCCATTTCGGCCCTCCTAGTCCGTGCCGAATTCTTACTCTCACCTAGTCCCACTGACCTGCACTCAACCCATAACCCTCCATTCCTTTCCTGTCCATATATCTATCCAATTTAACTTTAAACGACAACATCCAACCTGCCTCAACCACTTCTGCCAGAAGCTCGTTCCACACAGCTACCACTCTCTGAGTAAACAAGTTCCCCCTCATGTTACAGCTAAACTTTTGCCCTTTAACTCTCAACTCATGTCCTCTTGTTTGAATCTCTCCCACTATCAATGGAAAAAGCCTACCCACATCAACTCTATCAATCCCCCTCATAATTTTAGATACCTCTATCAAGTCCCCCCTCAGCCTTCTATGCTCCAAAGAATGAAGACCCAACTTGTTCAACCTTTCTCTGTAACTTAGGTGACTTTACTCTGTAACTGTAATAGGTGAAGTTACTCTGTAATTTCTTGCTTTGTGGCTGCCTGTAAGCAGACAAATTTCAATGTGTATAATTTACTGTATACTTTCTTTGAATCTTTGAATCTTTGAATGAAAGATTAGATTTCATTGCCCCCCCCAACTTCTTCCCCCCTTCCTGTCCAGGCCTGATGCAACTTTGACTGTTTATTCATTTTCATCAGATGCTGCTTGTCTTGCTGATTTCCTCCAGCATTTTGTTTGCGTTGCTCTCGATTTCCAGCATCTGCATAAGCTCTTGTGCCAAGATTCCATTGTATCTGGCTGCTCTGTCCCTGAATTACAGTTTCCTCTTCTAAAATAAATCTCAAATTCTTACCATTAATACTAATAGTTTATGAAACACACACAAAATGCTGGAGGAATTCAGTAAGCCAGGCAGCATCTACAGAAACAAGTAAATAGTTGAAGTTTTGGGCCAAGACCTTTCAACAGGATAGATGAAAAAATATTTTATTCCTGATTTACATAATTAGCTAGATACAATTATTAGCTAAATACAGTGTTTGATTTCACAGTTCCAGACTGTCCAATTCTCTGGAATACTAATCCAGTAATATGCAGCAATCATCTTTCTTTCTGTCAGATGTCAAAACGAGGTCCCAGCAAAATGAGATTAAGTCAATTTGCTGTACAAGTCACTTGACCCATTTTCCCTATTCACAGCATGGGAATATTGTAACACTGAGCTGCTTAAAGCCTACTGATGTACAGGCAACTGGGATGCAGGGATTGACAGCTTGCTTCTTGGAAACTTCATTCCTAGAATTCCACTACACAATGTTACATATCAAAATGATTTGAAAGTTGCCACAAGGAATTATAGGAGCAGCGTTGAATGGCTGCCTCTCATTTCTTGCTTTGATATTAAGAGAAAATACCTTTGCTATTGAAGTTTTTGCAATGATAGTTTCACTTCTTTACCTACACACAATTTGTTGTAGACAGATCTCACTGGACAGCAAAGTCTGATCCTCCAGATTTTAATCAGATGGGCACCCAGCCCCAGTTTCATCTCTACTAGGCACTTAAAACTCTCCACTCAAAGTGGGAGAGTAACTGATTGAACGGTCATGAAATGAAGCGTGACTAGAAGTATCACTCTGTTGATGCTCCTACAATAGCTTGCTGTGCGTCAACCAAGCTTTCTGGAAATTGCCTTAATACCTTCTCTGTGGTTGATGCTGTTGCTTGATTCTTAGAATGATTTACTGTATTGAAGGCGCTTTATTAACACAAAGTTGTTTCAGGCATGCTTGAGGATAATAGTTAAAATGCACCCCTTGAAGTTCTGCAGCTTTTCAATATCCTGATTTAAATCCGATGATCCTCTCCTCAATCCACAGTGTTACAGCACTTATAATTTTAACTCTGATGGATTGTGGCTCAAAAAAACTCTTCAGATTTATTAACACTGGCATAGATCATGAAATTCACTGTTTTGCAGTAGAAGTACATTGCAATACATATTATAAGACATGTAAATTACAGTGAGAAATGTATGTAAAAATAAATTATATTAAATAAGTTGTGCATAAAGTAAGAAAATTAAAGAAAAAAGTGAGGTAGCGCATCCATTGTGTATTCAGAAATCTAATGATGAAGGGGAAGAAGCTGTTCTTGAAATATCGTGTGTGTGTTTAATTAGGGCACTGGTGATTGCATGATAGTCCTGAAATCAGATAGCTTACCCCAACCATACTATTTACCTGTGATGGGTACTGTTCTTAGAATAGAGTTACCAATTGCAAGTAAAACAAAAAATGCTGGAGATACACAGAAACTCAGGCAGCAACTGCGGAGAGAGAAACAGTTAACATGTCATTCAATCACTATTGCTACGTAACCTACTGAGTGTCTGCAGCATTTTTGCTTGATTTTGTCTTAGATTTTTCAGCATCTTTGTTTTTTTTTCATAATTTATGATTATAAGGACACACAGTCCCCTTTTATTGTCATTTAGTAATGCATGCATTAAGAAATGATAAAAATGTTTTTTCCAGAATGATATCACAAAAACACATGACAAACCGACTTAAAAACTAACAAAAACCACATAATTATAACATATAGTTACAACAGTGCAAAGCAATACCGTAATTTGATAAGAACAGACCATAGCACAGTAAAAGTCTCAGAGTCTCTCAAAATCCCATCATCTCACGCAGACGGTGAACCTCCAGCACCGCCAACTTGCTGATGCAGCATCCTGGAAGCATCCGACCACAGTCCGACTCCAAGTCCGTCCGAAAACTCCGAGCCTCCAACCAGCTCTCCGACACCGAGCACCATCTCTGCCGAGCGCTTCGACCCCGGCCCCGGCAACAGGTGATACGCAAAGCCGAGGATTTGGGGCCTCCGTCTCCGGAGATTCTCGATCGCACAGTAGCAGCGGCAGCGAAGTGGGCATTTCAGAAGTTTCACCAGATGTTCCTCTGCACTTCAAGGCTGTCCCCATCAAATCTGTATTGTGCACGGCACCCCTAGTTACACATATCGATATTTATTCGGAACAGCCGTGTGTGCTGCGTCACACCACCGTCTTCTCCTCCCCCTGCATGATAATTTTTAATTATCATTTGCAATGTGGGCTAATTGCCACATGTAAAATCCCAAGGTTATCTGTAGAATGCTAACCAAAAGCAAAACTGCTGAAGATCTGAAAGAAAAACTGAAATTATTGACAATACTAAGAGCAGAATGTCAAGTCCATCTGAGTAGAGATTAAGAACAGTAAAGGGAAAAAATATTGCTGGAGGAAGTTCTCTAACATCAACATGATTATTATGTGCTGTGTTGTATGACGTAGGTGATCATGGTGACCTTGATTGTTCTTGACTAATTTTTGCTATTGCCTTCTTCTGAACGGTGTCTTTATAAGACTGGTAACCCCAGCCATTATCAATACTCCTCAGAGATTATCTGCCTCGTGTCAGTGGTCACATAACCGGGACTTGTGATATGCACCGGCTGCTTGTATGATCATCTACCACCTGTTCCCATGGCTTCATGTGACCATGACCGGGGGGAAGCTGAGCTGGTGCTGCACCTTGCCCAAGAGTAACCGGCAGACTAGCAGAGGGAAGGAGCACTTTACACCTCCTTTGGTAGAGATGGACCTCTATCCCACTACCATGGACCACTGAATAATAACGTCACAGAGGCTCGGGCAATAAAACAAGGAATATCAGATGCATGGAAGAATGGAATGGCATCGGTTATGGGGGAGGGGTGCTATAGCTTGCACATAGATTGAACGAATCAAGTTGATTGAAGCAGTCCTCAGGAAGACTTCACAGAATGCCTTTGTGATAGCTTCCTTGAACAGCATGGCTGTGAACCTACAAGGGAGAATGAGATCTTAGATCTAGTCCTGTGGGATGGAACAGGTAAACTTAACGATGATCTAGTTAGGGATCCTCTTGGAAAGAGTGATCACTCTTGGTGTGGTTAAATTCCTGGTACAAATGGAGTATGCAATGTAAAGACAGTGTATTATGCCAAAATAAGGGAGACCACAAAGTGATGAAGGAGAAGTTGGTTAGTTTAGACCATGAACATATGGTAGGACAAAAATGGAACTTCCTGATGGCCAAACATTTTGATTCTAATTGCCATTCCTATTCTGACATGTCTGTCCATGGACTCCTCTTGTGCCAAGATGAAGCCACTCTTAGGGTGAAGGAACAACATGTTATATACCATTTAGTTTGCCTCCAACCTGATGACATGAATATCGATTTCTCCTTCCAATAAAATATTTTTCCCTTGCCCTTCCCTCTTCTTCTGTTCCCCACTCTGGCCTCGTACCTCTTCTCACCTGGCTGTCAGTTCCCCCTGGATCCTCTTGTCCTTCCCATTTTCGTCTGGTCCACTGTCCTCTCCTATCAGATTCCTTCTTCTCCAGCCCACCTGCCCACCTGGTTTCCTCTATCACCTTCTAGCTATCATATTTCCTCTCTCCCCACCTTTTTTATTCTGGCTTGTTTCCCCTTTCCTTTCCAGTCCTGAAGAAGGGTACATAAACTTTAGCTCTTTAGCTAGCTTTGCTAACAGCCGTTCTGACTCAGCAGTGAGAAGGCCACTTTCCATAAACAATATTTTTCTAAGGTCGGTATGATTTGGGGGTTCAACCAAACAGGAATATTGTGATGTTCAGATTAAAGAAACCTCAATTTGAGTGAATGCTATATAAATACTGCCCATGTACAAGTATTGGTTGGTAAGAAATAACAGATTGTACACCACATAAAATTATAAAGAGAGTATGTTTACAAATTTCAGCTTTACGAAACAGCTATTAAAAGACTGCAAAAAAGAAGAGAAAATAAATAAAAGAACCCATTACAGTTAAACCAGTCCAAATGTGCAGATGACCGTTGGAGCTTGTGTCTTCCAAAGATGGCTTTAACCGTTATTCACAGCGCCAAACACACAATCTGCGTGAAAGGTCCCGCTACAGTCCGAACTTCCCTCAAAGTCCATCTAGAACAATCTGGGTCTCTCAGGTATATTGGCCCTTCCTCCATGGAGCCATTCATTTTACACAAAGTGCTTCTTACAATGGGGTCTCTCCTTCCCACAGTATTCTGTGGCATCTCCCCTTCTATCCCAGTCTATAGCTCCCGCTAAAATCCCCAAACCGGACCAGTTTCATCACAAAACTCTATCCACCCCAGTTTCATTAGAACCTTCTCCAGATGCCACCATCCTGATTGGCTGACGCAACATTCCTAAGTTGACAGCCGGGCTTCCTATCTTCAGCCAATTTAAGGTCATTCTACCAGCTGGACACACTCTGTCAGGAGCAGTGTTTTGCACTTTAGCATTTCCCTTGATGTACTGATTTGAACATATCCTCTCCAAGAAGCCAGCTTGTTCCTTTACTGTGTCCCTCCATATTTTTGCTGCTTTTCTTCTCTGTTTGATTAAATGTAGACTTACTTTCCCAAGATATTCCTGTCCCTCTCAGTCTCACTTGAAATGTTCATCTTCTCCACAGTTGTAACAAAAAATTCCAGTCACCTCTCTAGTCAGGAGACCCTTTTCCGCAGCTGAAACATTACTTGACATCCATCAAATCAGCTCAGCTTGAATGTTTTCCACTTCTTTCCTCAAAAGCTCCATCTCTGTAGCCTCAGGGGTCACTTCAGCAACAGAGGCTACCACTGAAGATACTACTCGGCTTTTGGAAATGTTCCACTTCTCAGTCATGCTTTCTTCCTCTTTAACTTCTGTGCAACTTGGTAAAAGATGAAGGAGAACGCATCTTGCGGATCATTCAAATATGTAGAGCAATCAAGTCATGTGACAACATGCCCTACACAACTTGCTCCATCCTCAAGCAGTTTCTCTCAGACAGTTGAATGCACCCTTTGTGGCACAAACAATGCAGCAGATTTCCAACCTGAAAAGGTAGGCAGACAGCTTCTCTCCTTCCTCCTGGAATGTGTGCCTAAACTTCATCCTAAGATCAGCTGCATTTTCAGCAATGCCAAAAGCATCTTCCAGAGCTTGCAAGTAATTAGCTAACATGGCTAATGTGTTTTCTGCCTTTAGGAATCTCACTGTATCAGCTGCTAGACCTTTAAACTCTCTACCAGTCTCTGTTTTTTTTTCATATTATCTGAGCACTGTCATTCATCCAGTTACTGAGATGTCTGCTCAGCCCAAGACTCATGGTCTTCCTCCCCATCAGGTGTGCGCTTGAATCCAGAGAACGCCCCCAGGCTACAATCATTTTGGCATTTATCAAACTGTGCTGTAACAGCCAAAACCAGCTCAGAATATAAATCAATCACTGAAAGACCAATTAGACCTTTCACCTTAGACAGCTCTTTTGCCTCACTTTGCGGAAATGAGAACAACTTGTCTTTAAAGTCTTCATCTTGAGCTACCTTCCCACCCTCTCTAAAATTATGGACTGCCATGGTCCCACCTCTCCAGCTTCTCTTGACGTATCGGGCAGCACAACCTCAGTCATGCCACTTTTAGTCTGGACTGGCATGACATCCTTACCAGCTGACTGATCAAAACATCATTCAATCAGTGTAACATTCCCGAACACTTTTACAGAATTCAGTACTCTGAGTAACAGTTCATCAGAGTTTTGGATATCCACCTTACCCAGAACATAAGCATTATTTCTGGATAATCTCTTTGAATTGCACCAAACCTTAATCCCTGTGATGTTCACTATAAAGTTCCTTTGTCACTTTCCCTGATACTAGTTACTAGGCTTAAACACACAAACCGCTTAATCAATTCTAAAACAGCAGTCCCACAGCATCTGAGAAATCCCCGGGTGATGGTCACCACAAATGAAACCTTCTCACTGGGCTTGTATACAAACTCAGCTCATTAGCTACTTCTGCTAACAGCCACATGACTCAGCGGTGAGAAGACCACATTGCATTAACAATATATGTCTAGGGTTGGTATGATTTGGGGGGTTCAATCAAACAGGAACATCAGGAAAATCTCGATTTTAGCAAATGCTTTATAAGTACAGCCCATACACAATTATCAGTTGGCAAGAAATAACAGATCATACACTTCATAAAATTATAAAGAAAGTATATTTACTACTCTTAGCTTTATCAAACTGTTACCAAAAGAAAGAAAAAAATGAAGGGAAAAATAAATAAAAGGACCCACTACAGTTAGACTAGTCTAAATGTGCATATGACTGTTGGAGCTCACCTCTTCCAAAGCTGGGTGTAACCAATTTGAACAAACTGTCTCTCTCTCTCAGGACTATTAGCCCTCCTCCTTGGAGCCATTCATCTGCACAAAGCCCTTCTTACAGCAGGGACTCTCCTTCCCATGGCAGGCTGCGGCATCTTCCCTTCTGTACCACTCCGCAGCTCCTGCCAAAAGACCCCAAACCCTACTACTGTCCATAACAAAACTCTCTCCACCCTACCCTCTAGAACCTTTTCCAGATATCACTATCCTGATTGGCTGATACAACATTCCTAAGTTGCACAGCAGGGCCTTTTATCTGTAGCTGAATCCAAAAACATTCTACCAGCAGGACAAAATGCTTTTGCAGAAAACTGCTAAAATGAAATACCTACAGCAGCAGAAATCTTAACCAGGGCATTACACATGGATAGTGTCTGACTTACTAATTTCCTCGAGCTTTTTGAGTAGGTTATATATGGAGAAACAGTGGAAGACTTTCAAGGAGATATTTCATAGTGCTCAAAAAAGTAATATTCCAGTTAGAAACAAGGGAATAAGGGTGGGGAGTGTAACCTTGGAGATCTAAGGAAAATAAAAAAGGTAACAACATAAATGTTCATGCATACATAGTTTCATAGAGTAGTGGAAAACTAGAAAATTGGGAAACTTTAAAAACCAAAAATGACAAGGCAAACAAGAAAGAAAGAGAAGTTAAATTTTGAAAGTAAAGTAAAACAAAATATAAAAACAGATAGTAATTCTTTATTAATTTTCTGAAGTAGAAATTGATGCCTAAAGTAGATGTACTCCCTTGGAATGTGGGAATGGGGAACTAATATTGGGCAATGTGGAAATGGTTGCAGACTATTTTGTGTCAGTCTTCGTGGTGGAGGACACATCTAACATGCTAAAGACAAATGTGATGGATGTGGTTAGAGGTGAGAACCTTGATACAATGATCACTGAGGAAATAGTATTGAGAAACCAGTGAGCCTAAAGGTGGTCCAGTCATCTAATCCTGATGGGATACATCCCAGGATACTGAAAGAAAAGGCAGAAGTTATAATGGACATGTTTTTGAAAATTTACCAAAATTCTCTGGACTCTGGGCAGGTCCTGGTGGATTGGAAGACAGCGAATGTCACATCACTGCTCAAAAAATAGATGTAGGTAAAAGCAAGGTAAACTATAGGCCAGTTAACTCATATGCTCAGTCAGGAAAATGCTTGAGGCTATCATTATAGAAGAACTAGTGAGACAGCTGGATAGAAATGGTTCCATCAGGCAGACACAGCATAGACTCACGAAAGGTGGTCCTGTTTAATAAGCTTACTGGAGTTCTTTGAGGATAGAATGAACAGTGTTTCGAGGCAACAGGTGGATGTTGTATAATTGGATTTCCAGAAGGCGTTTGATAACTTGCAACATAAAAGTCGTATAGAGTCATAGGGTTATAGAAAAGTACAGAACAGAAATAGGCCCTTCAGCCCAACTAGTCCATGCCAAACCATTTAAAATGCCTATTCCTATCAACCTGCACTAGGACCATAGTACTCCATACCCCTTCCATCCATGTACCCATACAAACTTCTCTTAAACGTTGAGATCGAGCTGGACTGCTCCACTTGCACTGGCAGCTTGTTCCACACTCTCACAAGCTTCTGAGTGAAGAAGTTTCCCCTAATGTTCCCCTTAAACTTTTCACCTTTCATCCTTAACCCATGACCTCTGGTTGTAGCCCCACCCAACCTCAGTGGAAAAAGCCTGATTGCATTTACCCTATCTATACCTCTTCTCCCGGAGATAAGGATGTTTGTCCCTGGGGTAAGGATGCTTGGAGTTGAGGGTAGCATGGATAGAGGTTTGGTAGACAGTTGGGTTAAAAGGGTGTGCCTCTGTTCGGCAGTCATTGGTGACCAAGTATAGCATCCTTAATTTTATTGATAACACTAAATTGAATGGAAAAGCAAATAGTGCAGACGATGTGGAGAGGCTGCAGAGTAAAAAAAATGAGCAATGGTGTGAGTACAACATTGTTAAATCCACTTTTGGAGAAAAAAGAAATAGAGGATCAAATTTAAATGGAGAAAGATTGAGACATGCTGCTGTTCAGAGTGAGCCTGAGCAGGATTTGCAAAAGGTTGGTTTGTGGGTGCAACAAGTTATCATGAAGGTAAATGGAATATTAGCCTTCATTGCTAAAGGGACTGAATTTAAGAGCAGGGAAGCAACGCTGCATCAGTACAAGGTACTGGTGATATTGGGTGCAGTTCAGGCCTCCTTACCTGAGGGATGATACGCTGCCTTTGGAGGCAGACCAGAGGAGATCCTGCAGGCTGATTCTGGGGATGAGGGTTACCTACGAGGGGAGATTGAGTCACCTGAGACTAAACTTGCAGGAATTCAGTGAATGAGAGGGAATCTTATAGCAACATATATCATTATGAAATGAATAATTACGATAAAAACAGGAACAGGAATTCCACTAGTAAGTGACATTAGAACTAGGGCATATGGCCTCAGGGTTCAGGAGAATGGGATTACGACAGAAATGATAAGAATATTTTTTCAGGGAATCAGTGGAATTCTCTGCCCTGGGAAGGACAGCCAGATTTTTACATAACAGGGGAATTAAGAGTTATGGGGAATAAGCTGGTAGTTGAATCCATGGCAGGATCACCGATGATCTTATTGAATGGCAAAGCAGGCATGATGGGCCAGATAAACTACTCCAGAATTAGGTTTAATACCATTGGCATATGTAGTGAAATTTGTTGTTTTGTGGCAGTAGTACAGTGCAATGCATAATAATGAAAAGAACTATAAATTACAATGAAAATACATTTGTAGAATATTAAATTAAATAATTAGTTCAAAAGGAGAGGAAAGAAAATGTACTGAGGTAGAGTATATGGTTCATTGTGCATTCAGAAATCTCATGGAGGAGCGGAGGAAGTTGTTCCTGAAATGCTGAGTGCATGTTTTCAGCCTCTAGTGCATCCTCGCCTATGGTAGCAATGAGAAGAGGTCATGTCCTGAGTGATGGGGGACCCTTAATGATGATGCTGCCTTTTTGAGATATCAGCTTTTGAAGATGTCTTTGTTATATTATAGCAACAGGCCATCTATGGAAAGAATAAGCACATCCCTTCAGGTTCGGCATGCCACGCTGTTAAATATATTACTTGTGATGTCGTGCTGCAAAGGTGTGGGCGATTGCTAAGTGTCCCTGGGTATTCTGTAACAAAAAAAAAGTGAATTTCAACATGCCGACCCAAATAACCATGTTCAAGCACTAATTAAATTGTCTAACACTCTGTGATTTCGTTAACGCTCAAAGTGTGCCTCGGTGACCCTCATACAGTTAAGCAGCTTAGTTACCAGGAGTAAATAGAGTTGACTGCTCAGTGTCAGCCACTTATTGGTCGGAGGTCCATTTAGGAGATGGTCATAAAGTTATGAGCTTCTCCTTCCCTTTATTCCCTCAATATTACAAGAATACTAGTTCTGCTCTTGTTCCTCATGCTCAGCCTTAAACTTCAAGCAGAAAATTAGCACTTGAAGCAACGCCATGCAGCTACACAGCTTTAAAACCGCATTATCGACTGTAGAATGAACAAGCTCCATTTCCCTAAAAGCTTTCCTTGTGTTAAGCATCCTTCAGGACTGTCGTTACTCACACGGGGATAACTGGCACACTGGCACGTTTTGGCAAAAATATTTGTCGACGTCACAACCATTTTGCTGGAATGAATACGGTGGGAGGAATAGCCAATCTTGCTCACAGATTTTGCTGGAAGGAGGTGACCTGTCGCATCATTAAGAAAACGACAAACTATAAAACGTATGCATTCCACTGTAACCCAAAGTTAATTAACTAATTCATAGAATGCAGTTACCCTTATAATAGAAGAAATACTGCAGCTAATTTATCCCCAGCAAGCTCCCACAATAGTTAACGGATTAGTTGTATTGTGCACTGTTGATAATTTTGCTTCCTGAAAGAAGAAAAATCCATGGGATCCTTTGCTTCCATTCAGCAAGCAGATAAAGTCTCTGTTTGACTTTGTATAAAACAATGGCACTTCCAACAGCATGATTCCAATGGTGCTGTACTGTTATGTCAGCCTAAACTTCCGCATGCAGGCCATATAGTTCTTCTGGTCTCTAGCACCAGTGTATATTTCCTTAAGTGACATCTTTCAGATAGCAAACCTCTTAAATTATTTCACTTTTTCTTGCTTCCTGCTTTTTTTTTTGTCTTGTTTGTGTTACAGAAACTGTCGAAGCCTGTGATGTGCAGATTGGAGCTTGATCATATGATCTTACACTCTGCAGAGAGCTGTCTCGTGGAGATCACAGACAGGGACCCAAAAAGGACCGAGAGCACAAGCTGACTCATGAGAAAGACCAGAGACAGGACACAGAGTGATGAATAATTCCATCTGGAAGCAGTGAGGAAGAATGAAATATCGAGGTGAATGCACAGTGAGTCAGCGATCTCTCCCAACAGAGGCCACTGGGTCAATGTGCTCGGACACAGTCAGTGATCACAACCAATGGAGGCCACTGAGGTAAATGTGGAGGGGTTTAGCGATCACTAGAGGTTCGAATCAGCTGTGAGTTCTGAGTCCTGGAAGGACTGTTTGTTGTTCTTAGATGTATATGACTGGGCTGTACTTTATGTCGGTATCCATCGGTTTTACTGCATTTTGTTTCTTGTGGTCGATTGGCATGTGGTTGATTTGTCAGTTCTTTATGTATGAGGAAGGGGTGGGGATTTTGAAGCTACTTTCACTGTTCTTTTTAGCCAGTGCGGTGGGGGGGGGGTCAGGGATTGCTATTGTCGCTGTTTCTTTTTCTACTGGGATTGGGGATTTGTTGCTATGGTCACTATTTTAATGCTGTGAGTGAGAGGGATGGGAATTGTTACTGTGGCTTTCTTTTGTTTTTCTCTGCAGGAGAGAGTGGAGATTTGTTGCTAGTGTTAGGAGAGGGTGGGGGATTTTGCGGTTTGTGCATTTGTTTCTTTTCCTTTTTCGTGTGGGGGATAGTTGATGTATAACCTTTCTGTATTTCATGGCTATCAGGAGAAGAAAAATACCAGAATTGTATTGTACATGCATATTTTGACAATAAAATGAACCTTTGAACTTTCAACCTATTACATATCAAGAATCTACAAAACTCTCCAAGAGGAAGAAATATAATTTCAACCCTCTCTTAAATATGTGACTTTTTTGGGGGAGGGTGCTTTAGCAGGGAGGAGATACATCTCTACCAAAGGAAGGTCTAAGGGACTCCTTCCCTCCAATAGCCTTCAGGTCACCCTTGGGTAAGGTGCAGCACCTGCTTAACCCCCGATCAGGGTCATATGAAGCCATGGGAGCAGGTGGTAGATGGTTGTATGAGCTGCTGGTGCATATCACAAGTCCTGGTTATACGGCCACTGATGCCAGGCAAACAATCTCTGAGGAGTATTGATAATGGCTGGTGTCACCCATCTTGTAAAGAGACTGCACAGAAGAAGGCAATGGCAAACCACTTCTGTAGAAAAATTTGCCAAGAACAATCATGGTAACCATGGACCCCCATGTCATACGACATGGCACATAATGATGATGTCATACAACATGGCACATGACAATGATGAACTCCCCCCCCCCCCCCCGGTTTACTAGAATCAGAATCGGGTACATTAATCATAGTCTTATATGACATGAAGTATGTTGTTTTGTTACACCTGCAGCAGTTTAACACAATCTGATTACTTACACAGGCACAATCAATTGCAAACATCATTTACCAAAATCTTGCTTTGAAATGTCCTGCCGAAGGGTTTTGGCTGGAAACGTCCACTGCACTTTTGTCCATAGATACTGCCTGGCCTGCTGAGTTCCTCCAACATTTTGTGTGTGTTGCTTAGACTTCCACGATCTGCAGATTTTTTCTTGCTTGTGATATGATGTGATGGCTGGTTCTTTGCTTGCGAAGATCAGGAGGGACGAAGAGTCCTTAGGAGTGACGACATGATTGTGGGTGACCGTAAAAGCACCCCTTCTCCATTACTGTAAGACTTTGTTTCTGCCCGCCTGGACTGCATGGGTTTATAGTGAGGATCGGTCCATGTGGACCGATTCCAGTGTTTAGGCTGGGGGACATTTCACAATGGTGCAGCGGGCTGCAACTACTGTGGTGACCAAAGGCTGTAGGTTGGGTATCAGAGTTTTCCTTCTCCTAGACCGACTGCCTGGCAGGGCTAATGAGCCCCATCTACCTGGGTTTGGAATTGAGTTGCCTTTCTCCTAGGCTGGCTGCCAACCAAGGCTGATGACCCCAGCCTGCCTGCCCAGTTATACCACTGGACACTCGGTCACGCCATGACATCACAAACACAGTAAGAAGAGCGACACCACATGACTGCGTTGCTATGAGCACATTAGTGTAGGAGAGGACATATGTGAGGGACCTCCTACATGACAAGCCAAACGGTGGTCCTCAAACAATCACTACACCTGGAAAGGAGAGGCTATGGGAGACACTTGACTTTCCTTAAGTGCGCAAGATGTCCAGCCTAGGACTCAACCATCCCCAAATACAAGCTCCTGAAAGACCCCATAGCTTACTATAAATACAAGCCTGATCCAGTTTTAGGGTCAGAGTCAGGGTGTGATATTGTGGCCATCACTGTGATGTGGCTAAAGGATGCAGGTCTCTGGGAGCTGAACATCCAAGGACACACGGTGTATCGGAAGGATAGGAAGGTAGGCAGAGGGGGAGGCATGGCTTTATTGGTAAGAAATGATATTAAATCATTAGAAAGAGGTGATATAGGATCGGAAGGTGCAGAATCTTCATGGGTTGAGCTAAGAAATCGCAGGGGTAAAAGGACCCTGATGGCAGTTATTTATAGGCCTCCGAACAGCTGCAGGGATGTGGACTACAAATTACAACAGGAAATAGAAAAGGCTTGTCAGAAGGGCAGTGTTATGATAATTGTGGGGGATTTTAACATGCGAGTGGATTGGGAAAATCAGGTCGGCACTGGATCTCAAGAGAGAGAATTTGTAGAATGTCTGCGAGATGGCTTTTTAGAACAGCTTGTTGTTGAGCCCACTAGGGGATCAGCTGTACTGGATTGGGTATTGTGTAATGAACCGGAGCTGATTAGAGAGATTGAGGTGAAGGAACCCTTGGGAGACAGTGATCATAACATGATCAAGTTCACTGTAAAATTTGAAAAAGAGAAGCCGAAATCTGATGTATCGATATTTCAGTGGAGTAAAGGAAATTACAGTGGCATGACAGAGGAACTGGCCAAAGTTGATTGGAAAGGGACACTGGTGGGAAAGACGGCAGAGCGGCAGTGGTTGGAGTTTATGCAAGAAAT
Organism: Mobula hypostoma; assembly: GCF_963921235.1. NCBI lineage: Eukaryota > Metazoa > Chordata > Chondrichthyes > Myliobatiformes > Myliobatidae > Mobula > Mobula hypostoma. The sequence continues at coordinate 8,442,924 of NC_086097.1, read as the reverse complement.
GAGGAAGGTGCAAGACAGGTATATTCCAAAAAAGAAGAAATTTTCGAATGGAAAAAGGATGCAACCGTGGCTGACAAGAGAAGTCAAAGACAAAGTTAAAGCAAAGGAGAGGGCATACAAGGAAGCAAAAATTAGTGGGAAGACAGAGGATTGGGAAGTTTTTAAAACCTTACAAAAGGAAACTAAGAAGGTCATTAGGAGGGAAAAGATTAACTATGAAAGGAAGCTAGCAAATAATATCAAAGAGGATACTAAAAGCTTTTTCAAGTATATAAAGAGTAAAAGACAGGTGAGAGTAGATATAGGACCGATAGAAAATGATGCTGGAGAAATTGTAATGGGAGATAAGGAGATGGCAGAGGAACTGAACGAGAATTTTGCATCGGTCTTCACTGAGGAAGACATCAGCAGTATACCGGACACTCAAGGGTGGCAGGGAAGCGAAGTATGCGCAGTCACAATTACGACAGAGAAAGTACTCAGGAAGCTGAATAGTCTAAAGGTAGATAAATCTCCCGGACCAGATGGAATGCATCCGCGTGTTCTGAAGGAAGTAGCTGTGGAGATTGCAGAGGCATTAGTGATAATCTTTCAAAAGTTGATAGATTCTGGCATGGTTCTGGAGGACTGGAAGATTGCAAATGCCACTCCGCTATTTAAGAAGGGGGCAAGGAAGCAAAAAGGAAATTATAGACCTGTTAGCTTAACATCCGTGGTTGGGAAGTTGTTGGAGTCGATTGTCAAGGATGAGGTTACAGAGTACCTGGAGGCATATGACAAGATAGGCAGAACTCAGCATGGATTCCTTAAAGGAAAATCCTGCCTGACAAACTTATTACAATTTTTTGAGGAAATTACCAGTAGGCCAGACAAGGGAGATGCAGTGGATGTTGTATATTTGGATTTTCAGAAGGCCTTTGACAAGGTGCCACACATGAGGCTACTTAACAAGATAAGAGCCCATGGAATTACGGGAAAGTTACATACCTGGATAGAGCGTTGGCTGATTGGCAGGAAACAGAGAGTGAGAATAAAGGGATCCCATTCTGGTTGGCTGCCAGTTACCAGTGGTGTTCCACAGGGGTCCGTGTTGGGGCCGCTTCTTTTTACATTGTATATCAACGATTTGGATTATGGAATAGGTGGCTTTGTGGCTAAATTTGCTGACGATAAGAAGATAGGTGGAGGGGCCGGTAGTGCTGAGGAAACGGAGAGTCTGCAGAGAGACTTTGATAGATTGGAAGAATGGGCAAAGAAGTGGCAAATGAAATACAATGTTGGAAAGTGTATAGTTATGCACTTTGGCAGAAGAAATAAATGGGCAGACTATTATTTAAATGGAGAAAGAATTCAAAGTTCTGAGATGCAACGGGACTTGGGAGTCCTCGTACAGGATTCCCTTAAGGTTAACCTCCAGGTTGAGTCGGTAGTGAGGAAGGCGAATGCAATGTTGGAATTCATTTCTAGAGGAATAGAGTATAGGAGCAGGGATGTGATGTTGAGGCTCTATAAGGCGCTGGTGACACCTCACTTGGAGTACTGTGGGCAGTTTTGGTCTCCTTATTTAAGTAAGGATGTGCTGACGTTGGAGATGGTACAGAGAAGATTCATTAGAATGATTCCGGGAATGAGAGGGTTAACATATGAGGAACGTTTGTCCGCTCTTGGACTGTATTCTTTGGAGTTTAGAAGAATGAGGGCAGACCTCATAGAAACATTTCGAATGTTGAAAGGCATGGACAGAGTGAAATGTGGCAAAGTTGTTTCCCATGATAGTGGAGTCTAGTACGAGAGGGCATGACTTAAGGATTGAAGGGCGCCCATTCAGAACAGAAATGCGAAGAATTTTTTTTTACTCAAAGGGTGGTGAATCTATAGAATTTGTTGCCACGGGCAGCAGTGGAGTCCAAGTCATTGAGTGTATTTAAGGCAGAGATTGATAGGTATCTGAGTAGCCAGGGCATCAAAAGTTATGGTGAGAAGGCGGGGGAGTGGGACTAAATGGGAGAATGGATCAGCTCATGATAAAATGGCAGAGCAGAATCAATCGGCCGAATGGCCGACTTCTGCTCCTTGGTCTTATGGTCCTACAAATTATATTATGTCTGATCCAATATTACAGACAGGACAATCCATAATAACTGTCCAGATATAATATTAAAGGATAAACAAGCAAGAACAGCTTACTTAGTAGATATAGCCATTCCAAACACACATAACTTACAGAAATCATTGAGAAAAAACACCAGAAATATGCAGAATTAAAGGAGGAAATTGAAAGACTATGGAACATGAACAAGGTACACATTGTCCCAATAGTAATATCTACAACTGGTATCATCCCAAAGTCACTACACAATAGCATTAAACAAATAGGCCTATACAGCAATATTTATTTAAATCTCCCAAAAGCCACAATACTAAACACCACTAGAATAGTCTGAAAGTTCCTACCAATTGAGAAATGAGTGTTCTTGGCTATGCTCATACCTCAGGTTTCACTAGGCTTGAGCCAAGAAAAAAATTAAAATACAATAATGATGAAAATAATAAATAAACAATTAATATTGAGAACGTGAGACAAAGCATCCTTGAAAGAGAGTTCATAGGCTGTGGGAACAGTTCAGTGAACTTGAGAAAAATTTTCCCCTTTGGTTTATGTAATGCACTCAAAATGCTGGAGGAACTCAGCAGGCAAGACAGAATCTATGGAAAAGAAGAAACAGTTGCTGTTTCAGGCCGAAACCCTTCATCAGGATGTCCTTAGATGTCCGTACCATTTTTCTGCAGATGCTGCCTGTCCTGCTGAGTTCCTCCAGCATTTTGTGTGTGTGGTTTGGATTTCCAGCATCTGCAGATTTTTTCTTGTTTATGAGCTAGAGTTTATGGGTACCTTACATTTTCCTATCTGTCCAACTGGATAATACACAATATTCACCAGCAGAAATTGTATTAAACATCTTTCAAGCTATCAATGCCATTTTTTGTAAGAATCTTCACCTGTTTGTGAAGTTAAATTGCATTGTTCCACTTTGAAATGTCAATTTCAAAAGTGATTCATTGTGGTTGAAGTCAGAATAATTTCCTTGGCTTGGAATTGGACATGTGACAAAATGCATCCTTCTCATCAAAAGAAAAAAATCTTCTCTGACAAGACAATTTAAAATGTGACAGCTAAAAAATAAAAGTTTAATACATCCCAGAGAATCCTTCTGATGGAACTGGGAGAGACCACCACTGGGATTACTCTGTCTCATCCTATTACTTTACACAAAATCCTACCATCAAAAGAAAAGACTTTGTTCCCTTTTAACTGTTGTGCTTCTGGTAGACATTATTCAGATTTGACGTATAGACTTAGCACAATATCAGAATCAGAATCAGGTCTAATATCACTGGCAAATGGCATGAAATTTGTTGTAAATATATACCACAAACATATACATGTGTTTTCCTGTGTATGTTTGTGTGTGTGAGTGTGTGTGTGTGTGTGTGTGTGTGTGTGTGTTAGCGAGTGTGTGTTTGTATATGTGTGAGTGTGTGTGTGTGTGTGTTAGTGAGTGAGTGTGTGTGTGTGTGTGTGTGTAGAAAATGATTCCAATGATGGGGGAATTCTTCACTTCTGTCATCAGATTTCTGAATGGACGTTGAACCCATGGGCACTACCTCACTATTTTTTTATTTTTACTTTTGCAAAACTTAGTTTAGCTATTTATATATACTTACTGTACTTCACAGTTTTTTTCTCTCTATTGTTATGTATTTCATTGTACTGCTGCTGCAATGACAACAAATTTCATGATGTACGCTGATGATGTTAAACCTGATTCTGATGCTGGTATCAGAACAATTTCCTGTTGAGCCAAAGTGACCAAGAAAGGAAGTGGAATGGTGAACATTGGAAGTTCTTGAGCAAACATTCAAAAACCTTACAGGGACAGTTAGAGTAGCAACTGTTGCTGGCAATGTTTTAATAAGAAGGAGCAGACACTGCAGGTAGATGTTCTAACCAAGGCTGTATGTAGGTAATATGTAGGAATATGTTAACTTAGAGTAGTTGTTCTGCTCTCAGGATCTTAAATGTTTCAATCAAGCCCACCTCACTCTCCTAAGTTCCAGCAGAAATAAATATAGTCTTCCAATTATTCCTTATGAGAAAAACTCCCAATTCCAGGAGTTAGTTAATACACTGCACAAGCAGAGCAGAGCTCAAATTGAGAGGGAGATGCTGTAGTCCTTGATCTGGAGATGTTACGCCTGTGTACACACAAAAGAATGGTTTGTGCATAGAAATCACACACCACTTGAGATCTTTGCTCTTAACCTTCCATAGAGCACCAAATACACTCAGTAGTCACTTTATTAGGTACAGCTGTACACATGTATGTTAATACATATATCTAATAAGCCAATCATGTGGCAGCAGCTCAATGTATAAAAGTATGCAGACATGGTCAAGAGGTTCAGTTATTCAGATCAAACATTAGAATAGGGAAGAAAAATGATCAAGTGACTTTGACTGTGGAATTATTGTTGGTGCCAGACGGGGTGGTTTGAGTATCTCAGGAACAGCTGATCTCCTGGGAGTCTTATGCAGAACAGCCTCTAGGTGTTTACAGAGAATGGTGTGAAAGGCAGAAAGCAAACTTCTAGTGAGCAGTTGTTCTGTGTCTGAAAACACCTTGTTATTGAGAGAGGTCAGGGAATAGCCAGACTGCTTCAAGTTCACAGGAAACTGACAGTAACTCAAATAACCATACATTACAACAGTGGTATGCAGAAGGATATCTGAATGCACAACATATTGAACTGAGAAGTGGATGGGCTACAGCAGGAGAAGATCCTGAACATATACTGAGCGGCCAATTTATTAGGTATGTAGCCACTGAGTGTAAGTGGTAAAGAACACTTTTGTTTATGCAACTGAACAACAGAATCAAACATCTTTCCTGTATTAGCACAGGTGTGTAGGTCACTAACAAGCTTAGCTACACTGCCCTGAGGATTATAATTTGCCAAGTGTACTGGGCTAAAGAGAATATTGCGGTATAACAAAAAATAATCGTTCAGCAATGCAATGTAGGAGACTGAGGAAATCTGAAGACAAGATGATATGATGTGGCATCGGAAGCAAGTGACTCAGTGAAAGCAGAACCTTTCAATGGTTTTAAGGTAGAGGCAGATATATTCCAAAAGGAAAGCTTACCATGGACAATGTGGAGCTGATTCAGATTCAGATTTAGATTGATTTATCACATGTACATTGAAACATAGAATGAAATGCATCGTCTGTGTTAACAACCTACACAACCTAAGCATGTGCTGGGCTCAGCCTGCAAATGTCGCCACACATTCCAGTGCCAACATAGCGTCCTACAATGCTCAGCAGAACAGCACAGAACAACAAGCGACGAAATGTTGCATGTTCCTGGATTCCGGGTGCTCTTTTCTCTGCTGCCTTTGATCGGATTGATCGATGCAGTCTGGGGCACTTCCGCAAGGAATGCTTTTTCCTGCAGCCTCCTATGGGCTAGCGGCGTGACGCTGAACTGAACTAAACTGAATACTGTTGGATTCCTGGTGGTCTGATGTTTGATATTCTATGTGTGGTTCACTTGTTTTTTCCCATTTGCACAATTTGTTCTTTTTTCACACATTAGGTGTTCTCTTGAATGGATTCCATGGTGTTTGTTTCATGGCTGCCTTTGGGAGGGTGAATCTCAGAGTTGTATTCTGTAAACATACCTTGCTTAAAATTGTACTTTGCACTTTTATTGGCCAGAAAGAATAAAAATCAATGTACAGGAACGGAGGCAGCCATGTTGTGAGACTGTCCTTGCAACCGGCCACCACCCTACCCTCCCTCTGTGTGAACTGTTTAACAAACTGATTCTTGCTCCGGGATAACTTAATCACAGTAATTAAATATGGATACAAGGAATTTCAGCTAATGACCTGCTAAACCTAAGACCATTCTCAGATGAATAGCTATCTTATATGTAAAGTAGGACACTTGCAGGAAAAGCTATCTGTAATCTCATTAGACTCAGGTAACGTCCACACTACGCCAGATAATTTTGAAAACGCCAGTTTCAAGTAAAAACGACGGGCGTCCACACTAAGCATTTTCAAAATATCTCTGTCCACATTAGATGGATATTTGGGCGAATCTCCTCCTACTGGGCATGTGCAGGATACACAGAAAACAAGCGAAGAGGAAACGGTATACTTAGTGCGCGTTTGTCCAGGTACAGAGTAGGAAAACTTAAAAGGAATTGCTCTTGCCTCTCGCACAGGAGGACTTAAAACTAAAAAAACAAATACTGGAGCATATGGAGGCAACTGAGAGGGAGTTCACGGACAGTATGACCCTGCTGACGAGGAACATTGAAAAACTGACTAACTCTGTTGCATTAATAAAGCACCTTATTAAATGTATAAAACATGTCTGCATCAGTGTTATCTTGTATTTCCATACAATGTTACATTAGGCTGTTACACATCTATTGTCAGAGAAGTACTTGCATAAATAGGTAAACCACCTTCATACAAGCAAGGACAGAAAACAGGGCAAAGTGAGTATACTTATTTATTCAGTAAGCTATGGGTCAGAGTATTTGGTGAGTACATTTCTAACTCTTCTGGCTTCAGTCTTGTTGCCGTCTGTTCTGAAATTGTTAGGTTCTGCGAAGTGCAGAATCAAATATCGCTGTGATGATTGTACGCTCTAGTATCAATTGTTTGGCAACAATAAAGTAGTAATAATAATAAGAAGAAAACAATGAAATGCCGCGCTGCCGCCATCTGTTCCGGCACGTCATGACAGCGATTTTAAAAAGCTCCGGTTACCCTGTATACACTGCAACGGATATTAGGCGTTTTCAGATTCACTCTGGAGACCGTTTCTGAAAATCACCATTTTCGGGGGATGAAAACACCGTTTCAGTGTGGATGGAAGGTCAAAATGAAGAGAAAAAGCTTTGTTTTCAAAATTATCCGGCGTAGTGTGGACGTAGCCTCAGTGTCTGGGTTACCTGGTTTGCCTAGCTTGAACCAGTTAGAGTCGAAAAGAACAAAGATACAAAGTTGTGGGCAAAGACCATGAAACACCATAAGACCATAAGACAAAGGAGCAGAAGTCAGCCATTCGGCCCATCAAAACAATCCTGGTTGAAGCCTTGGACCAGAGCCAATAAGAGGGTAATCCGTTAAGTGAGAAGACCTTCAGACAACAGGCTGAAATGTATCATTTGGACAGATGAGAAACACTATAAGAGTTAAGAGCTTGAAATGCCAAGGAGTGATAACTCTCCAGAGACCAACCATCTCAGAAATTAGATAAGGACTATGAGAAACGCATGGGCAGTGTAGACTCCTTTCTCTGGTATTACCTTTTCTGTTCTTTGATTATTCATGGAGGGTCAGTGAAACTTAGTAAGTATGCACACAGGTAGCTGGTTGTGTAAATTCACGTGCTCTTCAGTTGAGACAATAAAGGTACTTGTCGGTAAATACAGATTCTCTCTGTGCCTCTCTGATCATTATTACTGCAGAGAAAATCCTTGTAACATTTGAAAATGACAACAGCAAAACAAACCCATTTCCTCACTTCCACTCACCCACACACATGGACAGATCTCAGCCAGGAGAAGGATCGAGACACTAAATGGCCTACAAGGTTCCTGATTTACATATTAATAACATTTCTAATCCCATATTGAGGGGCATTTGGGAAGCACGTGTCATGTGATTCCAAATGAAGTCCAAATAGATTTGAAAACTCTCCTATGAATAGCTAATACCATGTCTCCATTTGTTCCTCTTTTCTTTTAAACAGAAAACACTGTATTAAAAGTTAGGTTTTGAAGTAATTGGCTAGGAACTTTTTGAAAGCTTTGCTTGAAGGTGAGGTGAATTTGTATCTCCTGGTGAGGCAGTCTCACACTTCTTATACTTGTGTTGTTTTCAGTATTCACACCCATATGAATAGCAAGCAGCTTGCTTTAACACAAAGCTTCAGAACAATTTTGTGTTAATTTGTGCTGAATAAAATAACAGGTTTATTATATGAAATGACAGAATTCAGCCCATGTTGGATAGTGTTAAATTTATATCATCAAGGCCATGCTGTCTTCTCACTGCTGTCATCAGGAAGAAGGTACAGGAGCCTCAGGACTCACACCACCATATTCAAAAACAATTATTACCCCTCAACCATCAGGCCCTTGAACAGTGGTGATAACTTCACTTAACTTTACATACCTCAACACCAAACTGTACCCACTACCAAAGGACTCACATTCAAAGTCTCTTCATCTCATGTTTTTGATATTTATTGCTTTATTTATTTATCTTTTTTTTCTTTCTCTTTTATTTGCACAGCTGTCTTTTGCACATTGGTTATCCGCCCTGTTGGTGAGATCTTTCATTGATTCTGTTGCGTTTTTTGGACTTATTGAGGGTTACATATGATGACATATATGTACTTTGATAACAAATTTGCCTTAACTTTGAACTTTTGAACTTTGAGAAGCCTGAACACTTTTTTTTCTCACTTTGACTTGCAATGGGCCAAGATTTCTCAGGAGTTATCTTGTGGCGTAAGGACGGCACGGTAACCAGAATGAGTTACAGTACAGGTGATCCGGGTTATCTCCCAACCACTAACTGTAAGGAGTTTGTACCTTCTTCCCGTGACCCCCTGGGTTTTCTCCGGGTGCTCAGGTTTCCTCTCACAGCCCAAAGATGTGCCGGTCAGTAGGTTAATTGGTCATTGTAAATTGTCCCATGATGAGGGTAGCATTAAATCCTTGGGGGGGGGTGGTTGCTGGGCAATCCGGTTCAAAGGGCTGGAAGGGCCTATTCCATGCTGTATCTCAATAAATGAATAAGTTATTTTTGAAAAGAAGTTTTGAGATTACTCTTGAGCTGCTTCTTTATTCCCATATAATCGCTTGGAGATGGAGCTCAGAACAACTTTTTTGTTTGGGGAGTTCTGGTGTCATCCCTGCAAATGACGAGATCTTCTTAATGAAGCAGATCGAGTATATATTTCGAGCCTCAGTGCTGAGGATGTTGACCTGTGAGAGGATACTGATATTGTTCTGTTTTATCCATCAGAGGACTTTAAGGATTTCATCAAAGAAAGCACTTTCAACTGTCCAGGCCCGCTCTTTCAAACACACTCCACAAACCACCCTTCCTCTTATACAAGCTGTCCCTTGGATAAGCTTGCAACCTATTAAAAACCTTGTGTTGTGATTTGCATTGTACTGCTGCCCCAAAACAACAATTTTTTGACATATGCCAGTGATATTAAACTTGATTCTGAATCTGACTCTATTTTGTTTTTTTATATATAGTTTAGCATTACAACACAGAGTAGGCCTTTCTGGTTCTTTGAGCCACAGTGCCCAAGCAACCCCAGACAAACCCAATTAACCCTAATCTAATCACGGGACAGTTTACAATGACCAATTAACCTACCTAGTATGTTTTTGGACTGTGAAGGAAAATCGGAGCACCAGGGGAAAACCCAGACGATAACAGGATGATGTACAAAGGCAAATTACAGAATTCCAAACTTTGGAATGCCCTGAGCTGTAATAGTGTTGGGCATCAGTGCATCACAGGTTATTCACTGGCTGTAATCTCCTACAAGTATTTATTTTTTATATCTTGATACAGTGAGGCATAGGCCCTTCCAGCCCATCGAGCTCCAGCACCCAGCTAACCCCAGATTTAATCCTAGACTAATCACGGGACACAAGGAATTCTGCAGATGCTGGAAGTTCAAACAACACACATCAAAGTCTGTACTGTACTGTACCTCTCCTAGAGATGCTGCCTGGCCTCTTGCGTTCACCAGCAACTTTGATGTGTGTTGCTAATCACGGGACAATTTACAATGACCAATTAACCTACCAACTGGTAAATCTTTGGACAGTGCGAGGAAACTGGAGCACCTAAAGGAAACCCAAGCGGTCATGGGAAGAACATACAAAATTTTTACAGGCAGCGTCTGAGGGAATTCAACTCAAAGCATCTGTACTGTAAAGTGTTGTGCTAACCCCAACATTACTGTGCCATGTTGAGGATAAATACAAGGCTTCTATAGCACATTTCATGAACTACTGCAAAACTTTACATTTTGTATTCAAAGAGTTATATCAGTGATTAGATATACAGTAATTTCTAAGTATCATCACTATCATCTGAATTTCTTTTAAGAAGTGCATTTTATTTCCTATTTATTTTTTTTTAGTCAAAGGAGTATTTTGCTCTCAATCAATCTCCTGCTCATCAAGTCCAGTCAGCTGAGTCAATAGACGTGGTAGTGAGGCCATGTCACTTATCACTCACTGTTCGTTAGCATACCACAGTCTGTTTGGGAAACAAGTGTCTGGGGCCTGAAATTCAGAGCTACAGTCTGCTGCAGCCCACCCATGCTTCAGACTGCATGGTAGTGATCTGTTTTACACTTTTACCTGGGAGAAGTTTTGAATCAGTAGATTAGTAAATCAACAACAATAACACCAGTTCAAGAATTGATCAATAATCTCCCTTTGGATAACCCAGGATCACCTAAAGGATGTGGGAAGAAATTTTTTTAAATGCTATAGCTACAAATATGTCATAAATTCTTTGTAATAAATAATTAAAGACATTCAGTGGCCAAATTATTAGGTACAACCTAATGCCTGTATATTTGAGAAATTTGGCTGCTGCAGTCAGTCCATCCACTTCAACTTTCAACATGTGCATTCAGAGATGTTCTTCTGCACACCACTGTTGTAACGTGTGGTTATTTGAATTACTGTTGCCTTCTTGTCAGCTCGAAACAGTCTGGCATTTTCCTCTGACCTCTTTCATTGACCAGGTGCTTTCACCCACAGAACTGCCATTCACTGGAATTTTTTTTGCTTTTCGAACCATTCATTTTAATCTCTTGAGACCATTGCTGAGAAATTGCTGGAGAAAATTCTGAAGGATAGGATGTATGAGTATTTGGAAATCTGTGGCCTAATTAGTGAGAGCCAGCACGGCTTTGCATGGACAAGTTGTGCCTTACCAATTTGAATGAGTTTTTGACAAGGTGATGAAAGAGATTGATGAGGGTAGGGCAGTGGATGGATATTAGTAAGGCATTTGACAAAGTCCCTCATGGAAGGCTAATCCGGAAGATGAGGATGTATGGGGTCGACAGCAAATTGGCTGTTTGGATTCAGAACTAGGTTACACATAGAAGGCAGAAGGTAGTGGTCGAAGGGACTTATTTGAGCTGGAGGTCTGTAATTAGTGTTCTGAAAGGGTCTGTGCTGGGACCTCTGCTATTTGTGATGTATATGAATGATCTGGATGGAAATGTAGAAAGGTAGGTTAATAAGTTTGTGGATAATAGCAAGATTGCTGAAATTGTGGATAGTGTACAAGACTGGCAAAGTATACAGCATGATATAGATCAGTTGCAGATATGGGCTGAGAAATGGTGGATGTAGTTTCACACAGATAAATATGAGGTGTTGCACCTTGGTAGGGCAAATGCAAGGAGATAGTACACTGTTAAGGGCAAGACCCTTAACAGCATTGCTAGGCAGAGAAATCTTGCAGTCAATAAGATGGTTAAGAAGGCTTATGGAATGCTTGTTTCTATTAGTTGAGGCATTGAGTTCATAAGCCAAAAGGTTATGTTGCAACTTTATAGAGCTTGGTTTAGCCACATCTGGAGTATTGCATATAGTCCTGGTTGCCCCACTATAGGAAGGATGTTGAACTTTGGAGAGGGTACAGAAGTGGTTAACCAGGATGCTGGTTTAGAGGGTATGCGCTATCATGAGAGGCCGGATATACTTCGTTGTTTTCTCTGGCACGGCAGAAGCTGAGGGAAGATCTGATAGAAGTTTATAAGATTATGAGAGGCAAGGATAGAGTAGACTGGGAGTATCTTCTCTGCCTGGAGTTGAAACATCTTATAGCTGGGGGCATGCATTGAAGGTGAAAGGGGGTAGGTTCAAAGGGGGATTAATATTAATATTGAAGTAGTGAAATGGATTCAGCAGTGGCTGGATGGGAGACGCCAGAGAGTAGTGGTGGATAACTGTGTATCAGATTGGAGGACAGTGTCTAGTGGTGTGCCTCAGGGATCTGTACTGGGTCCAGTGTTGTTTGTCATATATATTAATGATCTGGATGATGGGGTGGTAAATTGGATTAGTAAGTATGCAGATGATACTAAACTTGGTGGAGTTGTGGATAATGAAGTAGGTTTTCAAAGCTTGCAGAGAGATTTAGACCGCTTAGAAGAATGGGCTAAAAGATGGCAGATGGAGTTTAATGCTGGTAACTGTGAAGTGCTACATTTTGGTAGGACTAATCAAAATAGAACATACATGGTAAATTGTAGGGTATTGAAGAATGCAGTAGAACAGAGGGATCTAGGAATAATTGTGCATAGTTCCCTGAAGGTGGAATCTCATGTGGATAGGGTGGTGAAGAAAGCTTTTGGTATGCTGGCCTTTATTAATCAGAGCATTGAGTATAGGAGTTGGGATGTAATGTTGAAATTGTATAAGGCATTGTTAAGGCCAAATTTTGAGTATTGTGTACAGTTTTGGTCACTGAATTATAGGAAAGATGTCAATTAAATTGAGAGAGTACAGAGGATATTTAATAGCATGTTGCCTGGGTTTCATCTCCTAAGTTACAGAGAAAGTTTGAACAAGTTGGGTTTTTATTCTTTGGAGCGTAGAAGATTGAGAGGGGATTTGATAGAGGTATTTAAAATTATGAGGGGAATAGATAGAGTTGACGTAGATAGGGTTTTTCCATTGAGAGTGGGGGAGATTCAAATAAGTGGACATGAGTTGAGAGTTAAAGGGCAAAAGTTTAGGGGTAACATGAGGGGGAACTTCTTTACTCAGAGAGTGGTGGCTGTGTGGAACGAGCGTCCAGCAGAAGTGGTTGAGGCAGGTTCGATGTTGTCATTTAAAATTAAATTGGATAGTTATATGGACAAGAAAGGAATGGAAGGTTATGGGCTGAGTGCAGGTCAGTGGGACTAGGTGAGAGTAAGAGTTTGGCATAGACTAGAAGGGCTGAGATGGCCTGTTTCCATGCTGTAATTGTTATATGGTTGTATGGTTATATGGGATGTGAGGGGTAAGATTTTTACTCCGAGACTGGTGGATGCCTGGAGTGTGCTGCCTGGTATGGTGATAGAGGCAAATATATTGGAGGCTTTTACGAGATGCTTAGATAGGCATATGGATATGAGGAAGTTGGAGGGATATGGGCATTGTGTAAGTAGAAAGAATTAGTTTTTTAAATTTAGGTTTTGGCTAGTTCAGCAAAACATTGTGGGCAGAAGAGCCTGTTCCTGTGCTGTAATGTTCTATGTTCTATGTTGTGTGTGAAAATCCCAAGACATCAACAGTTTCTGAGATATTCAAAAGTACCTCATCTGGCACCAACAATCATTCCATGCTCAATGTCACTTAGATCACATTTCTTCTCCATTCTGATGTTTGGTCTCCACAACAACTGAACCTCTTGTCCATATCTTCATGCTTTTATGTATTGAGCTGCTGCCACCTGATTGGCTGATTAGATATTTACATTAACAAGCAGGTGTACCTAATAAAATGGCCACTGAACGTATTTAACTTATTAAAATCACCCAGTTTATAGGTCAGCATTTTCATGCTGCAGTCTCCAATCATTCCTATTCCTGTTCCAATAAGTTGCTCCAAGATGGGGCCATCCCCAGGGTGGAGGAGCAACACCTTATTCTCAGTTTGGGTAGTCTCCAAACTGAATATAGATTTCTCCTTTTGGTAGATAGTTTTTTTCCCCTCCCCTCCTCCCTTCTTCTGTTCCCTACTCTGGCCTTTTACCTCTTCTGACCTGCCTATTATTTCCACCTGGATCTTCTCCTTCCTTTTCTCCTGTAGTCCATTCTCCTCTCCTATCAGATTCCTTCTTCTTCAGCCCTTTACCATTTCTACCCACTAGGCTTCAACTATCACCTTCTTGCCGGCCTCCTTCCCCTTCCCTATTTCTTTACTTTGGCATCTTCCCCCTTCTATTTCAGACCCGATTAAGGCTCTTGGTCTGACACATCAACTGTTCATCATTTTCAAAGATGTTGCCTGACCTGCTGAGTTCCTTCAGTATTTTGAGTGTGTTGTTCTGGATTTCCACCATCTGCAGCCTTTTTTGCATTTATCAAATTAAAGTTGGTACTTAGCCACATATATGTAACCCTCGGACTCGGCCAGCACGTGTTCGTCTAGGGGAAGACAACTTCTGGCCCCGCCAAACTGAGAGATCTCATTCATGCAGATGCTGCATGATGTGTTGCCCGGTTACAAACTCGCGCCACAAAATATCAGACAGTACACCATGTGCAATTAAATGATTGAACTTTATAAATCTATATCTGAATATAAGGTTAGTAAAGAAAATAAAAAGAAAAAGGGCCCATTTTAAGAGAAAAGTCAAAAGTGCACGTTGGAGGTCACAAACACAGCTATTCATCAACCATTGACCTCCTTCAAGTGTCGCCGACATTCGGACCCTCACTCCCGGTCCACTCTGTCTGGTGGTCTCCCAGCTCTCTCTCCACATGCGTTTTCCTTCTTCTCCTCTCGCCAACCAAAAACCCATGAAAATCTCTCTTCCAGACTCACAAGAAACAACAACATTTCTCACATTGGATGACCCCCCCCCACATTCCAAGCCCTGTTATCTCCAGTCATAACCCAAACATTGCTGCTATAGAGAGACCATTACATTAGCAATGAAACCTTACAGTGCGTTACATATGGAATATTTGGATTTGTGGCAGAAACTTGGTCAAAGAATTATGTTTAAGAAGTATAAAACAATGAAGGCGAGACAGTCGTTTAGGAAGGTTAATGATTGCTGAGATGCATGGTGGGGCATGCTATGAAATGTGACTCTACAGCTGAAATAATCTGGTTTAATTTTCAGTGATTTTCAGCAGTTGCCAGGGTGATGGAATGCATTTAAAACTGAGAAAACTGGGTTAGTCTCAAAGAGGATGAGGCTCTGGTCTTCTCTACATTTTCCGTTCTGACAAATCTGAAGTTTTGAAGATGTTTTAAGGGTCAAGACTGATGATGGTCAAGTGGAACTTGAGTCTTCAACATACCTATAAAGAGTTCTCCTGGAAAATAGCTTCCAGTCTACCAGTTTCTGGGCTCATACACATGGAATTATGTGCACAGCAGTGACATGAAGAGAAGCCAGTTTCTTTGGAAGACATCAATCTTTTTCATAATACAGTGCAAGTGATATTGCAGATGATGGAAATCCGAAGTAACGCACACAAAATGCTAGAGGAGCTCAGCAGGTCCTGCAGCATCTATGGAAAGGAACGAACAGTCATTTTTTCAGGCTGAGATCCTTCTTCAGGACTGGAAAAGAAGGGGGAAAGCACCAGAATAAGAAGCTAGGTAAATGGGAAGGCGTACAAACTGGAAGGTGATAGGTGAAGCCAGATTGATGGGGAGAGTGGGGTTAAAGTAAGAAGATGGGAAGTGATTGTTGGAAAAGATAATGGGCTGAAAAAGAAGGAACCTGATAGGACAGGAGAGTGGATCTTAGGAGAGAGGGAAGGAGAAGAGGCATCAAGGGGAAGTGATAGGCAGTTGATGAGTTGAGTCGAAGTAAGAGGGGAACAAGAGAGAGGAATGGAAGATGTCAGTGTTTAAAACCTTAACCAGCATGCTGTGGTAAAGTAAGTTGGTCTGCTGTCTTTATCCCCTCACCTCCACCACCACCAACTCAACACTACCCTGACATGGGCGGCTTTTCTGCAGCTTGATGTTGATATAAAGAAAGAAAGATTAGCTTTCTTTGTCACATGTTCTGTACATCAAGATAAGTGGAATGCATTGTTTTTTGTCAAATCAAATCAGCAAAGCTTGTTCTGAGCAGCCCATAAACGTTGCCGTGATTCTAGTGCCAACACACATGCCAACCAATCACTAACCCTTACTGTACATCTTTGGAATGTGGGGGAGACTAGGGTGGGCACCCAGGTGAAACTAACCCGGTCACAAGGAGAATGTACAAGCTCCTTAAGGACAGAAGTGTGAATCAAACCTCAGTGCTACAGCACTGGGGGCCGAAGGACCTGCATTGTGCTGTAGGTTTTCTATGTTACATGCGGCATTGTAAAGCTATTCTGCTTACCGCTCTGCTACTGTATTCCTGCCCATGATAGTCAAACAGTTATGCAACCATTTTGGATATCTATGCATGGTTCATCATCCACATTAGGAGATGATCAGGAGTACTCTGCTTATACCAACACTTCTCCAAGAAGACAACTACCTTGCTGTATGGTTGGAGGCTTGCATGCTCAGTGACCCAGAGCGCTATGTTAGATGGAGTCAGGGCTTTATGCTTTGTTCTTGGTAGAATCACCCGTGCCCAAACAGGCCAAATGATAGAGGTCAGACTAAGAGTGATCCACCAGTCCTCCATGTTTGGGGGGTTCAGTTAAGGGCTAACAACCCTGACCGGTAAAACAAAACTGTTAGAAGAACAGCAATGAAGAATACTTCAACATCTGAGTTTAATGGTGTTCCTGAGACTCCACCTGGGACTTGCATGACTAACAGTAGTGAAAACCAAGGGGAAGCTACTGAGATGATGAAGTAAGCCCTAAACACCACCAGAGATGGAGGACCTTCATTGCTGCCCTAAATGCCAGCAGCATAACAGGCAGAAATAAGTAAGTTACACAAACATTGTACATTCCGACAATTCAGATCTATTAGTTTTAATAGATAGATAGATAGACATACTTTATTGATCCCGAGGGAAATTGGGTTTCGTTACAGCTGCACCAACCAAGAATAGCACATAAATATAGCAATCCAAAAACCACAAACAATCAAACACCAATATGCAAACTATGCCAGATGGACATAATTACTAAAGAGTGCAAAGCCATACGAGAAGTCTGCAGATCCATGCAATTCATGCAATATCTTCTAGAGAATTCTTTATATATGCATGACTGTAAAGATTGAGTTTTCAGTGAAAATATTGCCAAGTCTTGTTTAATATTTATAGAGTCTTGTCCCATCTCAACCCGGCATGTGGAATTGACTGGCATCTCTACACAAATGATTTCAGGTTGTTATTTAACATTGTTACCACACATAAATTCTGAAAATTCTGCTTTAAGATCACCCTATGCACAAAACAACTAAGTTAATTAAATAATAAACTCATGAGTCTTTAACTTTATGAGCTATTAAACTAAATCCTGGCTTTTTATTGGTCATTGGAGAAATTCATTGCTTAATACACACAGAGAATCTTAACTTTATAGCCTTTACAGCTCACATGGGCTTGACTTGGACAGATTGAGAAATGCATGAAGATTTTTGTTGTGTCAGATAAGGTAGCACAGTTAGAAATTGGCTGTTATGACATTGTGAACTTCATAGAGTTATGGTTGAAAGAAGATCACAGGTGGAAGTGAAGCATCCAAGGTATCCATTGTTTGGAAAGGACAGGTTGGTGGGTAGAGAAGGTCAGGTGGCTTTATTGATAAAAAATTAAATCAAATCTTTTGGAAGAAGTGTCATAGGATCAGAAGATGTTCAAAGTTCAAAGTAAGATTTATTATCAAAGCACACACTGTATATGTCAACATTTATACTCTGTGATTCATTTTCATGTGGATGTATACAGTAAATGCAAAGGATACAATAGAATCAATGACAAACTACACACAAAGATGGTCAAACAACTAAATGTGCAAAAGATAAGTTGTGCGATTACCAAAATAAAAATTAATAAATAATATTGACAACATGAGTTATAGAGTCCTTGAAAGTAGGTCCATAGTTTGTAGAAGCCTTATGGACAGAGTTAAGAAACTGTAAATGTAAAGAGATCTTGATGAGAGTACTGTACAGGCTTCTGAACAGTGGCCAGGATGTATAGTGCAAATTACAGGAGATGGAAAAGGCATGTGATAAGGGCAATGTTACAATGATCATAAGGGATTTCAATATGCATATAGATTGAGAAAATCAGATTGATGCTGCTTCCCAAGAGAAGGATTTTTTTTTTTTTGGAATGTCTATGAGAGCAGATTGTGTTCAAGTCCACCAGGGAAAAGGCAATGCTAGATTGGGTGTTATGCAAGGAACCAGATTTATATTTGTTAATGGAACACTTATATGAGGCAGTGATCATATTATGACAGATATTCACCTTGCAATTAAATCAGATGAATCGGCATTAGAATTGAGTAAAAGTAACTGCATAGGCATGAGAGAGGAGATGACCAAAGTTGATTGAAAGGGGACACTAGCAGGGATGACAATAGAGCAATGGCTAGAGTTTCTGGGAATAATGCAGAAGACTCAGGACACAAAGAAGAAGTGTTCTAAATGGAGGCTGAGGCAACCATGGCTGACAAGGGAAGGCAAATAAAACATAAAAGCCGGAGGTGGACATAATATGCCCAAAATTAGTGGGAAGCCAGGTGATTTTGAAGCTCTTAATAATCAACGGAAGGTGACTAAAAGAGCAATAAAGAATGAAAAGATTAAATTTTTGGTGTTGCAAAGGGATTTGGAATTCCTGGTGTCAGCTTCTCTAAAGGTTAAGGAAGTCAAATCCAATGTTAATATTCATTTCAAAAGGACTAGAATATAAAAGCAAAGATGTAATGCTGAGGCTTTATAAGGCATTGCTCAGACCTAATGTACTGTATTGTGAGTAACTTAGGGCCTCATATCTAAGATAAGGTGTCCTGGCATTGAGGAGGAGTTTTATAAGAATGATCCTAGGAATGAAAGGGTTAATGTATGATGGCTCTGGGCATGTATTCATGGAGCTTAAAAGAATGAGGTAGGAATCTCAACAAAACCTACCGAATATTGAAAGTCTTTCTCCTCTGGGTGCTCTCAATAGATATATTCAGCATCTTCTTACCAGAATACTGCTTAGCATGTTTTCCACAGAAACATTTATGTGGCCCAGGCTCCATTCTAAACCTTAAAAGACACTCATAGTAAAGACATCAGTATGGCACTAATGTTCAGCATCTTTTGCAAAAATTGTTTGCCTCACAGAAATGATAGGAGTGTCAAAGTAGAGTGAGGAAGAGACTGACTAAACTATTGGATTGGAGGAGTGATCTCTCACATCTGACCTGGATTTTAGTCTACTCCAAGTTAATAACATAAAAGCCTCTCCTATCAGGCTGCTGAACCAGTCCAAAGCAAAATAAATTCAAACAGACTTGTCTCTAAATCAGTCCCTAGTGGGGATTTGGCGACAGGATGAAACTGCATTAATTGGTACCAAATTTCCACTTGAGGTTTGGGAGGTCACAAAGCTGTCAGATATGAGAAATAGGGATCATCACAGCATGCAGAAGAGGGTGTCACTGTGATGATGAGGTGAAGGAAAATTGCACATAGCTTGGAAGTACAAGCTGCAATTTTTGATAACAAAGCATTGGTGAGGCCTCACTTGGAGTATTCTGAGTAGTTTTGCGTCCATTATCTAAGACGGGATATGTTGACATTGGAGAGGGTTCAAAGGAGGATCACAAAAATGATTCTGGGATTGAAAGGCTTGACATATGAAGAATGTTTGATGGCTCTGGGTCTGCAATCACTGCATTTCAGAAGAAAGAGGGGTGACTTCATTGAAGCCTATTGAATGTTGAAAGACCTAGATAGAGCGGATTTGGAGAGGATAGACTTCCCCAGTGGTGGAGGAGTCCATGACCAAAGTCCATTTAGAATAGAAATGAGGAGGAATTTCTTGAGAAAGAGAAGTGGTGAGTCTGTGCAATTTGTTGCCAAAGATGACTGTGGAGGCCAAGTCACTGGGTATATTTAAGGCATAGATTGAAAGATTCTTGATAAGACAGGGTGTCAAAAGTTACAGGGAAAAGGCAGGAGAATGAAGTTGAGATGGATAATAAATCAGCCATGATGGAATGACAGATCAGACTCGACAGGTCGAATATCATACTTCTGCTTCTATGTCTTATAGTAGAGAAAACATTATTGAGGCTGGGCAATATTTGCTTATACAGGTTGAGTACCCCCTTATTCAAAATGCTTGAGGTGGAAGTGTTTCGGATTTTGGATTTTTTGGGATTTTGGAATAGATAAAGAGAAATCTTGGGATCACTATAATATCTGACTGAATTTATGTGCTACTGCTAAGCAGACTTTGTCTTACACTTGTTCATCACACACATCTACTTCACAGTAAAAGTTAAGGGCCGAATGGCCTACTCCTGCACCTATTTTCTATGTTTCTATGTTTCTATTAATAAAAATGAAAATATAACGTGTGCAGGGTAACAAAAGCAGCACAATGGCTTTGAGAGAATATCGTGGAGAGCATTCTAACTGGCTATATCATTGTTTGGTACGAGGGGGCTACTGGACAGGATCAAATTAAGCTGCAGAGAGTTGTAAACTTAGTCAGCTCCATCATGGGCACTAGCCTCCATGGTACCCAGGAGATCTTCAAGGAGCAGTGCCTCAAAAAAGTGTCATCCATCATTAAGGACCTCCACCATCCAGGGCACAGCCTCTTCTCATTGTCACCATCAGGGAGGGGGTACAGGAGCCTGAAGGTTCGCGCTCGATAATTCATGATATTAAACCTGATTCTGATTTTGACTCTTCTGTTCAACAACAAGTGCCTACAGTGCCATGTTTTGATTAAATGGTTACAGTACACTGTATTTATATTTTAGTTCTTTTTTTAGGTTTTATGTAAGGCATAAAAAACAATCAGCATTGCAGACTCGTTCTGGTGTTAGATTTTCATCAGCAACGATCTTGGCAAACTCATCAAAGAATTTCTATGCTGCTTCGTGTTCAGCAGATGCTTTATCACCACAAATCTTTGAAAAATTAATGCCGTGCATTTTCTTAAATTTGTGCAACTAGCCTGCGGAATATTCAGAATTACCTTCAATTTCAGTTTGTCGTGATAGATCTTTGCTTGTTTCATGATCAGCATACAGTCAAACGACATATGTTCACTCCGATGCTGATTAATCTGTTCTTCCTCTATGTGATTGATTTCTTCATTTTTTTGATAAATACAGCATTTTTCTATTTTTCCTTAACACTTCTCAGGAACGTCTGTGATCTGCAGGGGCCTGTGTATCACCTGGGAACCTTCCCTGTGCCTTCTGGAATTTTCCATTGTGACGTTATATCAGCACTCAAAAAAAATTTGGATTTTGGAGGTTATCAGATTTTGGAATTTCAGATAAGGGGCACTTAACCTGTATCATTGAACAGAAGTTCAGGTAGCAGTATATCATAATCCACTTTACACTTGGACTGAATTTCTTCTCCACAGAATATAAAATGATGCAAGGTGCAGAATGCTAGCCTCACATGAAAGTTACTTGTTTCAAGCTGTGCTTTCGAAATGTGTGATCACAGTTTGCTTCAATCTGTGTACATCAAAAAAGCCTTACTTACCTTTTGTAAACCCTTGACAATATCTCCCTAGATGTTGGTTTACCCTGGTCAAAGCTCTATAAGAATAGTCAAAACAGGCGTACACATCACCGGCACCAGTTTACCCACCATCAAGGACATATAAACTGAAAGGTGCCAGAAGAGGGTCAGTAACATCCTGAAAGATATCACCCACCCTGCTCATGGACTGTTTGTCTTACTCCCTTCAGGGACAAGTCTATGTAGCTTCCATGCCAGGATTACCAGAATCAAAAACAGTTACTTCCCTCAGCAGTAAGACCGATTTAAACCTTCACCCACTAACTCCATCATTATTTTATTATTTCCCATATGTCACCTTGTGTACGGCCTAGTGTCATTTCATGAATATACAATCAATCTATGTACACCAGCTATCTTATGTATTTATATTTATTGTCACAAACACGAGGAAATCTGCAGATGCTGGAAGCTAGCTCTTCTTTCAGTTAGTCCTGATGAAGGGTCTCGGCCCGAAACGTCGACTGTACCTCGTCCAATAGATGCTGCCTGGCCTGTTGCGTTCACCAGCAACTTTTATGTGTGTTGCTTATATTTACTGTGTACTTTTTATAATTGTATTCTCTATCTTATTGTGTTTTTTTTTGTGTTGTGTAGTATCCAGAGTAACAATTATTTTGTTCTCCTTTACTCCTGTGCACTTGGAATTAAATTTAAAATTCTTGAATCTTGAACTAAAATAGCTGCATAGGTTTTGCTTGAAAATTTAGAGCCCTCTGTCCAGAACGCCCAATCCTAAAAACTACATTGCTTGTATCTTTTTTGCACATGGTAGCAAACGGGGTGGCAAGGTGCAGATGGGTCTCTACCAAAGGAGGTGTAAGGCACTCCTTCCCTCCGCTAGCCTGCAGGTCACCTTTGGGCAAAGTGTAGCACCTGCTTAGCCCCCCGATCAGGGTCACGTGAAGCCATGGGAGCAACTGGAGGATGGTCATGTGAGCTACTGCTGCAGATCACAAGTCCTGGTTATGCGACCATTGACACCAGGCAGACAATCTCTGAAGAGTATTGATAATGGTTCTGGTCACCCTTCTTGTAAAGACACTGCCCAGAAGAAGGCAATAGCAAACCACTTCTGCAGAATAAAAAAATGCCAAGAACAGTCATGGTCATGGAAAGACCGTGATTGCTCATGTCATACAACACGACACATACTGAACAGGTAAGCAGAAAGGGTATGCTATGGTTCCCTAACAGTTAGCACAGTGCTATTATAGTATAGGGAGTTGGAGCTCAGAGTTCAATTCCGGTGTTCTCTGTGTTAAATAGGTAGGTTATTTATGTGTATGTATGTATTTATTTATTTATTTATGTGTTCAGATATAGAGCAGTATAGCCCCTTCGAGCTGCACTGCCCAGCAGCTTTCCATTTAACTGTAACTTAATCATGGGACAATTTACAAGCAACACACATCAAAGTTGCTTGTGAATGCAGCAGGCCAGACAGCATCTCTTGGAAGAGGTGCAGTCGACGTTTCAGGCCGAGACCCTTCGTCAGGACTAACTGAAGGAAGAGTGACCTACTGACCAATACATCTTTGGACTGTGGGAGGAAGCCAAAGCACTCAGAGGAAGTCCACGCATTCCACAGGGAGAACATACAAACCCCTTCCAAATGACGTTGGAATTGAACTCCGAGCTCTGATGTTCCAAGCTGTAATAGTATTGTGCTAACTGCTACACTAACATGGCACCCAAAATCAGGAGTGAACCAGGGTCTCTGGTGCTGGAAGGTAACAGTTCCACCCGGGTTACTGGGCTGTGCAGCTCGTTGGGCTGGCAGGGTCTGACTGCGCTGTATCTCTAAATAAAAGTAAATAAAACCTTAAAATCTAAACTAAGCCTTATTTAGCTCTATTTCAATTTGCAGTCCTACCCGCAGAGTCATTGTACAGTTTCAGGCATCTTAGAATGGTTCACCTATCACATCGCAGTGAGCCTCTTTCCCCTCCCCCCACCTTTTAGTCCAGGCATCTTCCACGCCACCGCCCCCACCCCCCCCGCCTTTCTCTCTGAGTCCTGATGAAGGGTCTTGGCCTGAAACATTGACTGTTTATTCATTTCTGTAGATGCTGCCTGGCCTGCTGAGTTCCTCCAGCATTTTCTTTGTGTTGCTTTGAATTTCCGGCATCTGCAGACTTCCTCGTATCTTAGAATGATTATTTTTTCCCAAACATACACTGTACATGACACCCATTTCTATTGTACTGGTGGGAATTGGAGCAATATTATACAAGTTATGGCTTTGTTTTTATCTCGCAGTAAATCAAGCCTCAAGCTCACAGCAAGACATCGAGCAGATGAAAGGGTTTTCCCTGGGACGTGCGCTCAGGAAAGCAAATGCAGACAGTTCCATGTGTCTGCCCTATCTTGAACTCTCCCTCACCTCCACGCAGCCCTTTATCCTGCTGAATTGTGGCTGCCTTGGTAAGAATTCTGTAAAGCCGAAACCCCCTGTCCATGGCCCCCCCACCACAGCAAGAAAATTTAGACTTTATTGTTTTTGTGGGTGTACGTGCACAGGATATAAATGATGTGAAAGTTACCTCAATGCGGCAGCAGTATAGACCTTAGAAGACAGGGACAAATGTACAGTAATATCAACTTAAATTACAAAATTATACATCATTTACATGTTTGCAAAATAACAAAGTAACACTAGAGCAACACACACAAAATGCTGGAGGAACTCAGCAGGTCAGGCAACATCTATGGAAATGAATTAACAATCAGCATTTCAGGCCAAGACCTTCAAAGTTCAAAGTTTAAAGTTGGGTGATTAATCAGCCTATGGGACAGAGATTGAAAATGTGGCTGACTGGTGCCATAACAACAATGCCTGCAAGATTATTAATTTCCAGAAGAGGAAGCCGGATGTCCATGAGCCAGTCTTCATTGGGGAATCAGAAGTGGAGGGTCAGCAACTTTAAATTCCTTGGTGTTATCATTTCAGAGGAACCATCCTGGGTTCAACGCAGAAGTGCAATTACAAAGAAAGCAGAGCACCATCTCTACTTCTTTAGAAGTTTGCAAAGATTCAGCATGACACGTAAAATATTGACAAACTTCTATAAATGTGTGGTGAAGAGTACCTTGATGTGTTGGTCTTCCAACTTTAGAATAGAGTAGAACTCGATTGTCATTTCTCAAGACAATGAGTTCCTCATTTCACAAGATTAATTGGGATCTCCTCGTTACTCACATGTTTAGCACACAAAATATGACTGAACTCCAGTGTTGAGGCTTTGATTTCCTCTGAGTTCTTTTCTTACATTTTGTCAATTATGATTTAAAAGTTAGGATATCCATGGCACCAAACACCAATTCAACAGTGGCTTCACAGTGATTTATATAAATGCTGTGTGTTTAAGACCATAAGAATAAAAGATGTAAGAACAGAATTAGGCCATTTGGCCCATCACATCTGCTCTACCATTTCATCATGGCTGATCCATTTCCCTCTCAGACCTTCCTGCATTCTCCCCGTATCCCTACGTGCCCTGAACAATCAAGCATGTACCAACCTCTGCCTTAAATATACCCAATGACTTGGCCTCCACTGCTGCCTGTGGCAATGAATTCCACCAATTCACCACTCT
The DNA here is from genome assembly GCF_963921235.1 of Mobula hypostoma. NCBI lineage: Eukaryota > Metazoa > Chordata > Chondrichthyes > Myliobatiformes > Myliobatidae > Mobula > Mobula hypostoma. The sequence continues at coordinate 8,417,765 of NC_086097.1, read as the reverse complement.
CTGGCCAAAGAAGTTCCACCTCATCTCGGTTCTAAAAGGGCATTCTTCTATTCTGAGTCGGTGTCCTCTGGTCTGATTGGGAACATCCTCTTTCTCAAGGCCTTTTAACGTTTGATAGGTTTCAATGAGAACCTCCTCATTCTTCTGAATTTCAGTGAATACTGGCCCAGAGCCATCAAACACTCCTCCTGTGATTATCCAATGATAAGACGTTCAGTTGTGAAATCATGTTCATTAACCTCCTTTGAACCCTCTCCAGTTTCAGCACACCTTTTCTAAGATAAGGGACCCAAAACCGCTCACAATACTCCAAGTGAGGCCCCATCAGTGCCTTTTTTAAGCCTTAATGTTACATCCTTGCTTTTATATTCTAGTCCTCTTGAACTGAATGCTAACATTGCATTTGCCTTCCTCACCACTGACTCAACCTGCAAAATAACCTCTAGAAAATCCTACCTGAGGACTCCCAAGTCCCTTTGAATATCAGATTTTTGATTTTTTTTCTCCATTTAGAAAATAGTTTACACTTTTATTTCTTCTACCCAAGTGCATGAATATATATTTCTGAACACTGTATTCCATCTGCCAGTTCTTTGCCCATTCTCCTAATCTGTCTAAATCTCTCTGTATACTCTTTGCTTGAAAAGGCGCCATTTAATCTCTCTCTTTGCTTCCTTCCAATCAGCCGATGCTCTATCTGTGCTAGTAGCTAGTCTAAGTGAGAGAAGTCAACGAGTAGCAGTGAATGAATATTTCTCAGACCAGCTAATCAGCACAGAAAGAAGTTACCAGGTGAGTGTTGGAAAAGTTTGAAGGATGCCTCCTTGACAAAAGGCAAGTCCCTACAGACTCCTGGGAATCTATAGCGAACATCAGAAGCACAAGCAAGAATAGGTCATTTAATTTTTTTAAACCTCCTCCACCATTCATCAAGGTTATGTCTTTTCTTCTACTTCCATAACTATACCATAATCCTTTGGTTCTCTTAAGACCGAGTAGTATATCAATCTGGTTTATTTTATTTATCAGTAAAGGAGTAAAGGAGAGTCTTCACTCTCTGAGGTCATACTCAATTGTCAGTTCCTAATTGACCTTCCGAAGATGTTGACGAGCTGCCTTCTTGAATTGCTGCAGTCCTTAGCGGGTGCACAGCTAAGGCAGAAATTCCAGATTTTAAGACACAGGAGCAGAATTAGGCCATTCATCCATTGAGTCTTCTCCAATATTCTATCCTGACTGCTTTATTATCAACAGGAAAGATATAAATATGGTTGATAGAGGACAGAAAAAAATTTCAAGGATGTTACCAGGACTGGAGGACCTGAGTTATAAGGAATGATTGAATAGGTTAGGATTTTATTCCTTAGAACATAGAAGATTGAGGAGAGATTTGCTAGAGGTATGCAAAATTATGAGGGGTATAGAAAGGGTAAATGCAAGCAAACTCTTTCCACTGAAGTTATGTGGGACTACAACTGGAGATCATGGGTTAAGATGAAAGCTAAAAGAAGTTTGAGGGCAGCATGAGTGGAAAACCTTCATCAAAAAAGTTGTGAGAGTGTGGAATGAGCTGCCAGTGCAGATGGTGTATGCAAGCTTAATTTCAATGCTTAAGAGAAGTTTTGATAGCTACATATATGGTTGGAGTATGGAAGATCATGGTTCCAGTGCAGGCAGTTGGGAGCAGGCACTTTAAATGGTTTCAGAATGGACTAGATGGGCCGAAGAACCTTTTTCTGTGCTGCACATTTCTATAACTCCATGCCTTCTCCCTGCAACCTTTGATTCCCTGACTAATCAAGAACATGTCAACCTCAGTTTTAAATATATCCCATGACTTGGTCTCTACAGCCGTCTGTGGCAACGAATTCCACGGAAACACGACCTTCTGGTTAAAGAAATTTTTCCTCATCTCTGTTCTAAAGGGGCGTCCCTCTATTCTGAGTCTGTGCCCTGCACATATTTTGATCGCAAATTCGTCAGAAACCCAGCTGCAGCCATAGGTTCCTGTCAATGTGACAGCACTAAAATTAAGCCTTCTGTCAGTGATAAAAAAGGTTTGTTTTGCAGCCAGATGTTGTTTGGATACTGGGTCGTAGAACTGAATGCAAGGCTGAACACTGTCAGCTCAGACAGTTTGATTCTTTGCTCCAGTACCATTATCCATCTCAATAAACCTTGTCAAGATACCATCCACACTGCCATTTCTTGTCCATTTACAGACTGATTGAATCATTACAGTAGGTGATAGAAATGTAGCGAATAAATTGATGATTATCTACAGGGATCCATGAGAGATCTAACATGTATTTTAGTAGCATTAAGCAAGAAGCAAGAATGAACCTAAATTCAAAATCATGAGGGGCATAGAGAGTGTGAATGCACTGTTATTTACTCAGGGGTGGGAAATCAAGAGCTGCAGGGCATAGGTTTGAGATGAATCTCAAGTTTGTATATGGTATATACTGTATACAGGGTAATTAATTTGAACTTTGCACTCGGGGGGGGGGGAGAGAAACCTGAGGGGCAACTTTTTCACCTAGAGGGCAGTCACATACTGAATAAGCTCCCAGAAGAAGTGACAGAAGCAGATGAATTAATAACATTTAAAAGATTTTTGGACAGGTACTGCACATGGCTAGGAAAGGTTTAGACCAGGGGTTCCCAGCCTGGCGTCGACAGACCATTCTGTTACTGGTGGGGGTCCATTGCATAAAAAATATTGCGAATCCATGGCTTAGAGGGATATAGAACATTAGATATAGGAGCCAATTTAGCCATTTGGCCCATCAAGTCTTCTCCACCATTCATCATATCTGATCCACTTCCCCTCTCAGCTCCAATCTCCTGCTTTCTCTGCATATTCCTTCATGCCCTGACCAATCAATAATCTATGAAACTTCCTGGCTAAAGAAATTCCTCCCGAGTGTCCACAGAGTCACATAGTATGTTGGTTATTCATTGCAGCTATTGGTCAGTTTGTAGAGTCATAGGGAGATGCCAAAGGAAACAGGCCCTGTAACTGACCGAATCTGTGCAACCATCAAGCACACAGTGTGATATTAATCCATCACCAACTCATTTTATTCTATCCACCATTCCATCAACATAAGCACAAAAGATTCTGCAGATCACTAACAAGAGAAAATCTCCTTTATTCTGAAATGAGAAGCCTCATCTTGAGAGCAGATCCAGTGGAGACAGAGGAATTAAGAGAAGAGGATAACATTTTTACAAGTAACAGGTAGGGAAGAGGTGTAGTCTAGGTAGCTGTGAAACTCAGTGGGTTTATAATAGACATCAAACATAACAGATTCTGCAGATACTGAAAATCCAGAGCAATGCGCTCAAAATGCTGAAGAAACTCAGCAGGTCAGGCAGCATCTATGGAAATAAGTAAACTGTTAATGTTTCAGGATGAGACCCCTCTTCAGGTCTGGAAAGGAAAGGGGAGGAAGTAATAATGAGAAGGTGGGCGAAGAAGAAGTACAAGCTAGAAGGTGATTGGTGAAACCAGGTAGGTGGAGGAGGGAGGATGAAGTTAGAAGCTGGGAAGTGACAGGTGGAAAAGATAAAAGTTCTGTAGCAGAAGCAACCTGATAGAGAGGGGAGTGGATCATTGGAGAAATGGAAGGGGGGGGGGGTCCAGGGGATAGGCAGCTGAAGAGAAGAAAAGAGGAAGAGGGTGAAGTAAGAGCGAGGAATTGAAGAAGAGAAAAAGGAAGGGGAAAAATTACTGTAAGTTGGAGAAATTGGTTTTCATGTCATCAGAGTGGGCAATTGAAGAGGGAAAGGGCAGATAGATAATTTAGCTGAAGTTGGAGAATTTAATGTTCACACCATCAGGTTGGAGGCTACCCCAATGGAATATGAGGTGTTGCTCCTCTAAATTGAGTGTGGTATCATCATGGAAGAAGAAGAAGCACGGACTGAGATGTTGGAGTGGGAAGAGGGAATTCTAATAAACTAGTTGGCTACTGGGAAACACTGCTCGCATTAGATCTGACCACTCATTTACACATTTGGGGACATATACAGTGTTCAATAAACATTTTAAGTAGCACATGTAAGGAATGTGGAATGAAACCAGATTCCCCTGGTGGAATTCCATGCGGCATCAGGTGGGGGAGGGGTGGCGTGTGGGTGAAACGAGCAAAGTCGCCCATAGCCAGTGAGGGTCAAACTCTTGAAGGTCAGGATTACTGGAGCAGCATTTCAGCCTGTTACATCAATGTGTCATTCTGATTCAACATCCCCTCATATATGTTTGTTACAAATGCATTCACAATGGTTTAGCTAACAGGTCGCCGTGGAATACGTGTCAGTGCGGGAATATTTCATTGGTCTGGGTCAGCCACTGCCTGCATTCACTGCCCATGCTTCACTTGCCCACCCAAGCGACTCAACACCCTATCTCCAGATGTGAAGGGTTAATTCAGCTGACTTGTTGAACTCAAGACCTTTCCTGTGTCTCACAAGACAAAGCAGGGTTGAAGTGGTGAGCAGATGTTATGTACTGAGGTCATGCTACTGCATTGTTCTGATGTTCCTTGATAGCCGAAAAGCATTATAAACTCTCTTTAAATGTTTTGAATAATCTAACTAACAGATGCACATACTTAAACAGATATAAATAATTTTAAATGTTGTATATTCAATGAAAACATTTTAAACTACTAGCAATTCATTAAACCCATTAAAATAATGTGAAATAACAAACATTTATCTGCTTTCCCCTCCAAGAGAACCACAACCTTGTCATGGCTTGGAGGCTTGCATACCTCAATGACCCAGGTAGCTATGTTGCATGGAATAAGGGCTTTATGCTTTAGCTCCTGGTAGGGTCACCCATGCCAAACAGGTCAAAGGGTAGAGGCCAGACTAAGAGTGGTCCACCGGTCCTCCAGGTTTGGGGGTTCAGCTATGGGCTAACAACCCTGATTGGTAAAACAAAATTGTTACGGAAACATCAACGAAGGATCCTTCTAGATCTGAGTGTAATGGCATTCCTGAGTCTCTACTCAGAAATTGCATGACTGACAGTAATGAAAACTCAGAGGAAGCCACTGATACGATGAAAGAAGACCTGAACTCCACCAAAGATGGAGGACCTTCATTGTTGCCCTGAATACCAGCGATGTAATGGGCAGTAAGTTATTAAGTATGTGCTTTCCATAGAATCTGTGACCTCAATTCACTCAGACCTCCTCTCTGAAACGTCAGTTCTCCATTGCTTGGTTCAGTGCTGAGTCAAATGGTGGCAAAGGAGATCGAATGAACCAGTATCTGACTTCCAGTCCATCATGGACTTCTATATTTCATGACTCTTTCCTGGAATCCACAATACCTCAAAGCCCCAAACGCCAGTGGTTTTCTGCAGAGTTAGTGCTTGAGAATCACAACACTCTGCTCCGATGAATTGTCATTCATCTTTATTTGAATTCATTTCAAAAACCTTTGAATTTTCTCAAGTTCAGCTATTATGTCTGGGAATAAACACAAGAGATTCCATTGATGCTGGAAATGCAGAGTAACACAAACAAGATATTGGAGGGACTCAACAGGTCAGGCAACATCTTTGGGAACGCTTCAGGCCGAGACCCTTCATCAAGACTGGAAAGTAAGGGGGAGGAAGCCAGAATAAGGATGTAGGGGAAGGGGAAGGAATACAAGCTAAAAGGTGATAGGTGAAGCCAGATGGGTGATTGGAGAGTGTAATGAAATAAGAAGCTGGCTGGTGATAGGTGAAAAAGTGAAATCGCCAAAGAAGATAGAATCTGATCGGGGAGGAGGGTGGATTATGGGAGAAAGGGAAGGAGGAGGGAAACCAGATGGGAGGAGATAGGCAGGTGAGAAGAAGAGAAGAGGTGAGCCAGGGTGAGGAATTGAAGAAGAGGGAAGGGGGAAGGGAGAAATTATTTCTGGTAAGCACCCGATCTTTAGAAAAACACTCAGAAAAATGCACATCCTTTCCTTTTGTCTCAGGGATTTGCTTATGATTAACAGTTTGCACTGGAGCCATGGTCTGCAGGTTGAAAGCATATCCTTGGTCCTTAGAAAATGACGTCAGCTTGAAAGAGACTATCTTAGGAGACATTAGCTGTCCAGCAAGGCTAGAATGGGTGACTGCCAAATGGATAAGGCTCTCACAGAGCTTCTTTCTCAAGCAATGAGAGTGAAGGAAAGTGTAAAATGTTGGAGAGGTGGTGCGAACCAAAATAATTTACAAGTTTGGCCACTGCTCCTTTTCACAAGAAGCATACCAGTTGGATATTTACAAAATAATAGCAACTTTGATTGGCAGAGATTCAGGATTAGGCAAGGACTTACAGCATGTGTCCCTCAAGGCAGTGGTCAAACCAGCAGAGTCTACAGTTGCTCCTGATCAGTCCTCAGTTCTGCCATGTTTTCGAAGAACTAGCAGGAATTCAGTGATGGTTGAAGTGCAGAGGGAGAGACACAGACATAGAATGAACAGTTCAGTGAGTTTTAATAAGAAATGATCAGACAATCAAAAATAATAAACATAAGCCAAAGGGGCCACTAACTAAAACTCTCAAACTAACTAAAAACTAATGGCGTCACTGTGGCTTAAAAGCAATAACCTAGAATTGAATCCTTTAGCAGCATCTGTTTAAATCACTAATCTTCTTTCCCGGAACACAGACTAGGTATGCAGGGAGTGTTGTCATTTCTGTGCTTCAATTGAAACTTAATTACAAAGGTGCCCTAGTTGTCTGGATTGTATGCGTTCTCACAAGAGTGATTACTGCCTTCTTTCAGCTGACCAGCTGCTACAGTGCCCAGACTCCATGGTAGTGTCCACCGTTGTGACAAGGACAACAAAAGTGGCATGTCATCTTGCAAGTGACGTGGGAATACAGTCTGAGTTGGATATTACTTGCCCTAAGCCGCCAGGCCAATCAAGACTTCCACCCCAACACTTACCACACCTTTATGCACTCAAGCAACTACATGTACATACAAACAGCCTACACTCATTGGCCACTTTATTAGGTACCTCCTGTACCTATTAAATTGGCAACTGAGTGCATGTTTGTGGTCTTCTGCCGCTGTAGCCTATCTACTTCAAGGTTTTACATGTTGTACGTTCAGAGATGCTCTTCTGCACACCACTGTTGTTACGTGTAATTACTTGAGTTATTGTCACCTTCCTGTCTTGCCATTCTCCTCTGATCTCTTTCATTAACAAGGCAATTTCAGACCATAAGACATAGGAGCAGAATTAGGCCATCTGGCCCATTGTGTCTGCTCCACCATTCAATCATGGCTGATCCTTTGTCCCCCTCCTCAGCCTCATTCTTTGGCCTTCTCCCTGTAACCTTTGATGTCATGTCCAATCAAGAACCTATCAATCTCTGCCTTATATACACCTAACGACCTGGCCTGCAAGGCTGCTTGTAATAATAAATTCCACAAATTCACCAACATCTAGCTAAATAAATTTCTCCACATCTCTGTTTTAAATGAATGCCCCTCTATCCTGAGGCTGTGCCTTCTTGTCCTAGATTCCCCCACCATGAGAAACATCTTTCGTGCATCTACTCTGTCTAGGCCTTTCAACATTCGAAAGGTTTCAATGAGATTCCTCCATCCTTCTATATTCCAGTGAGTACAAACCCAGAGCTATCACACATTCCTCGTATGATAACACTTTCATTCCTGGAATCACCCTTCTGAACCTCCTCTAAACCCTCTCCAATGCCAGTACATCTTTTCTGAGATAAGGAGCCCAAAACTATTCATAATACTTAAGGTGCAGCCTCACCAGTGCCTTATAGAGCCTCAGCATCACATCCTTGCTCTTGTATTCAAAACCTCTTTAAAAGAATGCTAACATTGCATTTGTCTTCCTTACCATTGACTCAACCTGCCAGGTAACCTTTAGAGTGTTCTGCACAAGGACACACAAGTCCCTTTGCATCTCAGATTTTTGAATTTTCTCCCTGTTAAGAAAATAGTCTGCACATTACTTTCAACTACCAAAGTGCATGACAATGCATTTTTCAACATTGTATTTCATTTGCCACTTCCTTGCCCATTCTCCTAATCTGTCAAAGTCTTTCTGCAGCCTTCATGTTTCCTCAACTCTACCTGCCCCTCCAAAAATCTTCGTATTATCTGCAAACTGTACAACAAGCCATCTATTCCATCATTTAAATTGTTAATGTACAGCATAACTAGAAGTGGTCCCAACACCGACCCCTGCGGAACACAATTAGTCACTGGCAGCCAACCAGAAAAGGATCATTTTTTTCCCACTCACTGCCTCCTACCAATCACCCAATGCTCTAACCATGTCAGTAACTTTCCAGTAACAACACGGACTCTTAACTTGGTCAGCAGCCTTATGCATGGCACCTTGTCAAAGGCCTTCTGAAAGTCCAAAAATACAATATTCACTGCATTCCCTTTACCTATCGTACTTCTAATCTCCTCAAAGAATTCCAGCAGGTTCATCAGGCAGGATTTTCCCTGAAGGAAACCATGCTGTCTTTGTCCTATTTTGTCCTGTGTCACCAAGTACTCCATCACCTCATCCTCAACAATTGACATCTTCCCAACCACTGAGGTCAGGCTAACTGGTCTATAATTTCCTTCCTGCTGCCTTGCTCCTTTCTTAAATAGTGGAGTAACTTTTGCAATTTTTCAGTCGTCTGGTACCATGCCAGAGTCCAATGATTTTTTAAATATTATTGCTCATGCCTCCATAATCTCTACCGCTACCTCTTTCAGAACCCTAGGGTGCAGTTCATCTAGTCCGGGTGACTTATATACCCTTAGGTCTTTCAGCTTTTTGAGCACCTTCTCCCTTGGAATAATAACTGCGCTCACTTCTCTTCTCTAACATACTTCAACATCTGTCACACTGCTAGTGTCTTTCACAGTGAAGACACTGTTTTGGTCACAGAACTGCCAGTGACTGGATTTTTTTTTTTTTGTTTCTCACACCTTTCTCTGTAAGATATAGAGGCTACTGTTTCATGCCCAGACTGTACTTTAGGAAATCTGATCGCATGGCTGTCCTTCTCCTACCTGCATACAGGCAGAGGCTAAAGAGCAAGGACAATAAAGAGCTGGCGGCAGGAGGCAGAGGAATGGGTACAAATTGATTCATGCTCAAGGACTCATCTGTGGATCTGAGTAAATGCACGACAGTTGCCACAGAGTTTATTAAACCAGTCGCCCCACAAAATTATTCAGCATCTTCCCCAGCTAAAAGCCCTGGATGAAACACGGGATCTACATTTTGCTGAGAGCCAGTTAAGTGGTCATCAACCAAGAAATTTATAAGAAGTCCAGGTACGATCTCTAGGAGGTCATCTTATGGGTAAAGTGGCAACTCTGGACGAAACTTGAACCACTGAAGGATGCTCAACAGCTGTGGCAGGCCTTGAATGCTATCAGCTCCTACAAAGTGAAACCAGTGGCACAGGTCCAAATGAGCTCAATGCCTTTTCTGCTCGCTTTGACCACCACAAAAATGGAGAAACCATCATAAACTCCCACAGCCCCAATGACCATGTGATTTCAGTCTCCGATGCTGAAGATGTGGGTGAACCCACAGAAAGCGTCCAGCCCAGATATGGTACTTGGCCAAGCACTAAAGAACTGTGCTGTCCAAGTAGCCAAAGTTTTCACTAAGATCTTTAACCTCTTGGTTCAGCATTCTGAGGTACCCATCAGCTTCAAGCAGGCTTTAATTATACTGGTGCCTAAGAAGAATGTGGAAACCTGTCTCAATTACTATCGTGCAGTCGCACTTACATTCATAAAGTTGAAGTGTTTTGAGAGGTTAGTGATGAAATCTATCTGCCTGAGAAGTGACTTGGATCCGCTACAATTTACCTTCCAGCACAACAGATCCACAGCAGATGCTATTCCAATGGGTCTTCGCTCAATCCTGGAACATTTGAACAGCAAAGGTGCATACATCAGGATGCACTCTGTCGACTAGAGCTCCACATTCAATACTATTATCCCCTCAAAACTAATCTATAATCTTTAATCTTTACTCCTCCTTGAGTAATTGAATTCTTGACTTCCTCACCTGCAGCCCCCAATCAGTTCAGATTGGTAACCACATCTTCTCCACAATCTCCATCAGCACAGGTGCACCACAAGACTGTGTGCTTAGCCCCCTGATCTATTTGCTTTACACTTATGACTGTGTAGCTATGCACAGCTCCAATAACATCCTTAAGTTTGCTGATAACAAAACTGTCATAGGCTGAATCAAAGATGGTGATGAATCAACATATAGGATAGAGAAATTGAAAATTTGGCTGAGTTGTGCTATAACAACAGTATTTTACTCAATGTCAGCAAGACCAAGGAACCGAATATTACCTTCAGGAAGAGGAAACTGGATGTTTATGAGCCAGTCCTCATTGGGGAATCAGAAGTGGAGAGGTTCAGCAATTTCAAATTCCTTAGTGTTATCATTTCAGAGGAAGAAAGCACAGCACCAATTCTACTTCCCTAGAATTTTGCAAATGTAGTCCCCTTGGCCAGCCTCAGGGTCGCTCAGCTCGCTGTCGTCTAGGGAAGCTGCCCTCGGCCCCGCCAAACTGGGTAATAGTTTGTGTGGATGCTGTGTGATGTACCCCACCCCGCCCAAATAACAGACAATACACGAAATACGATTAAATGATTTACAGTTTATAGATATTACTGGAACTATATAATTAATAGAGAATAAAATTTAAAAGGAAAATAAAAGGCACCACACTTATCACAGTTCAATCTCCTCATGCACAAACAGTTGGAGCTCAGGACCCTCCTTCTTCACTCTGCGGTCCCCTCGGACCACCTCGACCTGCCGCCTGGGACCAACAATGGTGGTCGACCAGACGCTCCACACGAGTCTGTCTCCGTCTCCTCTCCTCGCCGAACACCCTGTGACCTCGGACTTCTGCTCAGGGTCCGACCCCGCTAGCGGACTCACAGCACCTGATCCATCCTCTGTCTCTCTCTCCCGCCTTCTACCCCAAAACCCAACGCATCACATTACTTACAGACACACAGAAAGAATAACATCTATCCCAATTGGTTTGTTCACCTCTTATCAGTAACATGATCCAAACAAACTACTAGCGGGAGGACTTTCTCAGCAGTTAACATAACAAAGAAGCCATTTTAATTAGACTATGCAGTAACATAAAAGAAGAAACCCCTTACACAAAGATTCAGCATGACATGTAAAATTTTGACAAACTTCTATAGTTGGGTGGTGGGGAATATATTGACAGGCTGCATCATGGCCTGGTATGAAAATACCAATGTTCTTGAACAGAAAACTCAACAAAAAGTAGTGGATACAGCCCAGTCTATCACAGATAAAGCCTTGTTCACTATGGAGCACATCTACATAGAAACAATTCACAATAGTCACTTAAGCTATTGTGGAATAAATGCTGGTACCAGACGGAGTGTTTTGAGTATCTTAGAAACTGCTGCTTTCCTGGAATTTTCGTGTACAAGTCTCAAAGTTCAAAGTAAATTTATTATGAAAGAACATAGAGTAGATGTCACCATATACACCCTTGCGATTCATTTTCTTGTGGGCATACTCAATAAATCCTATAACCATAATAGAATCAATGAAAGACCGTACCAACAGGGCAGACAAACAGTTTGCAAAAGACAACAAACTGTGCAAATACAAAATGCAGGAAAAGAAGAAATAATAATAATAATAATGATAAATATATTAGCAATTAGTATAGAGAAAATGAAATGAAGAGAGCTTGAAAGTGAGTCCATAGTTTGTGGGAATAGTTCAGTTTTGGGGTGAGTGAAGTTATCCTTTCTGGTTCCAGAGCCTGATGGTTTAGGGATAATTACTGTTCTAAACCTGGTAGTGCAGGTCCTGGGAATCCTGTACCTTCTTGCTGATGGCATCAGTGAGAGGTGAGCTTGGCCTGAATGGTGGGAGTCCTTGATGATGGATGCTGCTTTGCTGCAATCGTGTTCCTTGTAGATGTGCTCAATGGTGGGGAGGACTTTATCCGTGATGCACTCAGCTACATCCACTACATTTTGTAGTATCTTCCATTCAATGGAATTGGTTTTCCATACCAAACCATGATGCCACCAGTCAGTGTACGCACAGAACCGTAGAAGTTTGTCAAAGTTTTAGATGACATGCTGAATCTTCGCAAACTACTAAGAAAGTAGTGGCAATACTGTGCTTTCTATGTAATTACCTTGTTTTCTGGTATGATTCTATCTTTGACTGTGTGGTTAAGCACAGCACCAAAGCCATATTCAAGTTTGCTGATGACACACACTACTGTTGTGGGCTGTGTCAAAGGAGGTGATGAATTAGCATATAGGAGGGAGATTGAAAATTTGGCTGAGTGGTGTCATAACAATAACCTCTCACTCAATGTCAGCAAGTTCAAGGAACTGATTGTAGAATTCAAGAGAGGGAGACCAGAGATCCATGAGCCAGTCCTCATTGGAGGATCAGAGGATCAGACGAAGAGACTGTTAGCAACTTTAAATTCCAGGATACTATTATTTCAGAGGATTTGTACTGGACAAGTAATATGAAGAAAGCACAGCAACTCTCCTACTTCCTTAGAAGCCTGTGACAATTCAGCAAGACATCTAAAACTTCGACAAATTTCTATAGATGTGTGGCAGAGGGTGTATTGACTGACTGCATCATAGCCTGGTATGGAAACAAAAATGCCTTTGAACGGAAATTCTTATAAAAGCTAATGGATTTAGCTCAGTTCATCACGGGTAGCTCTCTCCCATAATGGACCACATATACATGAAACGCTGTTGTAAGAAAGCAGCATCTGTCATCAGAAATCCTCACCATCTTGGTCATGCTCTCTTCTTGTTGCTGCCATCAGGTAGAAGGTACAAGAGCCTCAGGACTCGCATCACAAGGTTCAAGAACAGTCACTGCCCCTCAACTACCAGGCTCTTGAATGAAATGGGATAACTGCACTCACTTGACCATCCATTGAAATGTTCCCACAACCAATGATTTCACTTTTTGGACTCTTTAACTTATTATCTCATGTTCTCATTATTTATTGCTATTTATTCATATTTGTATTTACACAGTTTGTTGTCTTCTGCAGTCTGGTTGATCCTTCATTGATCCTATTATAGTTACTATTCTATAGATGTATTGAGTAGGCCTGCAGGTGAATGAATTCCAGTATTGTATATGGTGACATATATGAACTTTGATAATAAAATTTACTTTGCAAATTTGAACTTGAGCTTTCCAGCATTGGCAATAGTTTTAGATTTTCAGACCACTTCTGTAGAAAAATTTGCCAGGCACACTCAAGTCAAAACCATGATCACCCACATCATATGACATGGCACATGATGGTTATGGTATTCTTCTCTTATGTCTCATGGTTGGCGTAGGAGCACATGAAGAAATTAGCTATGGGGAGAAATAGCATGATAAGTACAGTGGGTTTTATATGTGGTTCACAGAGTCTTAAGATAAGGGTCATAGAGTTTAAGGCTGAGGAAGCCATTGGACCACTGTTACCATGCCTTGTCAGCTTATCCATCCCACAAGGGAAAGATATTAAAACCACAGAGTGCTCAATGTATGTATATTTACTGCAAGGTAGCAAATACAAGATTTATTTATGAGGAGAGACCTTCCTTAGCAGAATTCTCTTTATTAGAGCAGAGAAGGAGACTCATTAGAGAATTTTGTTAGTGGGTTTTGATTTGTTTGGGTACACTAAAGAGGAATAATTGGGTACAGCAGCATGGTACATGTGCTGTTGACAATCCAGGTGCCTGGGGAAATACAATTTCAAGTCCGGCATGGGAGTAGAGAGATATAAATTAAGTTAACTTGATATGCCTGCAATGAAAAGGCAAATCTCTGCATAGGAAATTGGTATGTTAGTAAAAATATATTTGGTTCACTAATGGCCTCAAGGGTGAGGATTTTGCCTTAATGATGATGGTCTATGTGTAACTCCTAATGCATAGTAATGCAGTTATCTCTGAAATAGCCTTGTAAGTAAATCTGTTGTGCTGATGACGGCTCACCTAACATCTTCTCAAAGTCACTTCAAGATAGCTAATATATGCCAGCCCTGCCAGTGATGGCCAATTCATGCAAACAAATAATTTTAAAAATTGTTGCAGGCTGTTGTAAACTCAGACAGCTCCATCCTCAGCATTCTCAGCATCCGGGACATCTTCAAAAGTTGATGCCCCAGAAAGGTGGCATCCATCATGGAGGACCTTATCAGGACATGCGCTCTTCTCATTGCTACCATCAAATGACGGTATAGGAGCGTGAAGGCACACACTTGGTGTTTTAGTACAGCTTTTTCCCATCCGCCATCACGTTTCTGAATGGATAATGAACCCACAAATATACACTACCTCACTGTTTTTTGCCCCCTTTTTGCATTACCCCACATAGTGCTGATTTGTCACAATGTGGTTCTTCAATTCTTTATTGAAATTTTTAAAAAATACAAAAACTCATTCTAAACATGTAAAACTTTTCGAGAGCGGCCGCCTTTACAGTAAACATTCAATCAGCCAATGAGAGTGTTTTACCTGCACTCTGAGCCACTCACAGCCAATCACTTATTAGGTCGTAATCTGCCTGCCCCATGTGAATAAATGTTCTTGCTCCCTCCTCAATTTATTCCATTTTTTTCACCGATAATATCTGGAAAGAAGCCTGCAACTTCCAGTGAGGGTAGTACATCGAAGGTGTTTATGAAAGCATTAGCATGGATGTGAAACTGCAAGCGATAAAGCATTTGGAAGCTGGTGAGCATCAGACTGATGTTGGCACCTCTGAAATTGGCTACATCAACAATCAGAATAATTATAAAAAATGCAGACAAGATAAAATCTTCTGCTGTGGCAACATCAAAATTATCATCAACGAAGGTAACTCTTTCAAGGGACCATTTTCTTGAAAAAATAGAAAATAGACTAAATATATGGGTGGATGATTAAACGCAATGAAAAGTGCCCTAAGTCAGCTGATAATGACAGAGAAGGCAAGAAGCATCTCCAATCATATTCAAGAAGAAGAAGATATGTCGGTAACATTCACAATCTGCAGAGTTTGGTTTGGTAGATTTAAACAGTGCAGGAACCTCCATAGCATACGTATCTCCAGTGAACTAGCTAGTTGCAGACAGCAAGGCAGCTCAGGATTTTCCTGCAACACTGAGGGCCATAATAGAAAAGGACAATTATCCTCCTAAGCTTGTTTTCAATGTGGATGAAACAGGACTACTTTGGAAAAGAACGTCTTCTCGTATTTTCATCTCCCAAGAAGAGAAATGTGCATCTAGTGACAAGGCTTCAAAGGACTAGTTAACTGTCTTGCTAGGAGGCAATACTAAAGGTGACTTTAAGTTAAAGCCCATGATTGTGTATCACTCTGAAACAATGAGCAATGAAAGACATTTTAAAATAAAGTCTACCAGTGATTTGGAAATCAAACAAGAAAGCCTGGGTGAAGATTGATGTTTTCCAAAATGTGTTTGTTTCACATTTTTGTCCAGCAGTGAAGTAGTTTTGTGAAGAGTGTTGCCTTGAACCTAAAGCATTATTGGTGCTTGATAATGCCCCAGGCCACCCGGAAAATCTTGACACGCTTTTGACCTGCATTCCTGTAGAAGTGGTTTACCTTCTACCCAACTCCACTTCATTACTCTAACCAATAGATCAAGGGATAATATCAAATTTTTAAGCCTACTACCTTCGTTGGACATTCAAGCAACTTGTAGAGGAAACAAAAGGTGAAGACAAACAACCCATCAGGCAATTTTGGAAAAGCTACAATGTCATGAAATCCGTAGATGATATCAGAGCAGCCTGGGATGCAGTAACTTCAGACTACATGAATGGAGTGTGGAAGAAGCTATGGCCAGAAGCATGCATTGACATCCAGGCAGATGCAGTCATCCAAAATATTGTTGAACTGGCCAGTGAAGTGGAACTAGAGGATGTTAATGATGACGATGCTGAAGAGCTACTGCATTCTCATGGCGAGAGCCTTAATTATGAAGAGCCTTGAGATTGGTAGAGCAGTGTATCCTGGGTGACTCTGAGGGCATGGGCGGAGAAAAGGAAATACCAGCAAGAAACCTCACCACAAAATTCCTCATCACACAAATCATGGACCAGTTCATCGATACTGACCCTGACTGGGAGTGAAGCAATAAAGCAAAGAGAGGTGTTCTCAGCATGATTTCCTGCTACCAAGAAGTGCTTTATGAGCAGAAATGTAAGAAAAGGCAGTCAAATCTCGATGCCTACTTGAAGACGAAGCCAAAGTTAGAGGAGGACCTACAGCCTGGTCCCTTCTCTGAGATGTAACCTCCACCTGCTTCCCTCCACTACTGCTGTGATGTGTTGCTGTTCCACTGAGGTACAAATTGGGCCTGTTTGCGTGTTTGCTACTCCACGAATTACTGTATACTGTATACATAAAATAATATATGTTATTATCATGCACACATGTCCACTGACGTAATGTTAAAATGACCCTGCATAGTACTGATTTACCAGTGAATGCAGCAGGCCAGGCAGCATCTCTAGGAAGAGGTACAGTCGACGTTTCGGGCCAAGACCCTTCATCAGGACAAAGGGTCTTGGCCCGAAACGTCGACTGTACCTCTTCCTAGAGATGCTGCCTGGCCTGCTGCGTTCACCAGCAACTTTGATGTGTGTTGCTTGAATTTCCAGCATCTGCAGAATTCCCCTTGTTCTAGTACTGACTTACATAGCTTTCCACCTCCGAGGAATGTATCCTCAGCAGTAAGTGGGGTCTGAGCGTACTTATTTAATCTAATTTTTAATTTTTACTTTTTATTGTAATTTATAGTTTTTCTTATTATGTATTGCAGTGTACTGCTGCAGCAAAGCAGATTTCACAACATATGCCAGTGATATTAAACCTGGCGCTGGTGGTTATCCCTGCATCAGTGAGGCCCTAATATCAGGACTGCTGAAACTTTCTCGCCTCACCTCACCTCAGTATGTGGATACAGTTGATCTGTGCCAGTGCTTTGGCCCAAGTAGCCTCTTGACTTTTGTGAGTGAGTCTCAGGAAAGTTGAGGTAACAGTATTAACCTGAAGCCAGAGGTAGGCAGATTTGCCTCCTGTCCTGTCTCCACAGCAAGTAAAAGACATGAAATCTCCCCCTGGTGCTCATCCTTCTTAACACATTAGAAGTACTTTACAAATAAAAGTGGGAGTAGGCCATGGACTGGTTCATCTTTGAATAAAATAATTGCTGATTCTGAACTTTCCTCCCCAATCCCATGTCTCCCGATTCCACTAATGAATAAATAGATTTCTGAGTTGACCTTGCACTTTGATTGAGCATTGGTAACTTCTTGGAAATGAGAATTTGAAAGCTTCTCCTCCTTTAGCAAAAAGATATTTCTCTCCACTCACAGTCGTAACTTGTCCTCAGACTGTCCCATAGTGTTTACTCTGCTGTGTGGTGAACTAAAGCTGAGGCTCTGGCTTTGTGTTTGAGGACTCACTTTAATTTTAAATGCTATTTGCTTACTTCTAATGTTTGCATGATATTTTTTTTCTCTCTGCATTTTGGGTGCATGTCGGTTTGTTTTTCAATGGGTTCTTTTGGGCTTCTTGTTTTGTGACAGCCTGTAAGGAGACAAATATCAAGGTTGTATAATGTATACATACTTTGATAATAAATGAACTTTGAACCAGTTCCAGATGCTCCAATCAGAGGAGAGAGCCTTTCAGCATTCACCTGCTCATCATCATCATCGTATTGTGCCATGTCATATTACGTGAGCGATCATGGTCTTCCATTTGTCTTTAATCTGAGAAGTTCTAATAAGTTCTTCAGATCTTTTGCCTGTCCATCCCTTGATTTAACTCATGAATATCATGAGCTTTTCTTCCATCAATTTTTCCCATCACTGCAAGATGTTCGAGCTTTTTTTTCCTCAGTACATGTCCCAGAAATTCTACATGCTGTTTCCTGATTGATGATATCAGAACTCTTCTTATTCCAGCTTCTCATAATACTTCTTCACTTGATAGTCTCTTTAAATTGTACCCTCAATGTAGCTGCTTGGATGCGGAAATCACAATATGGACATTGCAAATCATTTTTTATCAGCATAAAATAAGCATTAGATCTCCAGTTGGCATTGTCAGGGTTACATAGAAACATAGAAGCATAGAAAACCTACAGCACAATACAGGCCGTTCAGCTCGCAAAGCTGTGCCGAACATGTCCTTACCTTAGAAATTTCCTAGAGTTACCCATAGCCCTCTATTTTTCTAAGCTCCATGTACCTGTCCAGGAGTCTCTTAAAAGATCCTATCGTATCTGCCTCCACCACTGTTGCCGGTAGCCTATTCCATGCATTCACCACTCTCTGCATAAAAAAACTTACCCCTGATATCTCCTCTGTACCTATTTCCAAGCACCTTAAAACTGTGCCCTCTTGTGTTAGCCATTTCAGTCCTGGGAAAAAGCCACTGACTATCCACACGATCAATACTTCTCCACATCTTATACACCTCTATCAGAGGTGTCTCATTCTCTGCCCCTCCAAGGAGAAAAGGCCGAGTTCACTCAATCTATTCTCATAAGGCAACATCCTTGTAAGTCTCTTCTGCACGCTTTCTATAGTTTCCACATCCCTCCTGTATTGAGGTGACCAGAACTGAGCACAGTACTCCAAGTGGGGTCTGACCAGGATCCTATATAGCTGTAACATTACCTCTTGGCTCTTAAACTCAATCCCACGGTTGATGAAGGCCAATACACTGTACGTCTTCTTAACCACAGAGTCAACCTGCACAGCAGCTTTGAGTGTCCCATGGATTCGGACCCCAAGATCCCTCTGATCCTCCACACTGCCAAGAGTTTTACCATTAATACTGTATTCTCCCATCATATTTGACCAACCAAAATGAACCTATCTGAGTTGGACTCTATCTGCCACTTCTCAGCCCAGTTTTGCATCGTATTGATGTCCTGCTGTAACCTCTGACAATAGAAGTAAACAAGAGCATTCCAAACCAGATTAAGTCCTTACATCAGCTCTCTGAGTTAAAGAGCAAGACAGCTGGTTAACCAGGCTATATACATTATATATATTTTTTTAATTAACTTGTTCATGAAATGATGACCTCTCTAGAAAAGTCAGAGCTTAGTGTCCATTCCATCTCCACTCACCCACATCTCATGCTCAGACATGGTCTTTCTAAGAGCTGGTGGACAAAACCACAGTGGCACATTTGAAATCATAAAATTGGACAGTTTATATGCTGGTCCAGATAGACTGGAAAGCCTGAGTGTCGGAACCGGAGGTGAGGGTCGGGTTGATTTAGCTTGGTCTCATGCGATGTTCATTCCGCTCTCCGGCGGCTGTCATCCCTGAGAGCTTCATGGTGTTTTTGCCCCATTAATATAATGCACTGAGATCAAGGGCTGAGCATGTTCTAAGGACTTAATCTGGTTTGGAATGCTCTTGTTTACTTCATTGTTTGTATGATGTGTGCATTTTTCCCTCTTTCTCTGAACAGTGGTTATGGTCTTTCTTTGTTTTAATTGGGTTCTTCGGGGTCCCTGCTTTCTGGCTGCCTGCAAGCACACAAATCTCAAGTTGTACCATTTGTACATTCTTTGATAATAAATTGAATCTTTGAATCTTTGGATATTTGAATGTATGGTCCAGATTGTGTTAGGATGCCAGATTTGCTTTTCAAAAGGCCATTAGGACACCAGATGTCTTTTTTATAACATTCCAGTAGTTTCACTGAAACCATTACCAATTTTTTTTATTCCAGATTTTCTTAGTCACTTAAATTCAAAATTTGTATTACTTAAATCACCAGGGTGACACTCGAACTTGCATCGTCAGATTAGTCCTTCACCTGGTGCCTTCCGTACCACTCAGCTAAACATTGGCATGTGATTTGCCAAAAGCTTCCATGATGAATGCTTCTGTGGTTCTATAGAGTTAAAATGAACAGAAGTGGAAAAGCAAGAGGAAGTGGGTTAGGGTGTAAACAGATGGAACAATATTATAATTGAATATAAATCCTTGGTGCTCCCTGTCTCACTGGAACATCTTGAAATTGTCAGCACCTTATATGTATACTGAATAATATCCCAGCCATCTGTTGCTCCATATGTGTATCACAACACAATATAGGAATAAAATAACTTTGTTACAGTTTATTCTTTCAAAAAACATTCTCGCTTTAAGGAGATTTCAGATTTTAAATACTTTTTTCTCCGTTTTTGCTTTCCCTCCAATTTTAAATTGTTCGTACTTACTCACAAAGAATTAAGTACAAATAGTTGAAGGTTGGGCCTGATGGAGAGTTTTGGCCCAAGTGTTAACTGTTTATTCCTTTCCATAGATGCTACCAGACCTTTAGAGTTTCTCCAGCAAGTGCAGTACCATCATGTCCTCTTTGCCCTGGCAGAAGGGCCCTCAGCAGCTGCTCAAAAGCCCTGGGAGAAGGTTGCTACCATTGGTACCATGACCAGGTGCCGAAGGCAATGGCAGAAAATATCTCCTTGGCCATTAACAACAGGAAGGACTTCTGACAACCCAGAAAGCCCATAGCCTTTGTCAAAGCTGTAGACCAACCAGAATTTCAGCCCATTAATTAGTCCTTACTCTTAATAATTTCTCCTTTTTCTCCTCCCCTTTCCTCCAAACTAAAGGTGTAGCTATGGGCACCCGTATGGGTCCTAGCTATGCCTGCCTTTTTGTTGGGTTTGTGGAACAATCTATGTTCCGTGCCTATTCTGGTATCTGTCCCCCACTTTTCCTTCGCTACATCGACGACTGCATTGGTGCTGCTTCCTGCACGCATGCAGAACTCGTTGACTTTATTAACTTTGCCTCCAACTTTCACCCTGCCCTCAAGTTTACCTGGTCCATTTCCGACACCTCTCTCCCCTTTCTAGATCTTTCTGTCTCTGTCTCTGGAGACAGCTTATCCACTGATGTCTACTATAAGCCTACTGACTCTCACAGCTGTCTGGACTATTCCTCTTCTCACCCTGTCTCTTGCAAAAACGCCATCCCCTTCTCGCAATTCCTCCGTCTCCGCCGCATCTGCTCTCAGGATGAGGCTTTTCATTCTAGGACGAGGGAGATGTCTTCATTTTTTAAAGAAAGGGGCTTCCCTTCCTACACTATCAACTCTGCTCTTAAACGCATCTCCCCCATTTCACGTACATCTGCTCTCACTCCATCCTCCCACCGCCCCACTAGGAATAGGGTTCCCCTGGTCCTCACCTACCACCCCACCAGCCTCCGGGTCCAACATATTATTCTCCGTAACTTCCGCCACCTCCAACGGGATCCCACCACTAAGCACATCTTTCCCTCCCCCCCTCTCTCTGCATTCCGCAGGGATCGCTCCCTACACAACTCCCTTGTCCATTCGTCCCCCCCATCCCTCCCCACTGATCTCCCTCCTGGCACTTATCCGTGTAAGCGGAACAAGTGCTACACATACCCTTACACTTCCTCCCTTACCACCATTCAGGGCCCCAAACAGTCCTTCCAGGTGAGGCATCACTTCACCTGTGAGTCGACTGGGGTGATATACTGCGTCCGGTGCTCCCGATGTGGCCTTTTATATATTGGTGAGACCCGACGCAGACTGGGAGACCGCTTTGCTGAACATCTACGCTCTGTCCGCCAGAGAAAGCAGGATCTCCCAGTGGCCACACATTTTAATTCCACATCCCATTCCCATTCTGACATGTCTATCCACGGCCTCCTCTACTGTAAAGATGAAGCCACACTCAGGTTGGAGGAACAACACCTTATATTCCGTATGGGTAGCCTCCAACCTGATGGCATGAACATTGACTTCTCTAACTTCTGCTAGGCCCCACCTCCCCCTCGTACCCCATCTGTTACTCATTTTTATGCACACATTCTTTCTCTCACTCTCCTTTTTCTCCCTCTGTCCCTCTGAATATACCTCTTGCCCATCCTCTGGGTCACCCCCCCCCCCTTTCTTCCCGGACCTCCTGTCCCATGATCCTCTCATATCCCCTTTTGCCAATCACCTGTCCAGCTCTTGGCTCCATCCCTCCCCGTCCTGTCTTCTCCTATCATTTTGCATCTCCCCCTCCCCCTCCAGCTTTCAAATCCCTTACTCACTCTTCCTTCAGTTAGTCCTGACGAAGGGTCTCGGCCTGAAACGTCGACTGCGCCTCTTCCTATAGATGCTGCTTGGCCTGCTGTGTTCACCAGCAACTTTGATGTATGTTGCTAGAATTTCAGCCCAGATCACCAGCACCCTGCTGGGAATAGTGTCCGACTGGCTATTTAAACATGACCTTAGCAAGCAAGTAAATCTCCCTGACGTAATTAGATTATTATTAGATTATGAGGACACTCAGTCCTCGTTTATTGTCATTTAGAAATGCATGCATTAAAAATGATACAATGTTCCTCCAGAGAGATATCACAGAAACACAGGACAAACCAAGACTAAAACTGACAAAACCAGATAATTATAACATATAGTTACAACAGTGCAAAGCAATACCGTAATTTGATAAAGAGCAGACCATGGGCATGGTAAAAAAAAGTCTCAAGTCCCAATAGCCCCATCATCTCACGCAGGTGGCGGAAGGGAGAAACTCTTCCTGTCATGAACCTCCAAGCGCCGCAAACTTGCCAATGCATTGGAAGCACCCGACCGCAGACGATTCTGAGTCCGTCGGAAAACTTCGAGCCTCTGACCAGCCCTCCGACACTGAGCACCGAGCACCATCCCCTGCTGAGCGCTTCGACCCCGCCCCGGCCGCCGAGCAACAAGCAAAACCGAGGACTCTGGACCTTCTCCTCCGGAGATTCTCGACCACACAGTAGCAGCGACAGCGAAGCAGGCATTTCAGAAGTTTCACCAGATGTTCCTCCGTGCTCTCATGTCTGTCTCCATCAAATCAGGATTGTGCATGGCACCCTACTAGGCAGATAACAGATACCGTCACCGGAGTGGCCGCTGAGAGCTGCGTCGCGCCACCATCTTCTCCTCCCGCATCATCATCATCATCTCTGAGGACTGATGTAGTCATTCCGTCAGAAACCTAGAAGAAGGTGGTTATGGTATAACTGACAGTTCCTTGGGAAGAGCAGACTGTGGAGACAGCTGAGTGTAGGAAAGACAAACACCAGGAGCTGGTAGAGCAGTGTCTGAGACAGGGATGGAGGGCACAATACCAGCCAATTGAGGTGGGGTGTAGAGGTTTTACCAGGTGCTATCTCTGCAGAACCCACTCTTTCCTTGGCATTATGGGTGCTACAAAGAAAAGAGCCACCCGGACTGTCACTGAGGCTGCTGAGGAGCTACAATACGGCTGTGGATCAAGAGGTGTGAGACCGATGGAGCAGTGCCGCTGGGACACAAGCTGCAGCCTGGTCAACCCTGGCTGGGTCACCTGAGTGAGTGTGTCTAATGTAGAAGGACCTGAAACAACCGAAGACCCTAGGTTACATCACCGATGGTGAGTCCCGGCACATCCTAGGATGTATCTCAGCATTATGTGTGTGTTACTCCAGCTAAAAAGAACCACTGCCGCTTTATACTCCTCCCAAAGCAGTGGCACGGCAGCGTAGTGGTTAGCACAGCGCTTTACAGTATAGGCGACCAGGTTCAATTCCCACCACTGCCTGTATGGAGTTTGTATGTTCTTCCCATGACCAAACAGGTCTGCTTTGAGTGCTGTGGTTTCCTGCCACAGTCCAAAGACGTACTAGTTTGTAGGTTAATTGGTCATTATAAATTGTCCTGTGATTAGGTTAGGATTAAATCGGGGGAATTGCTGGGTGGCGCAATTGGAAGGCCCCGAAGGGCCTACTCCGTGTTGTACCACAGTAAGTAAGTAAATAAATAAATAAAATAGCCTATTTCATCGAAGTTTTGTCCTGTGTTCTTCTGGTCTATTAAATTATTGATAAGATATTTTCTTATTT